>NC_136520.1:25165451-25750451 GCF_053919585.1 Euprymna scolopes
TAATTATTTTATCCTTATAGAAAATATCAAATACATTATTCTTAGAAAATTTCAGTGAGAATGGGAACATCACTCATAGAAAACACTATTTTTGGAATGTTTTTATTTTTTTTATAAACAGCACAACAACTCTCTATTACTCTCAGAAAACACTACTCCCAAGAAAATACTGCTCTTAGAAAACATTACTCTTTAAAGGCAATTTTACAGAGAGAAATGGTATTGGTTCCGAACACAACTAACCTTCAGCCACTATCTTCTAGTATCTATTTGAGAGAAAAAAAAGGAAAAAGTTTTGATTTTTAAATGAATCGGATAGAACAAGCCACATGTGTGTGGTCCTCCTCTTGTGCTGCATGTGAGATAACGCCACAGAAAATAGTGAAGAAATGATGAATATGAGAAGTATGAAGGGCCAACGTTGCCTTCACATTTTCACAAGTTTCAGAAAAATCTAATGGATGGAGCAAAAGATGATGGGGCAAAAGGTGTCTTTTTTTTACAAATTTGGGGCATTTGTGACCCCTTTTGAGCTCCTGGGAATGCTGAATCCCAGTGAAAATGGACAATCAATGCAGTTTCACGCCTTAAAGACATGTATATTTGAATTCAGCACCATGGAAAACTACTATATAGGTATACATATCAAGTTCTTAAGAAAAAAGAGCTCCAAAAAGGCATGTTTTTTTAGCCCTAAAAGTTCCAGAGGGATGCAAACCAGAATTTTGTCAGGGTCACCCATATTTAATTTATATTAAGAACAATAGCCTCCACATTTTGACCAAGTTTCAGGAAAATCTAATCGATGAATCAAACACTATGGGGCAAAAAGCGTAATTTTTGGCCATTTTGGAGCATTTTTGAGCCCCTGGGGACGCCAAATCCCAGTGTAAATGGATAACGGTGCAGTTTCAGGCCTTAACATACGTATATTTGAGTTGACCACCGTGAAAAACCACTACATAGTCAGACATATCAAGTTTTCGTTGAGAAATATGAAAAAAGAGACACAAAAAGAGGCGTTTTTAGCACTGATATCCCTGGGGACGCAAACCAGAATTTTGCCAGGGTCATCCATATTGGATTTATATTAAGAACAATGGGCTCCACATTTTGACCAAGTTTAAAAAAAAAACCTAATGGATGGATCAAAAGTTATGGGGTAAAATGTGTTATTTTTGGGCATTTTTGACCTCTTTTGAGCTCCTGGGGGAACAACGGGAATTTTTGTAAAAAAATTTTTTTACTGTGCACATATATATTTAATGAAATACAATTTGTGGCAAAATTTCAAGAAAAACTAATGGCAATAGTCCGGACTAATGGACGCACGGAAGCCACTAAAAACATAGGTCTCTCTCAGATAAATCGGGGGACCAATAATACATTTGTGGACGAACTTACAGATACTAGAGAATGATGTAATCAATGGATTTGATCGGACCTTTCTGACTTTCCAATTAGTCGAAGTAAATAGAATGCTGCAAGTCACTTGACCATTTATGCAACCAAGACATGAACTGTTCAGCTACCAGGACCCAATCTTAAGACATGAGTTGCTAACTACTGGTGGCCCTGCTTTTAGGTAGGATACACCACCTCTACATGTTGTTGCAGTTGGCAAATTTGTGGCCCTACTGACAGGGTAAGCAAGATATTTTGTTTAATGTTTACCTTGAAAAGAGAGGATCCATGAATAGTGATGTGATTTAAGGAAGAAATCACCAAAAAGACGCGTCACAAGTCAATTGTAAAACTAGATCAATAACACTTTGATTTGTTTCTGCACACACCCTATTCAGCAGATCTGACCCCCTAGTGACTACTGGTTGTTTGAAAACCTCAAAAGAATATTCTGGAGATTTGTTTCCAATGAAGAAGTGCTATCGAAAAGCCAAAGTCAACAAAAACAAAACAAAAAAAAGCATCAAATTGTTAGAAGTGTTGGAATTGGTCTCCTTCACTATGCCGATGAATGAAGTTGACTTTGTTTAAAAGTTGTTGCTTTATTACTTAGACCCAAAATTTATTTCATATTAATATATCACTCAATAATGTAAAGCGGTTTTGTATCAAGTTGATAGATATAAAATTCAAACATATACACAATAGTGGGGTGCTGGAGGGTGTTGTCAGTAATTTTGCGACGTAGATCACTAAAGTTCCAGGTCTTTTATACTCTCTTCAGCACGATGACTTGATCAAAGATGATCGTACTTTGATCTACTCTCTTCAGCACGATGACCTGATCAAAGATGATCCTACTTTGATCTTCTCTTCAGCACGATGACCTGATCAAAGATGATCCTACTTTGATCTACTCTCTTCAGCACGATGACCTGATCAAAGATGATCCTACTTTGATCTACTCTCTTCAGCACGATGACCTGATCAAAGATGATCCTACTTTGATCTACTCTCTTTTAGTGCACTTTCAAACACTGAACATTTATAATGTTAGCGTCCTGCGCAAACTATCCTGGCTCACTCCTGATTGGCAACTACTAAAACTAGTTTACATAAAATTGTGAAATGAATTGAAAGACAACTACAGTTGCATAAACATTCATGGACTCATCCTAAAAATTTGTTTCGATTGATTGAGTGAAATCTTGTTACAAAAAGAAATAAAATAAACTTACTGCCAGATGGAGAGGTGAATAAGGAGCTCCTGTCCGAAGAAGGTCAGTAGCAGCGGAATCAAGAATCTGAAATAAAAACAAAAGTAATTTTATGTCAACAAATTTGAAATTTCATTTAATTTTTAATTTAACGATACTTTTTAAAGAAATAAATCATCACATCGTCCAAAATTCATTATTTTTATCTAAGAAATAAATAAAAGCTAATTACAGGTTGAAAAATACTTAAAGACATTGGAGGAAAAAACATGAGATAAGTAGGAGCAGGAGGAGGTGGCAATATACAGGGAGGGTGAGACAAAATTCACAGATCAGCAAAGGGGAGCTATGGCAAGAATTCAAGGTAGTGGTTGTGGAGCATACAAAGATTTCCAAGATGGAGATTAAGACATATTTAAACATTTTTTTCTTTTTTTATTCATTAACTAGCATGGTTATCTGGCATTAGCCAGGCCATAAAAATAAAATAGAAGTTAAAGTGTGTGCAACAATTTCTATTACTATCAATCCTTGCTTTCCCAACAGTACAAGCATTTGAATGTAATGTGAACAAAAACCTTGAATGTCAGTGGCAATATAATTTGTTTGGATGTAGGAGACAAGAAAAAGAGAAAAGTTGGCTCGCTTAGATTAGTATGTTCAATGGCGTATGAACCCTTGTGAACCATGTAATGTCTAATCTTTGGTATATATATATATATATATATATATATATATATATATAGCTCTTATGCATAAATCATCATATAATGATTAGATCACTGACTGGCATAAAAAACATTTAAAAATAAAATGTTTAAATTCAACATTATTTCACGTGGTTAACAATAGCCGAAATGATACAGTCCTTGCTAATGAAGCCAGAGATGACTTGTGTCGCCAGGTTCAAATCTATCGATTGGTGTTATCGTGACACCCTGCACTGAAGATTCCCGAAAGGGTGAAACACTAGTGTCTGTAGGTATTTACTTATTATAGTAAAATACATATATATATATATATAGTGACCCCCCCCCCCAAAAAAAAAAGTAAAATGTCATCCATGGAATCATTGATAAATAAAATGTGAACAGTTTTATTTTAATAATCTTTTCTCATTCATAAATTCATAATCCTTTCTACAACCCAACAATATTTGGTATAAATAAACTTCAGTTTCAATAACAAACTTAATTTTTGTTTCAACATCGTTCAATGACATGCAAGGATACTTTGGTGATCATTCCATCAGTAAGAGGTTTGATCCTGAAAGAGCTTCACACTCACTGAACACAAACATCCTTCAACAAAATTTTTATCTGTGGCAGGATCTCAAAAATAATATCTATCAAAACAATCTCAGACTATTCTTGAACTCGGTCAAAATCTGGGCAGTACTAAAAGGGTCCAGTGTGTGATAGTTGTTAACAGTTTCGCTCACCACATCCCAGTGTGCTTGCAATACAGAGGTGCACATTCAGAGCATATCATTGAACGACAAAAAAAAACGACTGTTAGACATTCATGAGTGAACCTTGGTGGACAAGTCAGGCATCAACTAAAGTTTATTTGACCAATTATGGTTGGATGGCAGAGATTGCAAATTTTATTAACGCCAAGCAAAAAAAAATAATCATCCGGTGGCTGTTAAGTTAGCTCATTCTTTTCAAATCTATAATTTAAATATCTTTACCATAGATCTATTATAATTTAAATATCTTTACCATAAATCTATTATAATTTAAATATCTTTACCATAAATCTATTATAATTTAAATATCTTTACCATAAATCTATTATAATTTAAATATCTTTACCATAAATCTATTATAATTTAAATATCTTTACCATAAATCTATTATAATTTAAATATCTTTACCATAAATCTATTATAATTTAAATATCTTTACCATAAATCTATTATAATTTAAATATCTTTACCATAAATCTATTATAATTTAAATATCTTTACCATAAATCTATTATAATTTAAATATCTTTACCATAAATCTATTATAATTTAAATATCTTTACAATAAATCTATTATAATTTAAATATCTTTACCATAAATCTATTATTTAAAAAAAAAAAATAGTTTAGATTTAAATGATTTCCCTTGTAAGTTTATGAGCATACTATTTGAAAAAAATTTGGTAAATTTTTAAAAAATTCATTAAATCAGTTTATGAAGTGAAAGGTGGCTTTGAATCTAACGACCAGCAGTAATTATTTCGTACACTGATGATAGTCCAGGCATGAAACACTAGTGCCTGGAATTGTTAATATTTATTTATTTTTTTAAATGTAGTAATAAACTCCTTTAAGAAATTAAGTTGAACACTCTTTAAAGAAATTAAGAAACAGCAATCAACTTTAATGCAAATATTCTGTTTACTATGTATATTAATGTGAAGACATCCCACATATTTTCGGTCCATATTTTTGAGTCAAAATGGCAGTTCAAAATAAAATAACAGGAAAACATATTTAATTATCAGTGAAAAATATTGGCGTATACCAAAAATTATGGAAAATTATCTAGTCGAATTTTAATAATACATAAAATCAATCTACTATTTGGAGTTCACAAACTTCGAACAAAAAGCCAGTGTGTTATCTTTGTATTAGAAGAACGGAGACAACTATGACAAGCTGGTTAGACATTATGTTGGAGGCCATAGAAAAAAAATTAAAATAATTTATTCAAATCCTACTTGAAAAATTTACTGTATATTTTTAGAGCACATGAATATTTTTCCTTGATAAGTATACAAGTTTTTCTATTTTATTTTGAACAGCCATATTTTAATTGAGAATCAATAAAATAAAGACTGTATTTGAATCACAAACTCCTTGGATGTTCCAGTTTTTGTATGACAAAATATTCATTTTGATAATTTTATGGAAATATTTGAAAAAGAATATATTCGCATGATTTTTGCTTTGGTCAAGAATGAAATGTATTTTCATTTATAGAAATCATTCAGGTCAAAATAATTGACCTGATGATTTCTTATTGAAAGATCAATGGTTTGATCGGTGGTCATTAGTTAATGTCACGAAACTATGTAGTTATCTTGTAAAAAGAAGTCAGCAGTTAGAGGAGATAGAGAGTAAGGAAAAAGAGAACGTGAAAGAGACGGGATGAGAGAAAGAGAAGGAGGTATGTGGTAAGATAAGAAGATTAAGAAAGAGGGAGTTAGGGTCAGGGTTAATAGAGAGAGGGGGGGCTGACAAAGAGAAGGGGTGGGGCTGACAAAGAGAGAGGGTGTAGCTGACAGAGAGAGGGGATAAAAGAGAGAAAAGGTGAAGGGATAAGAGAGAGCAAGGATAAGATAGGGAATAGAAAGAGAAAGGGGTTGAAAGAGAAAGAGAGGGTTAAGGGAGTGAAAAACGGAGAAAGTAAAAGATAGAACAAAGAGAGGGAGAGAAGAAAAAGATAGAAAGAGTGAAGAAAACGATATTTAATAATGCATATCACAAATAAGCAACCAATGATAGTCTTGTAATAATTAAAAATAGAAATAAAACAATTTCAAAATATTTTTTGACAAACATATGCTAAAAAAAAATTTTTTATTGCAGAAATATTCTAATTAAAAAAACAACTCTTATAATAAAATAATTTAAAATGAAAATATATCTAAATTAAAAACAAAATATACAACTTTTTATTATTATTTATGGTAAAAATATTTATAAACTTTTACCATGAATAATATTTATTTTTATGATTAAATATAAAAAAGATACAAAATGTTTTGCCATTTTCATATATAAAGCCCCTAATACATTAATAGAGCACTCTCGGCAGCTGATATTGTTTTTCCCTTCTCCATGTTTTGTGTTGATAGTGAACAAATTTTTTCTATAAAAAGAAAAAAAAAACAAGAACGATATCAGCTCAAGCACTTGCTCGTCTTGCAAAACTGATTATTATTATTATTATTATTATTATTATTATTATTATCATAATTATCATCTTGAACGTCACTACTGCTAGTACTTCTATTTTATAACCGAAACTATTATATGCCTATTAGTTTAATTATATTTTAAAATTTTCTTATTATGATCCTAATATTTTCTATTATCCTAACTTTTATCCATTGATATATCTTGGTATGTCTATTACCAATATATATTTTATGTTGTTTTTTTAAATATTTTTCCCTATATTTTCATAAATATGCTTATGCTGTTATTTTTTTTTTCATTATTGTTATAACCATTTTTATTGTTGCTAGTGTTATTATTAATATTATTACAATTATCATTAATATTAATATCACATTTATTATTTCTATATTTTTAATTTCTTTAAGCTTAAATGTTTTTAAATTATTATTACTACTACTATTACGATTATTTTTATTTTAATTATTTTTATAGTTAATATTATTATTTTTATTATTAACACTGATATTATTAGCATTATTAATATTTCCAATAATCTTTTAAACTTTCTTACAAAAAATCCCCAAGATTTCCTTTTATTCTCTAGACATCGTTTGCAGAAGATATAAACTCATTGTCTACGTCGCTTCCGCCCGTCTGGCCTCATTGCTATGGTAATGTGTGACCCAGTTTCTAGTCTGCTTTCTTCACTTTTTCCCCACAAATCATATCTTCTCTGGACAATATGGAAGTATTAATTTGGCAGTCTTCAATATTTTAAACTCCTTTTTCTGACGGCGGATTTTCAACTTGGACTAGCGGGGGTACCGGGCGTTGCCCGGGTGTTTGAAGGTGTGTGTGGTGTTAAATAAAAAAAGAAACCGGGGGGGGGATCGAACCCGAAGCGCTGAGGCGAAGTTTGAAAATAAAATCGGCCAGCCAGAATGAGTTACTGAAAAATGTTTAAATTGATAGGTGCACGCACAGAAGTCGTCAAGCATGACGATGACGACGACGTCAATGACCAGATTTGTTTGTTATAAGCAAAGTAAAAAAGAAAACAACGTTAAAACTTAAGCGGGGAGGGAGGGGGGTAAATCAAAACATCGAAAAAAAAAAAAACCAACGTAAGGCAAACGAACGATGAAAACAGAAAACGAACACATGAAAAATGACTTAAATAAGCCTGTTTTGATATTAAAATTTAAAAAATCGTTGGGTAGTCGGGTATTTTTGGTGTGTGGTCGGGGGTGGATAAGCGAAGTAAAAAACAAAAACAAAAAAAAACAGAAAAACGTATGTTATGTGAAAAATGGCTTAAATAACACTGGTTCAATACTTAAATTTAAAAAATTGAGAAAAAAAAAAAAAGACATCTCACACCACGATTCGAACCCAAAACGTTTAGATAATGAACCAACCCACTAATCAACTAAGCTAACGCAACGTACATGAAATTTGTTCAGGTTTTCAACTATTTAAAGTAAATCAGGTCATGATGTCATCTGGCGCATGCGTAGAACTGCTCATCATCACGAGAAGACCGTTTTTTAAGTTTTGGACACGCATTTCCAGAACACGTGAAAGAAGACATGTTTTAACATGTGTATGACGTCATGGAAAATGGGAAGTTCTCGATATAGTTAGAAAGACTGGAAAATGGCATCTGGCTGTTTTTATTTTTAAAAACTTTGATCGTTAATATTTTTTGGAAGCATTTTTTTTTTTTTTTTTCTTACTTACTTCACATGTTTGGCTGGTTATTTTTCGTTTAACTATCGTATCTAACTATTTTGAATGTGCTAATAACTTTGGTAACGTTGCCATAGCGTAGAAGTTCATAGTTTAGCTTGTGAAGGGTTAATTTTTTTTTTTACCGATAACATGTTTTTTTAAATTCAGACTGCCATTAGAGCTGGCTGACGTCAAGATCACATGACATGACTCAGCGGGTTTTAAATACAAGTTGACCCAAAATAAACGGCCCCGTGTATACTTTATGTAGAAGAGTTGGCGCCCGTATTTTTGGGGGCAGTTATAAATCGATTTAAAAATATGTAATGTTTAACATTAAAATGTCACTTTTTTGGGACCCCCCCCCCCTGCAGAAAATCGATCAGTTGACGCACTTCTGATGGTCCTTTCGGGCTAATTTTTCGTCCGGAGGGTGGGGCTTTAATATGATACCAAGTTTGTGAATTTTTGTTCCGGCGGTCAAAAGTTTTTAGCAGACACACAAACATACATACATTTTCGCTTTTATATATATACTAGCGAGGCGTACCCGGTGTTGCCCGGGTGTTTTTCGGAGTATGTGAAAAAACCCCGAAGCGTTGACGAAGCGCAGTTGGAAAATAGTAAAGTGTTAACAAAACAAACAGGTGCGTGTTTTTGATTGACGTGACGGCGATAGGTATTCAGCAGTTACGATTTTGTGCGGGACAGTTTTGAATAAATCGGGTTGTTTGTTTTTAAAAACCAGCTCCCTGTTTATTAGGAGGAGCGAAATGAAAGCTACAATCTGATATGACGAAGTCGACATTGAACAAACTGGCTTTCGGCCTGTGATTAGAGTCGAGTTTCGCTTTTTTTAAACCGAATGTAACGCGTGCCGATGCGGGAAATGTGGAATAATTAACGTTTAAAAGTCAATAAAATTAAATAGACAGGCAAGCGCCGTGGGTAATTCTGAGATATTACAATTTATAGATGATATAAAAAGTTTTAAGAAGTTGTGAACCGAGCAAGCGCTTCTCTGAAAGAAGCCTTTCGTGGACATCGAGGAAAACCGAACATACATACACACATACATTTTTGCTTTTATATATATAGATAGATTACTTAGACGCGCACCTTTGTTGTTTTTTTTTTTTTTTTTTTTTTTTTTCACCTACAACTAATAATCTCCATTACAGTGGACTTTCCTTTATATACAGTTGATTTTTTTTTTTTTTTTTCATCATTAATCTTGAACTCTGGATGAAATATATACCTATGGATCTATATATGTACATACGTGCTCTTATATATGTACCTACATACATCTAATTGACTTTTTCCTCAAATATTTCTGAAAGAACTCTTCGCATGAATTGTTTTCATATTAAGATTCTTATATTTTTTATATTTTATGACTAAAACTCATAAAATATTAAGTTTAATCTGATGCAGTAACCAGCAAATGCATAGGAATGCTAATATCTAGCATTCCTATCTCATTATTTTGTTAACAGTTTTCCTCTGATGAGAAGAATTAACATTCTTTGAAACTCCATGGATTAAGGATTACCTAACACACCAGTTTTGGGGTTTTTTGTTGAATAATAAAATCTAATTGTAAACTTCTATTTTACAGCTTTATTCTTACTATTATATGACTTAATGGACTTTCATAAACTAATCTTTGTTGTAATATTTGAATATAATAAACTTGTAAAATATGTAAATTTATACTTGTTTTATTATTACTTCCCATTCTTTAAAGATGTGGACAATAAAATGAATAACATCAAGCATTTATTATTAACTGTTTAGAAAATAATTGTTAATTAGGCATAAAAATAGATGTGTTCTTAGTCTTTGTTTTTCTCCTATATATACAGTATCTCAACAGACGATTTTGTATTATTTCAATAACATTGAGCCGTTCTGACAATAATGTAGATGTGATAAATGAAAAAAATAACTTTTGCATTAATTCATGTGGAAAAATTTTTTTAAACATTTTTTTTTTTTTTTAAATAGTATTCTGTTTTTGTATTTTTAATATTAGTAATGAAAATACTAATAGGAGTGATGAAGAAAAAGAAAAGAAAGATCTCTTGATGGTGGCAGATCCAAATAAACAATTTGGTTAAAAAATATATCTATATAAAAATAAAAAAATGGCTTCTTAAAAAAAAAAAGATATTAAATTAAATCTGTATCGATACTTTTACACTGTCGCTATATCTTACATTGCAATTTTTTAATGTTTTTATTTTAATACTACAATTAGTTCTGTTTTGCAATATTATTTGATTTCCTGAACAAATGTTAAGCATTTGTTTTCAAATATTCTTTTCTTTAGAGGGACTGACTTGATTTTTACAAGTTGCGATCTATTTCTAAATTGCAAGTGAAAAGGCAAACTGATTTCTTCTGGTTTCTCCAGTTTTCATGTTTACATTTAGGAGATAAATTTGCATTGAAATTATCAAAATGTTGACATTTATTTAGGTGAATAAATGCGACAGATCGTTATTACAAAGTTATGAATGAAATGTTTATTATTCATATTTAACGTTTCAAATATTCAGAGTAGCAAACGTTGCAAAACCAACCAGTTCATGATAAATTCGCCAATTTTTTGTATCGCAATTAACTTGAAGGCAAATTGAAAACGCTAGCAATTGTGGCCAATTTTTATACACATTGCAATAAAGCATTTGATACGCCAGTGGGGAAAAATCCAAAACAACAGGAAATGATTGTAAAGAAATCAGAGAGCATAAATAAAAAAAAAAAAAGAATATTAATAAAACAAATAGAATAAAGTAAAAACACATTAAAACAAAAGATAATTATAACAACAGGCTAAAACAAAAATAATCATTACAATAAGAGAATAACAATTAAAAAGAGATTTGAATTAACAATCATTAAATTAATAAAATCAAAATTATGCGTGTGTGTGATTAATTGCGAAAATAATCAAATATATTGTTATCGATTGAACATATTTATAATATGCAACAAAGCAGAAGTGAATGTTAGGCTTTTAAATTCAAATTTTTCAGTTTTTTTTGTTTTGTTTTTTCCAGAATGTCCATGTGGAAAAATTATAAAAATTTCAAATGTTTTTTTGTTGTTTTTTTCTCAGTCTTTTGAATTCATTCATTATTCATCAGTTCATCAGATTTTCGAATACTAATATTTATAATTTCCCTTCAAAAGGATTTTCTCTTTGCTAAAGAAACTGCTTTAATAATTTTCAAAAAGTAATATTTGTAGCTCATTTTTTATCACTTCTAAAGTTAAATAAGAAAAAAAAATGTTTTTCTTTTAAATATTTGAATTTAAAGAACTCGTATGGACTTACTTCGGTTTTGTTGCATATTACGAAAATATTCATGAAATGCAATAGGTTCGTAAATAACGAATACATTTTCTGGGACAAAGACGAACACAACACTTGTGTATCACAATGTACTTTTTTAAATATGCTAAAGTATTTTTTTTAATATGCTAAAGTAGTTTTTTTAAATATGCTAAAGTAGTTTTTTTAAATATGCTAAAGTAGTTTTTTTTTTTTTTTTGTATTCCTGAAGATTCATCATGTCTATAAAATTGGTGGACGTTTGTTATATAAAAAATATTTCTATTTATAATTGAGCTGGAATTACATATGAGAATACTATGATTGTCTAGTATACATCAAACTACAAGCTCTAATTTTCCGACACAACCAATATTTATGCATGAGCGTGTGAAAAGGATAAGTTTGTTAAAGGAAAGTAAATTACTGAAAAAAAAATGAAATTGTTAAAATAAGATCAAAAAGGAAACAAACGGATTGAAAATATTAACGCAGAAACATACAAGTCTGATATTTTGATTTGACTTTTAGTCCAGTCTTAGTCATCCACAATTCAAATTTTATTGTAGTGAAATTTTATACAGAGAAAAAAGGCGGGAAAAGTGAGAAGATACAGAAAAATATGGAAGAAATGTGCATAGGGTATGTGAGCGATGGTGGGGTGAGGGTGGGGTTCATATTTGTTGGTACCAGCTGGGTAATGAGGAAGAGAACAAGAGTATAAAAAGAGAGGGGAAGACAGAAGAAAACAAAGAGGAAGAAGGGGAACAAGCAGGTTACCAGCTTTGAATCACCTGGTATGAAATGTGATGCGATTTTGTTTTTAGTTACCGAGCCAATATATCTAATTAATTGGTTTCCTTGCTTACCCACACATTCCACATATATGAAACATGAAACTAAATCATACAACTCTCCACCCTCCTTAGCCTCTGAGCTATATGCATATATATATATATATATATATATATATATATATATATATATATATATATATATATATATATAGAGAGAGAGAGAGAGAGAGAGAGAGAGAGAGAGAGAGAGAGGTACATATAAATTTACCTGTCTTTTAAAAGAATGAATCACCTGATCGTCGAGTACAAGATGCAAGCAAGCAAGGTCCAAAGAATTATATATATATATATATATATATATATATATATATATATGAGAAAATGATTATAAAGTCATCAATTTTGTAATCTACTGTCAATCTAATTTCTAATATGAAAGCTCTGCTTTTAACCACTGAGCTTATATATATATATATATATATATATATATATATATATATATATATATAACCTAACATGACGGTTAGAAGATCAGCCACGTGTGCTATTTTTTTTAATTTTTTAAATAAACATTGGTTTACTTAAAGTTTCGAATTTTCGGTTTATAACAAAGCTCTCATCAGGATTTTTTTCTTTTAGACAATACATTTTATTTTCTGACTTACTATGGTGTAGTTCAGTGCAGTGTTTGTTTATTTATTGAATATAGGTGCTGCATCGTCCAGTCCTAACCATCATGCTTTAAATTACATTTTCTTGGTGCTTCTTAACAGTGGACTTTTATATTTAATTAACTTTTCTTATTTTTATATTTACTTCAAATATGCTCAATACAAAAACTTAATTGCAATCTAAAAACGTTAATGTAACTCAAAACTAAATAAAAAGCTAAGGAAAATATCAAACCAACTAACTAGCTGGACGCCCGGCATTTCTCTTTCATACAATAAGCTTAAACATTTTAATTTATGCAAATCGTGTATGTATTATAGAATCAATTATGGAATCAATCCTCTATTGAATATTATATGTTACGAGGAATAATTTGCCTGGTGGAATAATTAAAAAAATAATAATGATAATATCGTTCATCAAATTCCGTCTGTGTTTGTTTACAATATCATGTCAGCTGATATTTGGGCTTGACGATGAATGCTCTGGAAAAATCACTTCTGATTAATGTTTAGTTTTAAAATATGCAAACGAAGAAATAATTTGTGTCAATTATAAATGGTACCTCTTCTTTTATCATAAATTGAATTCATTGATGAGAAAAAATTAAAATAAAATGGTGAGGTACACCCAAGCTTTAACATGGGATCATGCTCTACCACTGAACTATGTTTCCAGATGTCAACAAATCTGGGGGTGTTTTCTAGGAAGAAATTATTTTTTAAGATTTTATTATCTCCCTTGCTGGTGCAACCTAAACATTTTCCCCTGTATAAATTCTTTTTTATCTATAAGAAAGAACGACTATTTTTAGGATCGGATTTTTTTGATTTTCGATAATTATCGGAAGAATTTCTGTACAAAACATATCTAAGAACACTGCCAGACATATAAAGTAGCTTTGTGTGAAATTTGCAAAAGATAGGCTCATTTGTTTCGAAACCTATTAGGGAGGAACTTACACACAAAGTGACTTCTTTATAACAGTAAAGATAAGGTACTTGCGTGCAAAGTAGAAACATACAAAATGATGATAGTCAAGTAAATTGTAATTACCAAGAATCTCTAGAGGCAAAGTCTTTGTTCGGTCAACTAGGAAGTGAAAAACGCCTAAATCTTTTTTTTTAAACAAATGAAGTAAAAGTTATTCGTTGCAGGAAACGAATAGGTAGCAAGAGGGCTATTAAACTCAAAAACTGCACACTGCTTAACTATAATCCTTTATGCATTTAGCCTGAAGATTTCCCTTCTCTCAAACGTTTTTATGTTGCTTACTTGCCTAATTGCCAATGCCTGATTTCTCTAATGAAATAAAAATATTCGAAGCTTTTACATTCATTTTTAAATTTTATTTTAAATCACAATATAATGAGCATTATTCAGGTTTATGATGATATCGTCTTGCAAATAACTGCAATGTTCATTAAAACAAAATTGTTCAGTGTGTGCTTTAAGCCCTGAGCAATGACAAAACATTAGAGCAAATGCTTAAAACAAAAATATTTTCTCTTTTAACCTACTTAAACTGATTATTATTTTGGTATAGAGATCTCACCCACAGATCTAAAATATTTCCATTGTCTAAAATAATAAATACAGTAGAACCTCAAGATACGGCATTAAAAATTAGTAACAAAATACAGTACAATATATAATACACATGTATATAATCAAATAATATCGTAAATAACACTGTAAGACAGGGAAAATTCTGTAACCAGGGGCCAGAAAAACACTGTATTCCACACTATAACCTGAACAACAACAAAAAAAAAGGATCCTAGGGCCACCGTATCCCGGGGTCCTACTATATTCCATTTTTAATTTAAAAAATAATATGTAGAATGATTGTACTAAAAGAAAAACAAACAACCTCGACTTGATTTCATATTTGGTTTTCTTATTGGTAATGAAAAGTTTCACAATATTGTAAATATGTTGGTCAGTCGGGAAGTCATAGAAAGTATTGAACTAGAAAAAAAAACATGTAAAAAGAAATAAAAAATAAATTTAAAAAAATGAAGAGATTTGATAATTGTTTTGTCTCAGAAACTACACTAAAAATTTGTTGTCAAATTTTTGAAACTTGTATACTTGATGACCAATTTCTCAATATGCGTTTATTTAACATGTATGCTTGTAACATATATATATACACACACATTCTTTCTTATAAAATAAAGGATTGGAACAAAAATAGCATTAACCATTAAAACAAGTAATAAAATCAAAACACTCATTATAGTGGAAATTTTTAGTTGGAAAAGTGAAAAAGAGGATTAAAAGAAAAATGAAGAGAGAAAGAGGAACAAATAAAAGAGAAAAAAAGAGAGGAAAAAAAAAGAGAAAGATAGAAAACAATATTTGGTTCCTGCAAATTAATAAAATCTCATTTCAATATATGTGTGTGTCATAGTGTATGATGAACAAAGTGCAGATATTTGTGTGTGGTAAGGACCAGCAAAGAAGTCCCCTCATATTGAATGCCCTACTACCAGAAAACACATGTTTACCAACTTCAACATTACAACAACAAAAGCAACAACAAAAAGTGAGCATATGTGCACGGAGGGATACAACGGAACAGACAGCAAAATTCATTTTTAAAACCGAGCTGCAAGAAAATAAAAAAAGGACAACTTGTGAGGAGGAAGGAGTAACAACAAAATGAAACATTACTTCAAAAATCAAAAAAATCAAAAAAAAAAAATCATATCTTCAGTAGGTAACGATAATTACTACTGGTCGGGAGATTCAAACTCTTGACTTCGTTGGCTGGCATACACCAACAATTAAAGGAAATTAAGTGCCTAGAAATGCCAAATCGATGGACAAACATATTAAACAGAGATTGGAATGTTGCATTCATGATAAAGATTACTGATTTTTCTTAATTCCCTAAAGAGGACTCAACTTTAAAGGGGCTTATATATATATATATATATATATATATATATATATATATATATATATATATATATATGTTTAAAGAAAAAATAGAAAAAACCGAATGAAATTATTAAAAAATCAACGTTTCGTCCTTGTTTCAGAGGACATCTTCAGGATAATTGAAATAAAAATGTGATAAAAGAAAAAGTCATAGATCGTGCGAAAAAAGACAGTTTTTTAAAATCCAACCCATGTCGGGAAAGGACGAATATGTGTGCGTATGGGAAGGTTGTTTGATGTCTATATATACACTTTTAAAATGCATTAAAATAAATATGTACATTTTTTTTTTTTTTTTTTTTTTTTTTGCGAAACTACTCATTTTCCTGAAACATTCAAAGAAAAACGGCTAGCCAGGATCCACCCTGATACCTTGCTCTTTGATTATTATTTTCCCTATGCTAGGGGTTAAATGGTAGAAGCCATTTCTTTGCGTAATAGTATTAGTATTCAAAATTAGTGCTGATTCTAAAAGTCTTCTTTTAGCTCTATCTATCACGTATTTAATAATTTTCGCTTGATCTAAATTAAATGAGTGATCGTGTTCTGCACAATGGCAAAAGAGTGCATTTAGGGCATTACCATTCCTTATATCTCTTCTGTGCTCGTTAAGTCTTAATTCCAATTTTCGTTGTGTTTCACCTATGTACGCTTGTTGACAGTTGTTACATGGGATGGAATATATACCGGCATCGGATGTGAGGGTTTTGGGAGAGTGCTTGGTAGTTTTTAATGTCTGTTTTATGGTTGAGGAAGTTGTTTGTATCAGGTGAAAACCAAGTCTATTAAGAGTGTCGCAGAAATACACACATTAAAGATCAGAACAACATTAGTACCTTGGGTTTCAAATCAGCATGTGACAATTCTTTGTGACTTCTTCTCAACCTCCGCTGTTGTCTTTTTTTTTTGGGGGGGGATTGTGACTTGCATGCTCTGTGAGATGAAGATATTTCTATCCTCTAATTTTTCTAGTTTGGTGTTTATATTAGTGTATTTCATAGATATTTGCAACATGATTAAGTTCAAAAATGCTTTCTCTCAATCTTTAAATTTAAATCAAAAAGTTACATTAAACAAATTCAAATATATTGATAAAATAACTTAAAATCAATTTTATTTTTTTCAAAACTGCTTAATACAAAGTAGAACTTTATAAATATAGATGTATAAATATTTAGAATTACTTACATAAATACAATCACGTTTCAGTACTACTTGTCTCTCATTAAGGCCGATAGATGGAAATAAAAATAATTCACCCAAAAATAGTCAGAATTAGAAATTTAAGATAATGAAATTATCTAATCAATAGGAGCCCAGATGATGACAGTCACTCAGCTTAAATCTATGATGGAGATGAGGTAACTTTATGGCCAATTTTTATTGGCCATTTTATGTTTTCTACTTTCAACTTGCAAAGGCACCCTCTTATTTACTTCTTTCAAAATGCCCATCCTGGAAACTTATACATTAATATATCTACCATTAATATATGCAAATATATACACTCACAAGCAACAGAGCGAGCATACAGATGTATGTGCATATATATATGCTAGTTTTCTTTTCTTTTTTTTTTTTTTTGAGATGAACAACTTAAATGAAAAACAAGTTTTTCATCTGAGATCTTCACTTAAAAACTAGCGATCAAAACATTGTCATGTCAGTGTTGCAGCTCTGTGTTATATATGTTAAGGAGTGAAATTGGTAACAGACTGACACAATATATAAATATGTAGAGTTTAGTATAGATGTGTGAATGTGAATTCATATGCAAATTTGTAGATTTGAATAAATTGGAAATAGAATAACAATTAAAATCGACGTTTACTTAAAAAGAAAGTAAAAAAAGAGAAAAAAAATTGGACCCACCCTCCCACCTTTGCTTTTGCAATTCTTCTAAAATAATTTTTTTCTATACATTGTTAAGTGTTGAGACATTATGTTGAACAAAGATGGTGGTGAAGAATCACTGCAGTTTCGATCTTGAGTGATATGTAATTCCCAGTAACAAAGATGACGGCGAAGAATCAAATGCAGGTTCATGACGTAGACAACGGCGAACTGATTGAATCCAAAATTCAACAATTTTTTATAGTAACTTTGGAAGCTTTTCATTGGTTGGTTATTATGACATGTGGTTATAAAAACGATTGTGAAATCATTGGTGTTATACCCCCCATTAGGAGTCCAAAAAATTTTTTATTTTTTAGAATTGAAAAAATTATTTTTAAGAAATCTTATTGACCTCTATTGATAAATAGGTTAGAATGATTTCCTCCTGCCACATGGCGACTAGCGATTTTATTTTTAACAAACCATCTGAACACCTTGTCATTTTCTTGGGTTTCAAATTATGCAGTGGAAATAATTTCAAATTTTACCAAAGTATTTGACAATGGCTCTATTCTTGTGATCATATCTTGTTTTGAGAATCAAAGTTCTAAAATCACTGTTTGGATATGTTGATATGACATTGTATGACTAAAAATAAATATTGACGAAACAGCTGTAAACAACTTTGAGTAAACATTTTATTTGGAATATGATTTGAAAATAATTTACATTGTTAAAAATACATATTTATCTATGTATTCGTGGATTTTTCATATTGATAGAAAAATTAATATAGTGCTCAATTGTAAAGCAAGAGGGTGATATATATTTTATTTATATCTCATCCGATTATAAATTAAATTCATTGTAGGTTTCATCTAGAGATTGTCATATAATTGAGAAAATCTCACAAATTGACGATCAGGTGAAAATGAACAAAACGGGAAGAAGAAAAGTGCACATCAAAATAGGGGATCACCCCTGCCCATTCATCTATGATGGTGATCCGACAAAATTGCAAGGGGTGAGGAATCTGTTCATATTTGTATTATTCAGATTACTGTTCTCATCTTGAGTGTAACTGTTGACCTATTTCATGTGTATTTTAAACTGAAATCTTTTTAATCAAACGAAACCCTTTATTTAATTCATGGGTAGCAGACTCTCATTCCTTTATCAATAAGTGGATAGAAAATTTAATTTACACTTGTATTCTTAGCATCGCCAGCACTGAAGATTGAACCTTCAACCTCAAAAAGAGTGTCCATTAGAATTGAATTTTACTTAGCACTTTATCTGTAATGTATTCCAATTTGTCAATGTTGGTTGGGTTTTTAATACTGTGAAGATTACAACAGTTATCGTCCTTCTATGTGAAGAGTTGCCTCCCCTTGCTTGGGTTTAGGTGACATATAATTTATAATGAATAACTTGGAGTTTTCTCCCCCTTTGTTTATACAAATGAGTGTTAACAGGTAATTGCCTTTTTCATGTCTCATGTAAATAAAATAGAGGTGTCTTCTTCGTCTATGTGTGAAAAACTAAAATATGTTATGTGTTAACTGATTTATCTTTTTGTCAACCGTTGATATGACTTCCAGTATGAATCTTATTTGAAACTAATAAGGTATGTTTTTTTATTTAATTCATAATTAACTATCAAAGGTTATTAATTAACTAATTAATTAACTTACATTATGCCACAAGACAGAAACATATCTTTTGATATAACTGATATTCGCTATCAAAACATCACAAAGTAAATTTATAAGAGTCAAGTGATCTTTCATTTACAAAGTTCGCAAAGAATTAAAAGTTTAAGAAAACAAGAAATTCTAGACGCGTTGATGGTATTGGAATTTGTTCAGCAATTATAGCACACCATTGGTAGTAATCCTCGAAGATTCACAATGTTGATAAAACACGGTGTCAGAAAAACAAAAAAACAATAAAGACATGTAATGAGTAAAGGAAAATCTGACCAGAGTTCACTGAACGCAAAAATTAAAATTTCACTTCCTGTGTATGGAGCAGGTTGAGAAAAACATTAGTGAACACATTCACAGTGCTAAATAATTCTTAAAAGTCTCCATAATTAAATATTATAAAGATATTTATATGCGTAGATTATAGAAGTTTAGATTCTAGTTACTATTTCTGTATTCATTCTGAAATGGATCCAGTTTTTACAGACCATTTTGTCATCATTCAGTCGCCCAGATGATCCAAGTGAGAGTGTAAAGAACCGGACCTCTTTAAGAATGAATAAAATGGAATCTAATAAAGACATGATCACTGGAATCTAATTTTCTATTGTTCATTTATACATGTTCTCGCATTAGAAATTTATATCGATTACAAGTTTAACTATAAACAATTCATATAAGAGAGTGATGTAGTTTGTATAGAAAACTATAGACACACGGTAGAGAGTGAAGATAAAGAAATCAAAACACTTGAGACAATGCAGATATCCTTAAACTATTGTGATGTTCCGGCATCACATATACAACTCTAGTTACAAAGAAGAAAGATTTTTATGGAAGCAAGTAAGAATAATATATAATCAGATGTATATAGATATATCTGTTAAAGAAAGAAAAAAGTCAATTTCTTGTAATGTTCAGTTTTCCTTCTTACAACATATATGCACACACAGACACACATATATATTATTGAGAGAAGCTGCTGACCCATAACACTGAAAGTCATGTTATTTTTGCATTTATATCTATTCTTGTTTTATATCATACTAGCAAAAGTACCCGTCGTTGACTGGGTTCAAAAACAGCCTACAGAAAATGGACTCTGATTTATGAAAGTATGATAGGTTATGAAAAGGAAGGGTTGTAAAGAGATAGCTTTGAATTCGGGGGTTTCAAAACCAAAGCAAAATATGATGAAAGTAAAATAAAATAGATAAACCCCATAATTTATTATACCATACCTGTTCACACTGAAACACTTATCACAATATTCTGTGGATCTATATTAAAAAACCTTGTTAAACTTTGTGACATATTTCCATTCTATGGAGGCCAGGTGTGAACAAACACTCCATAATTTTATTATACCATATTTCTTCAAACTGAAACATAATTATCAAAGTATACTTACACAGATAGATATGAAAAGTCTTTATTAAAGTTTGTGCCTATTTCCATTCTATGGAGGCCAGGCGCGAACGCAGACCCCACAATTTTATCATATCATCCCTATTTAAGTTAAAACATGCTTATCAAAGTATTCTTATGTACATCTATATCAAAAACACTTGTAAACGTTTTTTTTTAATTTTTTATTTCCATACTTTGTAGACCAGGCTCGAACGCAGACCCCACAATTTTAATGAACCACCGTTCTGCCAGATCAAACATACCCATTCCTGTGTCTCGATACATCTTCTATCATTATATGTAATCAGTTTTTTAAAATAGTCAACCATATAGGAGCCTATTCGTGACCAGACACACAGACATTCAGCTTTATATTATAGATTTTGATGTCCAGAAAAATAAACCATAATCTTAGTCATAAAAACAAATATTGATTATCTGAAAAGTGCATCAATTAAGGCTGGCAATTCAAACTAGAATTAAACGCAGAACACTAATGAATGTGGACACTTGATAGTGGCAGACACACACACACATACACTAGAAATATAATTATCGCAAGATATGTAGAATTACTTTCCCAAATCGAAGTTTTGCACCACTTTTATGTCTTATGGAGATTAAAATTAAGATATAATGACATTAAACTTTATGTCTACAATATTTATTCAAATTTTGATTTTCATTCTAAAAAATATCTAGACATGAGGTTTAGATATTCTTCTAGTGTGTGTTTGTGTGTGTGCATGCATATATAGATAGATGTAAGATGAAGTTTATTTTACTCATATTTTTTCACATAATATGAAAATTTAAATTAACATAACAGACTTGATTCAAACCTTAGCTGATCCCATAATCTGTGTCAGTATCACTTGTTCAACTTGTTATGCCTCTCCCCACCCCAATAATTTTAATTGACAATTTGCATAATCACTTTCATAATATTTATGAATCAATGTAATGGTGCAAGAAAATATGCAGAGAAAGAAAAATGAATTTAAGAATTGAAAAAAATTATTTACTTCATGCAATAAGTATTCTCAACGAGAATTTTTCATTAAAAACCATTTGCATCTAGAATTTAACCAGAGAAAATGTTCCAAATTTCATTTTTTATTAAAATACTTCAATCAAAGCGTAAAAACTATAAAAGCCACAGTGATAATGCTCAGCAAAAGAAAAAAAGAATGCATATAAAAACTTTACAGTTAAAAAGGTTCTTCAGAGATATAAACATTTTCTTTACACGTTCAAAAAGGAGACGATAATACAGATGAAAATATGTGCATTAGAAAAATAAATTCCTAAGTTTTATTTTTTCACTTCTAACAAAATAATCTCTTTTCAAAGGGTAGCGTAAGAAACATTATTTAACATATATTTAATTTTTTTGCTGATGGGTAGCGCCAAGTAACCGTGCTAGTTTAATATAAATTTAATAACTACGAAATCCAGAGTTCATCTATATAATTATTTTCAAGATGAATAGGTTATAAAATTTAAAGAAAAAAAATTTAAAAAGTAAAAAAAACAATTAGTTTGATACGGTTTTAAAATTTCAAAAATGTATCTCTGCTCTAGACTCACAAGATTATTATTAGAGAAACAAAAAGCGATTTACTTGTATTCTTGCAACTAACATTTGGAAAATCTATTGGCCTAATCGTATGAAAGTTTAACTTGGCTGAAATTTGATTACATAATCAAACAGTAATACATATATACATAAACACACATGTGTAAGACATTGCTATTTGGGTTTGACTTTGATAATTCGATTAATCTAATTTTATAGAGTAAATATAGAGAATACTTCATGTAAGTAGAAAAAAATAAATGACAGTGCTCAATCGAAAGGCAAGAGCATAATATATATTTGATTTATATAATCATAATTTTCATTGAAAAGAATCAGAGTTTTACAAATCAATCATCTACTGGTCATAAGACAAGAAAAACACTAACAGCAAACTCCGCCATCAATCATGGTTCAAAAAAGCATATGTATTGGTTAACTTTTTTTATTGGTTCTTCAACACTTGTTCATGGTTGATTTGTGAAACCTGGACACCACATGATAAAATTGTACACACAAAAATGCTCCCCATCTTGAGTTAAGCATATTGGGGAGTGAAATAATAAACTGCAACAATCCAATGCTCTTTGTGTAAACAAGTGGAGCTTAGGCATTTGGACAATATTTCATCATTTTAATTTCATATATCCATCTTAACAGCAGCCAAATAGCATAACGGTTAGAAATGACTGTCACCTAAGCAGTAGAGTTTCTATCCTGGTTTGAGGTAGTTACTAGTCTAGCCACACTGAAGAGCTTTGATGCAGTGAAACAGTGTGAATGACTATATATATATATATGTATATATATATATATATATTGTGTCAGGATATGTGAAAAAAAAATTAAAGTGCTCGATCATAAGAATGAAAGTTAAAATACAAATTATTTAAAATCTACATATTCCAGATATGTACCATGGTTTCATTGACATGGGTAGTTTTACTGTTTAGAAAAGGCCCTTATTGTCTGTTTTATTTTTCAAACTGTCTTTGTTTCATGAGGCATTGATGATTAAATAAAGGTCTATTTGTGTTTCTGAAACCATGGTACAACTCTGGAATATGTAATGTATAGTTTGTAAATAATTTGTGTGTGTGTGTGTGTGTGTATATATATATATATATATATAGGGTGGGTCATAAATCGCGCACCAAAGGATTTGAAATAATTCTGATAGTAATAAACGTTATTTATTAAAACCAAACTTAAGCAATAAACTGAAAAACACGTACACGCTGATACAATCATAAAAGAAGATGTATCTTATACCGAAAGAAAAGAAAATATATTTTGCCTCACAGATTTTACAGTTTCATATCACTTAATTCTTTGGTGCATGACTTAAATTGAATAACAAAACACTAATTGGGTAAAAGTCATTTTTAGTGGCCTTAAAACCAATAATAACACGTTTAAAACAATAAGAAATGAAAGTTAATCTGAAGCAAAGTTTAATTTATCAATTTAAATGCTATTTGGGTCTGACTTTTAAAAGCTATCAAGATAACTGAATATATATGTGTTAGTATTACTATATTTTTATATCCACAAACGTATGCTTCAGCTTGTAAAGATCCAGCAGTGTGGCTATATACAATTGACGTGCTGACCTTGCAGCTTGAGTGTCTGACCTCAGTCATTGTATATACAATTTACTAATTGAAACATTAACCAGTGGGCAGGAAAAAGAATGAATCTGATTAGTTAAGTAGCTAAACTAAACACCACATGTATACATAAAACCACCCGGTCACACGTATTTCATGCATTTTAGCCTGATGATTCCCTGCAGGATGAAATGCGGAACACTTTTAATTGCCATATATATTTTCGTAAAATTATATATATATATATATATATATATATATATATATATATATATATATATATATATATATTCATTTCTTTTTAAAGTTGGTCGCACAAAATAATATAACCACTCATGGTAATATCATATTAGGATGGACATACTGGACACAACCAATAAATAACATAATTATTTCTTTTTCAATTCAATAAATATATTTCTTTAAAACGAACAAAAGTTTATCTCAGTCAAATTTTTGCTTAACATTACTTGTACCATGCAAGAAAATAAAGAATAGTGATCACTATTCTTATTTTCTTGGTTTTTTGTTTAAATAAAACATTGGGGTAAATTGAAAGAGTCCACTTGATTCAAAAGTAATAACTGTAAGTCGCCATCAAGTAGACTGTTTCGCTTTTATCAAATAGTCAGGATTTAAAAAGAAAAAACTAAACAATATTTTAGGTAAAATTTTTTAATTAAACCTTATTAAAATGATTTTGTATTTTTTTAATGAAAATTAAATATCAAGTAAAAATTAAATTTTTACTGAAAACCAGCAAATATTTTTTTTAAAGGTGTTTTTTTTTTTTTTTTTTTTATTAGTGTACAATTATTTATATTGGTTTGAAACCATCTAAGTTAAACTTAAAACATTTACAAATCAACAAATGATGGCTTACGGTTATGAATTTGCAGAAGCCATTACCAAGTAGAATGTTTCATTTTTACTAACGTGGTTTCATTTTTTCCCTTTATTTTTAAAACGTTTTTTGAATCTCGGACACAAAGCAAATAGAATTTTAGAAAACAGTTTTGACTAAGCACAGAAATGATAAAATCTGCTAATCCCGTTACAACAAAAAAGAAAAATGAAGACTACACTTAAAGTTACTTTATAAAGAGAAGATTTCATTGAAAATATCAGAAAATATAATAATTAACTATTAACATTGTGACAGCATTGCATTCATGTGTTTGTTTGGCAAGTACTTCCACTGAATGTTCTGATGAACTTGCTGCACTTGTATCCCCCTCAGTGGAAATACAGCAGATCAGTAGCTAAATTATACCCTTTTACTGTAAAAGTCCCTAGCTACTAGAAGATTTTCTCATCCGATAGAGTGCTTACCTTTGAAATTCTCTTCCTGCTCCTCTGACTGCACTGACATGCAGAAATTTAAAATGTGAACAAATATCTTGCTACACAACTCCCCACTTAGGCTCCTCCCCACACATATGGCCCCTAATTCATGGAAGTCTGTTACATCTCATTTGCAATGTGCTTTGTTTAGAGTCAATTCAATTTAACAAAACAAAAACTGATGAACGATGAGCCCTCCAGAATCAACGCTGTTTGTTTTATAAGCTTTAAATTCCAACTGAAATCTCCACATATTCCTAATACCAGTCCTCGAACGCATATTTTTTTACCTCTATTTTTACAAAGTTGGATATTTGTATTAAAGGATTCATTACTAAACTAATTAACTGATCATCATGAATTTTGTACTACAACTTCTAAGCGAAGGAGTCTAAATGTGTTGTACATTTACAATAATTTGGTATTATTGGAAGCTGGTAAAAAGGGTGGAAACCATTTGTGAGAATTCAGATGGCTCTCTGAAATTCTAATTATTAAATATTCCCTAAATTTCAGTTCCTTTCAAGTAGAGGGATTTTAGTGGGCACAATATCCCATTAGAAAATTCAAATATATCAAATTTTTATAAAATTAGACACCAATTAACATTCACCATATTTTCATTTCTTCTTAAGCCTTAAATTTCAGGCATTTTTCTAGAATCAAAATCATCTAATGGATTGCAATCAAAATCATCTAATGGATTGCAATCAAAATTGGAATACGGATTCTAAACATCTTGACTGTAATCTTCAATGCGATTACAAACTGTTCTGTTTGGGAAATTATATTTTACCTCTCTCCTGAGACTGGTATTATTCTAGTTAATATTTGTGTGCGTGTTTGTGTGCGCATGCATGTGTATGTTTCATACTCGTATAGCTAGTCAAAAATTATGTCTAAGTTCAACTTTTAAAATCCGACAACTTTATATGCCAAATTAAAGGGTTAACAATAATAGAAAAAAAATCATCATGGGTGACTTATAAAAAAAAATAATGCTGGTACGTGACCACTTGCTCAAATTGAATAAAGCGTAAAAAAATAGCAAAGAAAAAATTTTACAAAGCAGAATTAATCTTATTTTCAGACAAGCATACCAACAACAACCTGTTGAGTAAAAACAATATACAACAATTTAATAGAAATAAAGATATTAGGCATTGATTCACGCAATGTTTTGCTAAAATATATACCTGCTTCAGACATGTAAAAGCCAAGAGCAAAAAAATAGATATTATTGCACTAATCAGTGATGAGCCAAGAGATTGAGGTTCAATTCTTGGTTAAGTCATACAAAAGACCCAGAAAATATTACTTAGTTGTTTCTTGCTAAATACTCAGCATTATAAGTTGAGCAATTTAAGGAAAGGCATCCTCCTTATATCTATGAGCACTCTCATCCATTCTTTCAGTGTGACCATACCATCAAAGTCTTGCATACATCTCTCTATATTCTTCAGATTTAATCTTTGTCTCAAGTCACCAGAGATCTAAGCCTGTGTCTAAAACTCATATTACACATGCATTGCACCGTTCTCTTATTTCTCTGGAGGCAACACAAAAACATGTTTACATTTAGCTTAGATGCTGAACTGAAAAGAATTTTTTTGATTATATCATTTTCATTTTTAATCTTTATCTTTCATACTGAGGTTTGATGTTTTATAAATGACTTGCAATTTTTAATCTTTATCTTTCATACTGAGGTTTGATGTTTTATAAATGACTTGCAATTTTTCCTGTGTTGCCATTTTACTTATGCTGCCCACTCGGATCGATTCATCATTAGCCGATACCGTTCAGGTCTTCGGAAATCTACTTCATTGCTTTGGATCATTCAAACCAATGTAAAATACACTTTGGGAGAGTTTCAGATGGCTAACAGTGGATAACATATCCATACCAGTTGGGATCTCATTGTGGGATGCAATCTGTTATAAAAGTCCTCTGGGCAATGCCAGGCCAGAACAGCTAGTATATAATTTTTATTTTATTTTTTTAAAACTCTTTGCATGTATTTTCTTTCTGTTCTTCTTTTCCCTATTCTATGGCTTTAATTTTCCCAAAAGTAATCTTTAAATTCAAATTAGAAACAGATATTTTTCTTTTAGTGTCTACATAAATAAAGATAGCAAAAATTGTACCAAAACCTCATACAGATCACAGACAAAATTTTTTTCCATACATACACAAAAATTAATTAGCAAAAGAGAAACTAAATAGAATAGAACAAAATAATGAACAAAGTCCTACTTATTCAGATTTAATATTTCATTTCAGTTGTGAGACTTTGTCATAGAATAATTATTTATTGAATAAAGTCCGATTAAATATACAAAAAGGCTGAAATGGTGTTCAATAAATACTAACTTGATAAAGTTTCATAACTGAATTAAAATATTAAATCGAAAAAAAAAAAAAAAAAAGCATGATTCTGGGTTCATTTATTCCTTGTTCTATTTAGTTGTTATCTCCACCTACACATTGTCAGATATTTACTCCTGCAAACAAACTTACACATATACATCAATATAGTTTTCCTCGTTTTATTTATGGGGGAGAATGCTTGATACTGGTGATAGAGCTTATGTAACTCCAAGTCGGAAGCCATGGAGTCAACAGCACATGGTGACTAATACCCTCTCGCTTGGTATTCTTCAGACCATGACATTTGCACACACACACACACATTACGTGTATTGACATAAAATATTATAAGGAGATATATTTCAACTTTTGATTTTCAATACTTACGTTAAACGTGATCAAGACACGAGTAAAGCTAAATATTAAGTTATGTAATTTATTCAATTATAAAATTTTGTTTGAGAAGCACTTTGAGTTGGTTTTGCAAGACAATACAGCTATATATATATATATATATATATATATATATATACACACACACACACTGAGTTGAAGTTAAATGTGACTTGTTCTGGGGTTTGAATCATGCAACTAACTTGAATATTTATCTGAACACTGATAATGTCATAAGAATGTAATGTACAAATAATATTTAAACATTTATCATAACATCCTCTTCTCATTAGGGTAAAAAAAAAAACATTAAAAGCTATAATACATGTTCCTTTCTGTTGAACACTTATGATAGTCAATTACAGCTGTACGCCAGCATCACACACACATATAGGATTTATTTCTCATCTTTAATTATTAGCACACTCAATAAATCAAACGACTTTAATGTGTTTCATATAATTTTATTTACAAGTGTTTTCTCTTGAATAAAGTGTAAAAAAAAACAATAACTTGTATATTATCCATTTATTTAACCTAAAATTTATCGGAATAAATCCATAGCACATAAAATAGCATGTGTACATTTTGAAAAATCATGTAGAGACCTGTTGAGTTAGACTGTATGAGAGATTATTGAGATAAGAATTGCAAACGAAACATTTCTATCCCATGAACTGTTTTTGAAGTGCAGAAAACATTTTTTTTCTGAATATTTGGAGGATTCAAATTTTGCTTCAAATTTCATTTCACTATTGTGACTTTTTTAATGTTTTTCATCAACATTTGAAGATTTTTGTACAGTCTACGGTTTTCATTAGATAATTAAGTTCAAAATAAAGAAGCATACACAAAGGTATTATTGTTTACAGCTGTTTCAAAGCAGTGCTTATTTTAAGTCAAATATGTACTATAGCAATAGTAAAAACAATTGGTATTATTACTTCAAAATAAAATGCAACTTAAAAACCAAGGGTTGTTTCTCTGAGTTATTAAATTTAATTCTATATTATTTCCAAGTAATAATTATTTTCATATATTTCTAATTCTTTTTACCCCTCATCCTTTTTATTTCATTTTCCTTCTTTAAATACTATTAGTTTTTTAAGAACCTAATTTTAAAATTGCAATTATTATTTAGGTTAAATTTTACATATTTTTTGTGTGTATGAAATATGACGTCCATAGAGTAAATAGAATCTAATGTTTCTAAATGACTCCACAAACATAAATGCTTTAATTATGTGAGTTTTGCTGTTTGTGTTTTTCATTTTCCGATATTTTGGGCAGAGTTATGAGACTATCCTTCTAACGGGTCGTATTCAGAAAAAATCTAAAATATATGACCTTTCATTCTGGTTGTCTAAAATGATCCCTCAAAATCCAGATCTTTTTAAAAAATGAATAAATGAGTACTGGAATCCAACTTTCGATTGTCTGTGTGTGTGTGTATATATATATATATATATATATATATATATATATATATATATATATATATATATATATATATATATTAGGAATTAATGACATGGTTTTAAGAATGCCTAGATTTAAATTGCTAGTCACTATGCGCTGTTGGCTGTCTCCAAACTTAGATACACAAACACACACACATGTACATACATACGTGCAAAGAAAAATTGCTAGACATATATATACACATACACACATTACAAGACACAAGAAATAGATATGAAAACGAATAATATATATAAGTAGATAAAATATCAACACATACATGAGGAGGAGGAGTAGGGGGAGCACCTGGTCGAGGCCTCCCTAGTCACACTCACCTGCAAGATAAAATGTATATTCTCGATCCGTGTGGGCTGAGTAGGGTCAAAATGATAACTGTCAGTTTTTAGGTGCCAAACTGTCCATGTGATCTAAAGTAACCAATGAAAAAAATATGGGTGAACAGAAATCCAACTATGGCGGCTGAGGCAGAGTTGTTGATGATGCTTGTGGCGGTGGTCATGGTGGTGGTAGCTAACCCATCACACCAAAGGAGTGCTTTGAGGCATAGATTAACTCATTGTACCCAAAAGATTAGGATGTAATAAGGATTATTTGTCGTCTGTGCCAAAGTTACGGCAATTAAAAATGTTAATTTGACTGAAAGTATCTTCTCTTGGAATTTGCATACAGTTTAACCATAATGGTATAGGTAATCGAACCCTAACTAAGTTCCAGAAAGACCAGAAAAACTGGCTATTTTATTGCTTTTGTAATTATCATGAGGTGCATCTCAATTTTAAATAGACTAAATGAAAACTTTTAGACATGGATTAATATGTATGCTAAATAAAATAGTTTTTCATTAGTTTAGTTTTTATCTTGTATATCTTATGTTAGGTATCATTTCATACGTCTTATGCCAGCTATCACAAATTAACCAGTTTAAGCTGAAAATTCTCTCTAATTTCAACTTGTGGTGACTCTTTTGGGGGTTATTTTCATAAAATTTGGATGCAAACAATATTTGATCCTTTCTCTTTATAAATTATTTCTTTTGCCACCAATTTTTTTTATTTTTCACCAAATTGTAAGTACCTTATATTTTAGAATTTGAGGAATAAATATTTGGATTATTTAGACTACAGTTCCCATTTGGGATGTTTCAATGATGTACTCTCCAGTTTTCTTGAGGTGCACTGTGTTAAACTCTGGAATCTGTCAAATTGAGGAATCTGTATAGATTTTTGAAGATAACCCTTTATTTAATCCATGGCGGAAGTATGTTTTCATTCTGTCAACCATTTTCACCTGTTTTAATTGTATTCTTAGCCTGCATTAAGGATTGAACCGTCAACCTCCAGGATTCTTTCACTTATAATTCCTTAACTTAGTACTTATATCCATTACACCACAGGTCTTTGTGAAGATCTATATTAACCTACCTCATTCATTTTGTTTCTTTATATCTTCTTGAGTGTTTTTAATTATTTCACCAAATTGTAAATAATGTTTTTTTGTTTTTTTTAAATAAATCAAATTGGAAACATTAGTGGTAATTTTAAATAGCTTAGGCAATAGAGTAAATGCGGTATTGTGGTCATTGTGTTCATTTAAAAATAACAATAGATCAACATGACTATCAACCCTCTCAAATCCAACAAATTATTGGCTTTCTGCCTAATTTATTAAAATTCTTTGTAATTTTATTAAATTAATTCACAATGATATCATCTTGGGTACAGTAGGTTAAAATAGCTTCTTAAAAAACACAGTGACCCCCCCCCCGGTCATTAAATGTAATCTGTCAGGCTTTGATGAGTTCTTGGACAACCGTGAGATACAAAAGAGATAAAATGTCAAAGAGATTCCTACCTGGCTATTTTCATTTCCAGAGACAATAAAGAAAATGCGACAATACTAAAAAAAAAAAAAAGTTTTAAGACCTGGCATAACAAAAGACTAACCAGTTTTCAGAATAATTTAAGAGAACTTGGTTGGGGCACGACCAATAATAAATTTTTTCATTAAAAAATTGTTGCATAGAATTTTTTCAAGCTTATTCCAAATTTAAGTTTCCCCATTACAAAAAAAAAAAAAAAAAAATCTGACTTTTTTCATAGTATATGGTACTAAAATAAATTTGCTTGTCATAATTTAAATATAAGGTCAATAATCTTCTGTGAGTCAGATGATGTAGTTATTTTTAAGTTTAGGCAGGTGGAGATATAGTACTGGATAGAAGGCCTAAAGAAAAATAATTCAAAATATATTATAAACTTACTCTTTTTCTCTAGTTACCTGATATTACTTGTGTTTTTAATATTTCAAAATATTAATTTAAATTTAATAATTACAAAATTGTTGGGTTAATTAAACCAAATTGTTTTAAAATTATAATCTTATGAAGATCCACTAAAAATTGTAAAACTAGTTAAAAAAAAAAAAAAAAAAAAAAAAAATGGATGCTGGAATATTTAGATCTTCTTGCTGAAGAACTAATCACAGGTATTCAGGCTAGTCACATGCTTTATAATTCTGAGAATTTTTAAGTACCCTCCTGCTACTGATTTCTAGTTAAGATGGTGTTCATAGGTAGATGAAATATTTCATGAAAGAAATGGAATCTAAATACATTTTGTGGAAATCATTTGCAAAAATTCCATAAAAGAAACTGACTAACCAGAATTAAACTTTAATGTAGAAATAATTAAGCGTTCTCTATTTTATTGTATAAATAAATAATACATACTCAAAACACACAAAAGTTCAAAATATATTGATAACCTGAACTTAAAACCAATATTTTTTCAAAAGGCCTCAATACAAAGTAAAAATTTATTTTAATAAAATTATACATTGGAAACGGTTTAGTTTCTTTTGAACAAATTGAATTTCTTTGCTTACTTTACAATTCCATTGAGATTTTGAAAAGCTGGTTGATCCGCCTTATGGTCTGACTTTCAATTCTTAATGTATAAATTATAGAAATTTAGATTCCATGTCTTTATTCATTCTTAAAGAGATCCAATTTTTCTTACCACTCAGACAAACAAAATACAGAGTTATTTATTTGGATTTACAACGAGTGTGACTCATCAGAAAGGATGAACAAACTCGTGTCCGAAAAATAAAAATAAAACCCACACGACTAAAAGCATTTATGCAGGTTCATATGAAAAAGTTACCTTTTTCGTAACATGAATAGATTAGTAAAACAAATTAATCTGGAGCAAAACTCTACATCCAATATCTGGGACGTTTTTGTTATTGTTTCATAAGGGAGGTGATGTAAGATGAAGACTGCTGGGGAGCCATAAAATAAAATACAATTTTGTTTTGAAATTCTTGAAACAGTTTTTCTAAGACTAGCGTAAATTCTTGGGAGCGAACTAATGCAGTGATTACAAGAGACTTATAAGCAAAAAGGTTTTCCAACAAAGAACTAAATTAATTTTTTTTTTTTACTTATATAGTTTTAAAGGTTGAAAAACTTTGAATATTATATAGAAGTCAATGTGTGTGGCATAGAAATAAATATATTAACAGAACATTCAGATATGTTTAAATAAGGATTCATTATATTTTAGGAATATAAAGTTTAAAAGACACCATTTGAATTTTCCTTCGATTCCATTTTGGGTAACTAGAGGTAATTATTGGTTAGGTCTATCAAATAACCGATACATATCAGAACATGTATTTAAAAACATTTAGACATGTAAAAAAAAATTTATTGGTATATTTCAGATTTAAAATATTCAAATTGAGTCCATTTGCCATTTTACAGTTAGTTTTTATTTTATTTATTTTTTAAATAACACTGCCGTGTTTGATGGTTTTGTTTTATAACTTGACCTCATATTGCATAATCTTATCTTTAACTTTTCTTTCAGGCCAAAAATAATCAACAGGACCATCTTTGAAATCCAGTAATAAATCTCCATCCAGGTAACGCGAGCCGAGCACTGCTAGTTACATATAATGTATTAAATGAAGACTCTGAATACAAAACGCGATACGCCAATTTCTTTAAACAGTAAACAATAAAAGAATGAACATATAAAACCTAGACTTCAAATAAAAAAGCCTATTTTAATTGAAAACAAAAAAAAACAATGCTGGTATCATATTATGGAAAATATGATTTTGAGTAAAGTGTACCATACTGCTTATAGTGATTAGTTTCACAAATTTTAAACTGGCATTTCTTGTTTTGCATTGAAACTCTCCAAATTAAAATGTATATATTAGGCAATAAAGAAACTTGAACTTATAATTAAAGTGTCTGGAAAATCGTGATTCAAACCAAATATATTTGTTTGCAAAAAAATCGAGCTCTTTGTGGGTTTCAGAGTTTGCTTAACCCTAATTTAATAGAGCTATTTTCATAAGAACACAAAAATTTGGGGTCAGTTTGAAATCGAACCAGGTCTTAAAACAAGAGAAAAAAAAGAAAGAACCATTATCTAAACGACTCTTCCTAGCTTTTCGAGTAGACATGAAAGAACTGAACTGTGGAAGAAAAACAAAATTAAAACCAGATCTTTTGAAAAAAATTTCTTTTCCCTTTTAATAAACATCACACCACATTCAGTATCAATGTTTGAAAAAAATACTGGAAAGAAGAATAGGAAAATAAATACAAACGAATCAAAGCAGAGACATCTAGCAGGAAAATCATGAATTAAAATCTTCATAAGGGAGAGAATTCATCTGAAACGTTGGGAACAAAAACGAGAGAAATAAAAATTTACAAACAGAATCAAAAGATAAAATGTATTCAAAACAAGAGTTACATTTTTTAAATAAGTTTTATATATATATATATATATATATATATAACAAATATAAAAAAATATATTTTTAAATCTTTTTTTTTTTTAATTTTTTTTTTTTATTTATCTTTGAAAATATTTTTTTTCTAGATGTTCATCAGAAGAATGTGTTTATTCACCAGTCATCAAATCAGTAATTGTTCTGAGCATGGCGACTAATTTTAAAAATAGAAATCAGAAAGTGTGTAAGAGTCGAAGAAACCTCAAAAACATTATTGAAACAAAAGATAGAAAGGAAAAAAGAAAATGAAAAGAGAAAAAGATGAAGAAAAAATGCAAAGAGAAAAAGATGAAGAAAAAATGCAAAGAGAAAAAAGGGAAAACTGAAAGAAGAAAAGACAAAAAAGAAAGAATGAGAAATATGAAGAAGATTTTAAAAAAGAAAAAAATAAAAAGATTAAAAGAAAGGCAAAAAGAAAAATAAGAGAAATAAAATAAAAAAAACGCCAGATTGTTTAAAGTGTTACATTCATACACGACAGATATTTTTTCCTTATTATTTTACTTTTTTTCATATATTCATAAACTTCCCAACATTTCTGTGCTTTTAAAACTTTAAGTGTTATTTTTTTTAATAAGTTCCCATACTTTTACTAGTCCGTCGGGTTTGTTTTACTTTCACCTGCATTCTTTTATGATAAAGCAACATGAAAGAAATCTCTCGGAAGAAATGCTATTAAATTATCTTAAGAAAAAAGTTATTTTAGTAATGTCATCTGCTTATCTGCACATTTACCGATGAGAAATATGATGATCAAATTTATTAAAAAAACTCAAATGCAATAAGAACTGTTCTTCGAGGGAGAATCAGCAAGTCTATTATATACATATAAATTCGAGGGAGAATCAGCAAGTCTATTATATACATAAAAATTCGAGGGAGAATCAGCAAGTCTATTATATACATAAAAATTTGAGGGAGAATCAGCAAGTCTATTATATACATAAAAATTCGAGGGAGAATCATCAAGTCTATTATATACATAAAAATTCGAGGGAGAATCAGCAAGTCTATTATATACATAAAAATTCGAGGGAGAATCAGCAAGTCTATTATATACATAAAAATTCGAGGGAGAATCAGCAAGTCTATTATATACATAAAAATTTGAGGGAGAATCAGCAAGTCTATTATATACATATAAATTCGAGGGAGAATCAGCAAGTCTATTATATACATAAAAATTCGAGGGAGAATCAGCAAGTCTATTATATACATATAAATTCGAGGGAGAATCAGCAAGTCTATTATATACATAAAAATTCGAGGGAGAATCAGCAAGTCTATTATATACATAAAAATTCGAGGGAGAATCATCAAGTCTATTATATACATAAAAATTCGAGGGAGAATCAGCAAGTCTATTATATACATAAAAATTCGAGGGAGAATCAGCAAGTCTATTATATACATAAAAATTTGAGGGAGAATCAGCAAGTCTATTATATACATAAAAATTCGAGGGAGAATCATCAAGTCTATTATATACATAAAAATTCGAGGGAGAATCAGCAAGTCTATTATATACATAAAAATTCGAGGGAGAATCAGCAAGTCTATTATATACATAAAAATTCGAGGGAGAATCAGCAAGTCTATTATATACATATAAATTCAAGGGAGAATCATCAAGTCTATTATATACATATAAATTTGAGGGAGAATCAGCAAGTCTATTATATACATAAAAATTCGAGGGAGAATCAGCAAGTCTATTATATACATAAAAATTTGAGGGAGAATCAGCAAGTCTATTATATACATAAAAATTTGAGGGAGAATCAGCAAGTCTATTATATACATATAAATTCAAGGGAGAATCATCAAGTCTATTATATACATAAAAATTTGAGGGAGAATCAGCAAGTCTATTATATACATAAAAATTCAAGGGAGAATCAGCAAGTCTATTATATACATAAAAATTTGAGGGAGAATCAGCAAGTCTATTATATACATAAAAATTTGAGGGAGAATCAGCAAGTCTATTATATACATAAAAATTCGAGGGAGAATCAGCAAGTCTATTATATACATAAAAATTCGAGGGAGAATCAGCAAGTCTATGATATACATAAAAATTTGAGGGAGAATCAGCAAGTCTATTATATACATAAAAATTTGAGGGAGAATCAGCAAGTCTATTATATACATATAAATTCGAGGGAGAATCAGCAAGTCTATTATATACATAAAAATTTGAGGGAGAATCAGCAAGTCTATTATATACATAAAAATTCGAGGGAGAATCAGCAAGTCTATTATATACATACAAATTCGAGGGAGAATCAGCAAGTCTATTATATACATAAAAATTTGAGGGAGAATCAGCAAGTCTATTATATACATAAAAATTCGAGGGAGAATCAGCAAGTCTATTATATACATAAAAATTCGAGGGAGAATCAGCAAGTCTATTATATACATAAAAATTTGAGGGAGAATCATCAAGTCTATTATATACATAAAAATTTGAGGGAGAATCAGCAAGTCTATTATATACATAAAAATTTGAGGGAGAATCAGCAAGTCTATTATATACATAAAAATTCAAGGGAGAATCAGCAAGTCTATTATATACATAAAAATTTGAGGGAGAATCATCAAGTCTATTATATACATAAAAATTCGAGGGAGAATCAGCAAGTCTATTATATACATAAAAATTTGAGGGAGAATCAGCAAGTCTATTATATACATAAAAATTCGAGGGAGAATCAGCAAGTCTATTATATACATAAAAATTCGAGGGAGAATCAGCAAGTCTATTATATACATAAAAATTTGAGGGAGAATCATCAAGTCTATTATATACATAAAAATTTGAGGGAGAATCATCAAGTCTATTATATACATAAAAATTCGAGGGAGAATCAGCAAGTCTATTATATACATAAAAATTCGAGGGAGAATCAGCAAGTCTATTATATACATAAAAATTTGAGGGAGAATCAGCAAGTCTATTATATACATAAAAATTTGAGGGAGAATCATCAAGTCTATTATATACATAAAAATATTTAAAAGAAAAGCAAATGGTAACAAGGGAGATCAACTACTATGAAAATATTTTTACAAAGAAATACACGATTGAATCCAATCAAAAAAATGGTTTAGTTTTCTAAATGAAACGGGGAACAATTTCAATGTCGGTGTGGTGCCGTCTATATAGGCAAGACGACCCAGCGTCTTCAGGTCAGAATCGCCCAACATGTTCCCCGTTTCGTCCGAGATCATCAACCTACTACCAGAAAATCTCAACTGATAGAATCGTCCATCGGCGTAACACTTGGTTGATAAAAAGGAGTGCGGTCTTGTTTTCTCTCCGGAGTGTTTTTCTGTTTTGGACCGAGGACGCACAAAGTTCCACCTGTCTGTCCTCAAAGCACTTGCCATCATTGCTAACCCCCCTACTTTGTGCAAGCAGAGAAACCTCCGGCTTCAATTAGAATTATTTGGGTAGGTTTTTTTTTTTATTTCTCTTAACCTCCTCTCCGCTCTTATTTCATATCACTATCAAATATTCTTAAAAACAAAAAAAAAAAAAAAAAAAAAAAAATATTTCAGACTTATGACCCTTGAAAATGTTAGTCTGAATGAAAAGCGCTTTGGGTGTATTTTAACGATCGTTTTTAATCGACTTATTTATTTTATTGAATTGTACATATAACTTGCCCCATTATATATATATTTTTTTCTTTTCCTCACCCCGGTTTCCATTTTTTTAGTTGATTGAATTTACGCGATGGTTCACTTCTTTATAATATATATATATATATATATATATATATATATATATATATATATATATATATATAATTTGCAACTTTAAACAGTAGAGCTTTTTTTATAGGTTTGCCTTACCATTGAAAACTTACTTTTAAATTAATTTTATTAGATATATCATTATATCGTTGTTTCCGAGACATAAATCCATTGAAACTTTGGCGTTTATCAAAAAGTGCTTAATGACAGTAGAGCCTAATTATAGTATATTTATTCATACAGACAATATTGGCTACATATGTGCATACTTGTTTCTGCTGCAATTCTTTTCAAGAAGCAGCGTCTTCACTTCCCTTTATCGTTCAACCCCTTTCTCTATGCTACCTATTTTGTTCTTTCATTTTCTTTATGATTTGTTCAAATACGAAACTTTGTATAAAAAAGGGACTATTTAAAAATTTGGTTTCATAAGAAAAATATTTGGCCAGAAGACATTGCTCCTCCAAAGGAATTGCAACAAAACCATGTATGCACATATGTAGCCAATAATGTTTGTATAAATAAATACGTTATATATGTATGTAGATCACTATTTACTGTATCCACTTTAAATATTATAAAAAGATATTTTATGCAGCAATTTTTAAGATTTACTTCAACAGTGATCACTACACAAATAGAGCTATGTAGAAGATTATATATATATCTATATATATATATATATATATATATATATATAGATTTGATGAGAATAATAGAAATAGTATTCCAACAAGATAGAGAAATAAAAAAAAAAAAAAAAAAAAGGAACAAACCAAATTAGGTATTCATCAATGTTTCGTCTTTATTGTAAGACTTCTTCTGGACGAATAAAATTAAGATAAATAAGAAAATAATTAAGTGTAATTGCCACACACACACACGATGATTATGAAATTAATAATCCAATGAAATGAAAAATGAAACCCGAAACTTTTTTTCAAGGTTCATTGATGCTTCATCTTTATTCAAATACTTCCTCAAAATGACAGTTAAAAGAAAAAAAAAAAAAAAAACAGTCAAAGATTGAAAATATGTGGTGTGTTTCTTACATGGAATGGACATTCTTTTTCTTAATAAAAATGTATATGAAAAGTTTTATTAGGAAAGTCAAGTATTTAATCATAAAAATGTGTTATTGAAGTTCATATAAAAAGCCATTGTTAAATGTGCTTGCTATAAAATGTATCAACAAACAATAGTAAATTATATGGAAATAGAGATTAAGGTCTGGCGTTATGCAAAAACGCAGTGAATAAATCACAGACAAATCGAAATAATGATAACATGATAGACTAAAAACGTTAGGAAACAAAAATTTCCCTTCTTTATGGCTTGCATCGATGTGTAGCAGATTGAAGCAACTGATTATTGCATGTTGATAATGTCAGAAAGTGATGTCATCTACAAAACAAGTTGAAGACAAGACATTAGCAAGAGATGCTTGATCGCATGAATGCCAAAATACCTGTGATGCAAATGGATGTGGGTTGTCAATTATATGTTATACGTGATAAGAGATAACACTAATGCACAAAAGACTGTTCTATGCATGTCATGTTAGTGTATATAGTCTTCAATACTTTTCTTCAATACTTTCAAGTTATAAGTTGAATGTGACTTGTTAAAGATTGAAAATAGCGAAAACATTTTCACTTAAATTGAATTTTGTATTTTACTTTTCCAAATAAAATTTATTGTAAAGAATTGGTTTGATTTTTGGGTTTCAGTTAGAAAAAAATATTTCCATTTATCATGGTTGCCTTTTGATATTGAAAAGGCTTCCATTGAATTCCAAATTTAATATTCCATTGGAACTACTGTATATTAATATTTTCTCTGGTTAGTTTTCAAGAGTTTTTTTTCTTTTCTTATTTTCTGCCCCACCACCACCCCACTCCTTCGAGGGTTTGGTGTTGATTAAATAAACTATTTTATTGGACACGCAGACACAAACATGATTCTTTTTCACGAATTTAATATTTGAATTTTTTTCCCCCATTTCTGAAATTGAATCAGTTTAATGAAAACGTTCTGCTATTGTTAGTTTATGTATGACAAAGTTATAAAAATAATATTTTCATTCAAACTACAATATATATTCACACACACAGATACATAAATACTAGCAGAGAGACCCGATATTGCATGAAGATTAACGAATGTTTCACTCCCCCATGAAATCAGTAAAATCGCTCATTTTTCCATCGAATTAATTGCCTGCTCTAGTTGAGGACCTACTGTAATGCACCGGGAGGAAGCTTTGCATGCCTCCTCACAGTTAAAGTCTACAATACATTTTAGTTAACATGACACTGTAGAGAACCTACGGTTGATTATATAAAATTATTTTTATACAATGGCTTAAATTAAAATGCAAAAGTCAAGTATCATGATCTAATTGTGTTCTAAACAGAAACATTCATTTTGAACGTGCCTCTGTTATATCAAAGAAACTATTATTGATTTCAATATGCAGGGCTTTTCTGCTTCTGCAGTAATAAAACTTCTCAAATGCACTTGTGATGTTAGGTTGTATAAGGCATTAACTTTACTCAAAATCACCTGCTCTTTCTTTCAGATTTTTTTCAATTATCGATACTTATCGAAGACATTCCAAGACAAAACCTATGTAAGTGTGTGAAATTTCAAAAATATCAGCCCAGTCATTTAGGAGTCCATAGGGAATGAACTCACAGAGACAAAGTTCCTTTTTTATGAAAGAGAGATATGTACCAAAATAGATTAAAAAATCCTTTTACTTATCACATCTATATTATGATGAAAATAATTCGGTCCTTGACTATCATACGGGTGGTCGGGTTTCGATCCTGGCTTGAGGTAGTTGCCTGTCTAGCAACACTGATGAGCTGTGATACAGTGAAACAGTACTGTATGTGGATGACTATAATGCTCCTTATCTTGAGTTGAGCATATTGGGAAGTGATACATGATATACCATTAGCGTATTAAGCAATGCTCTTTGTATAAACAAATCAAGCTTAGGTATTCAGACGATGTCAAAACATTGTTAATTCACTACCCGTACAGCAGCTGCCGTTTAGCATAATGGTTCGAAGCCTTGACCGTCGTATGGGAAGTCAGTTTTCAATCCTGGCTTGAGGTAGTTGCCTGTCTAGCCACACTGATGAGCTGTGATACAGTGAAACAGTACTGTATGTGGAGGACTATTAATAATAATATATGTATTAATAAGAGAGAGCAAGAACCAAATCACAGCTATTTTTAAACAGATTATAATAAGATGTCTGGTATTATTCATTTGTAGTTTCATATATATATATATATATATATATATATATATATTTGTGTGTGTGCAATTGTTTTGTTGGTATTAACAGAAATTAAAGTGATTAAAAACAGATAATTTCATAAAAGCTTTCTTAAAATATTAAGTACATTTATTTCCTAAGGAGGTAAATAAAATGAAAACTATTAGTTTTTAAAAGTACCATCGATTTATATTGACGATATCTAATGGAAGTTATAGATTTAAAAAGGCATAGAAACTTAGAGCTAAGGTTCTCAGATAGTAGGTAGATTTTTGGCTTATGTATAGAGGGGATATTTATAAAGTACAAAAATTAAAGAAAATAATTTTCTAACATTCTCAAAAAGGCTGCTGGCTCAGGAATTCTAGAGTTATTTCCCTTAGATCAAATAAATTTATCTCCCCTGAAGATTACTAGCCAACCCAAGAATGCACTTTTCAACTTCCAGAAACCAATAATACATCTGAATTCCATTTCGGTGCAAATTGAGAACAGATCATTCTTTGTCTTTCTGCAGACTGACAATCTGTTCCCAAATGCTCTATGTTGCACTCTAGAGACTTATATGAAATTCCAAACTGAATAACAAAAATAAATGTTTCTATTCAATCATTGCTGACGAAATGAGAACAATCTACTCCATGGATTAAATAAATGGTTTTGTTTGAAACTCTGTAAAAGTACTAGAGTTCCACATAATGATTGCTAAGTAAGACTAGAAGTTTCCCAAGTTCGAAAAAACAGCATCTGAAGGCCGGAAGCTTTGACTAAAACGTGAATTTAACAAGGAAGATGAGAATAATCGCAGTCATACAAACTGTATATTCCTATCTTTTTTTTTGGGGGGGGGGGAATTGTAAGTATTTATATACACGTTGGTCCTTATGTGCTTTCTTTTCTATGAAAGCTTAGACACAAGGTTGCTATTTAATGTGGGGAAAATCCAACTATCCAAAAAGGGTCACTTTGAATTGGGACAAAAATTTAAATTCCCTCTAAAAGGATTTTTCCTTTACTAAGTGAGATGATAATGTGTATTTTCAGAACAGAATTTTATTTTTATAAAAATATATTTATATACATTTTGCTCCTAGGCAAAAGACCAAGAATGAGAATCTACCGTCTCGGCATACACACACACATTATATCTATATATATGAGAGAGAGATGTTATTTGTTTTTGCGATACGTTTCGAATTAATTCAATTATTTATACGAAAGTGCATTTTTACCTAAATGCGAGTTGGGAATAATTTTCCCTTTGACCAATTTGGTATCCCAAATGGAGAGCGGCATATATATATATATATATATATATATATATATATATATATATATATATGCTGGTACTTATTGACTAAACAAGAATGGACATGTGTGATCAGCAAGCACTTTTTAATACTTGTTTGGAGTGAAAGTGAATAAAATAAAAGATTAAGACAGCGAAATGCATTAGATGAATGAAACCGTTTGAGTGACACTTTTAAGGATCATAAGCGACCCCAGAAAAAAGCCACAAAACTACACTTCAGTTTCTTGGTTGGCAAGAATTCAAGACAGAAAGGCATGTTTAAGGTTCTGCCTCCAATATGTCCGTCTTTCTCTCTGCCCGACAGGTACAACAAAATCTGTCTCTGATGTTTTCAAGGACTCGTTCTCTTGAAATAAACGTTTAATAAAAATAAACATCAGCATTCGAATGATTGTATCGATAGACAAACAAGATCCACAACAACAACACTGATGTATAACGGTTTATCATAATGTATTGATAAATAACAATATATCATTTTTACATGCCAGTATTAATTGTCACACCATTGATATGTGTAGAATATGGGTTTCAGTTGCAAGAGAAATTCTCCGGAATGATTAGACATGTGAAAATTCAGATGAAAATGGTTGTAGGTTACATCAGCAGAAAGGATATAAATGCGAGAGTGCCTCAAGGGTCTATCCTTCGACCTCTATTATTCCTAATATTCATAAATGACCTCCCTGACAAAATTGCCTCTGAGATGGGTATATATGCTGATGACATCACACTCTATAACAGGCACGACAGGAAAACAAATGAACAAATATCTAAAGAAATGGCAGAAACACTAGAAGATGACCTCCAATCTGTAGTGGAATGGGGACAAAAATGGTCACATTCAATACTGTCAAGACTAAACTTGTTTCCTTCAATAATTATAAGAAACCTTTTCTACCACCAATGACTCTTTATCTGAAAGTACATCTTTCAAACTCCTTGACCTAACGTTCACAGGAAACATGAGAAAGCATTGCCAGGGCCGCTACGAAGAAGGTAGGCCCTCTCTACTGTGCTAGAAAACTACTAACACTCGAAAGTATTCTGTACCTCTATAAGGCCACCATTCGCCCATGTATGGAGTATTGCTGTCATATTTGGGTTGGTGCATCTGCTACTAGTCTCTAACTCCTAGACAAGGTTCAAAAGAGAGCCGCCAACCTAATAGGTCCTGAACTGGCATCTAAGCTTCAGCCTCTGTCCCATCGACGAAATGTTGCATCCCTCTGCCTGTTCTACAAGTATTTTAATGGTGAATGGTCTGACGAACTGCAAGCACTTGTGCCCCCACGATGTAAACACCCTCGACAAACCTAACAGGCAGCTAAATCCCACCCTCACACAGTAGAGATCCCTAGATGTAAAAGATCTTTCTACTCCAGTAGTTTCTTTCCCAGAACCGCTAGACTTTGGAATTCCATTCCAGGTCCCTGCTTCCCCAACTGTGCTGATGTGCATAAGTTCAAGTGTAACGTGAACCGACATCTTGCTGCCCAAATCCCTACATAGTACTCCAGTAGCTGATAGTAGCCCCCTATACCAAAGTGGCAATGGACTTTGTTTGGGGTGAAAATGTAATTTAAAAAAAAAAAAAAAAAGGATTATTCAAAACATTAAAATTATTTAAAGAATGGAGAGGGGGGGGTGGCAATGAGTGTAACAAGACAAGATATCCATCTATTTGTCTGTCCTGTTCTTCTCTTTATAAATAAACCGTTTTTATAAACATTGGCGTCAGAGTGAGTTTATGAATAGATAAATAAAACTAGAGTTCCTGACGATAACACAGGTGTATCATGAATTATACACACATTGATAAGTGAGAATATCACAAGTGTTTTATGAACTATTTGCATTAAAAGCCTCAACTTTGCTTTGTATAAAGAAAAGTGCGTTCATGCTTAGCTATTCGACCGTCTGCTGGGTTTCCATCAATATCATTCAAATATTTCCAATTTTCATCAAAAATCTTTCTCACATATTGCCTTCAAGTGAAAACAGATATTCAGGCATCCTTTTTTTTTTTTTAATAAATACAATATTTTCCTATATCCATACATAAAAGCAATTCAAAAGTGTGTGTGTGTGTGTGTGTGTGTGCGCGTGCGTGCGTGTGTGTGTGTGTGTGTGTGTGTGTGTGCTAATTGATAACCACTTCTGAAAACCCAAAGATGAAAGTTAACGAATTTGTCAGGTGGATGATGTGAGATCGTCTTGAAGATTGATGATAATGAGTGAAACTGAGCAGAATTTGATAATTTAAGAAATCGGGCTCAACAAGAATTTGTTTATATTGGACTTGGAAATGACTATGCTGTAGTAAGCTAGGAAGCAGTTCCATGTTCAACAGACAATTCTTGGAAAACAAACTTTGTTCATGAAAGTTTAAGTACATGGAGGAAAGAAAAATTCTTTACAATGGTTGTAACTAGATGAGTTTTAGTTGTGAACATTTTACAGGAGTAGGCATAAAATGGAGATCAGTTAAGCAATATGAAAATAACGAGTCGAGAAAAAAGACTAACAACTTTTCTTTTGTGAGAAAGAAGCTACAGGGAAGAAAAAAATCTAAAATTGATTTTGTACTCTGTGAAAGCAGTAAAAGGTTTCTCTTAGTATTCCATCTTTGGACGTATTTGACTCATATAGGTTGAGGATTGTGTCAGAAATTAGATACTTTCTGGAGCGGTAGAATGATCCAATAATTTTCCCACTAATCATAGCAACAGATTTGATGCTTTCCATTTCCGGTTTTGGGTAAAGGTTAGTCCTAGAAGCTTATGAAATAATTTTAATGGAATATTCGAATATCTATGCATCTTATATGGAAATCAAGTGCTAACCACAAGAAAGGGGTGGTTGATTTCTGAGAACTTTAAAGTAAAATTAAACAAAAAAAATCCAAGATATTTTTGATTCTCTCTCTTCTGACATAGAGTATATGATGCAGCCTTTCAAAGATTTTTTTTTTTTTTTAAACAGTGGAGTCACCAATTATCAAGGCCCAAAAGCCACCTGAGGATAAAGGTTAATGAGTGTACAGTAGTCACCGGGAACACAGCACAATAATCATTAGTGATGGAAATTAAGTATAATTTGATTATTTAGGCTTAATAAGAACTTGTTTACATTGGACTTGAAGACAACCATATTGTAGTCAGTTGGAAAGCAAGCCAACAGAACAGAGTTTCACAAGCATGCAGTTCTAGGAAAGAAGCTTTGTTCATGGAATCTGCTTTGAAATTTAGGCATAGATAGAGAGTGAGGGAAATTGTTAATAGTAATTATAGCTAGGAGAGTGTTATTTATTTTTTTAAAGTTTGGCAAGAGTGGACCATAGATTGAAGCTTAGATGAGCACTTGCCATGAAAATAACAATAGAGCAGAGACATGTTTGGAACATCTCTTCTGTGGAAAAGAGGTTGCAGGGAAGAAAAAAGGGGCATCACCCACTAGATTTCAAAGCTGGTTTTGAACTCTGTCAAAGCAGGACAGGGTGCTCTGACCAGCTCCTGGCAAGATATGACAATAGTACTCCATCAGGAATGATGGCCAAACCCAGAAGCTTGTCAAAATATGGTACTTCCTCAAGATGAGAGCCATTCATTTCAATTGAGGCCAGGTGGGAGTCAAAGCATTAGTGATGGAAAGAGAGAAGCTTATTTTTTGATGCATTAAAATCAACCAGCCACTTTTTCCCCGTTGCACTACAGGTCAGAATAGAGAAATGAGAGAGATCATGGTCATTTCCAGCCTTTGAAGTGTGACCATAGATGGTAGTGTTGTCTGCATAAATGTCTATGAATGATCTAAGAATGTGATTTGGGAGATCATTGATGAAGATAAAGAAAGGAGTTAGGCCAAGAAGGAACCCTGTCGGATGTCAGCATTGACACTATGAGTTTCTGATTTCTATCCATTAATGACTATTATAAAAACTATCAGAGAAAAAAAAAATCGATACTTGTATCCTTACTTTTCTCCAATTGAAACGTATGGCAGAAGAATTTAATTCACTCCCTCTCACTGCCAGCATAGATCATGTCGTCAAGATATAAAAACAAGTCTACAACTTCAAACTTCTGCATACCATCCACAAAATAAACTCAGTACAGGACCACTTTCAATTGGACAAGCAGTGCCAGCACATCTTCTACAAAGATATCTTGGTTCTTCTTACAAATTTGTTTTGTCTATATTATTTCAAAAGACTTCTTCAGAAATGAATTGTTTTCTTCTTTTTATTTACAGTCGAAAACACGGATATGAGAAAAAATTGAAAGAGGTGGGGGACAGAAAAAAAAAAACGTAAGTATTTATAAATTTACTGGCGTAAATGACTCCGGAAAATATATGCCTCCCTAGTGTTTACAGTAATATTCATGTAAAACAATGTCTCAGGTAGAATTTAAAAGAAACATAACGAGGAAGATAAAATGCTAAAAACTTTTATATCAATATTAGTGTGAATATTGATCGAGGGTTTTTATCTTTTTTTTTTTTTTTTCTAGGGGTTCACTACTTATCAAGACCCAAGGGCCACTTAAAAAGATAAAGATATTTAAAAAAAAAAAAAAAATAAGACAAGGAAAAACAAATTAAAAAAGCAGAAAGGAAATAAAAACAACAACAAAAAAAAAAAACATCTCATGGAAATAGAGTGAAAAGGGAGAGGGTTGTCTGAACTGCTATTTGCATTATCCCTTGCTTTAGTTATCTGATGGAACCCTAACACTGCTTTTTATTATAGTGAACAATTTTTTTTCTATGAAAAAGTTGAAATGAAATTAAAATACAAGATGCCCAAAAAGTCATTATATATCAATACAAAGCATACATACATTATATATATATATCAATACAAATAAATTTATCTGAAAAAATATCTTTTTGTATTAACCTGTCCACAACTCAAGAAAAAAGAAAACATTTTCAATCAGCATGTATGTATATATATAACACACAAACAAGAAATGTATAAAGAATGTTTATAAGAAATACAACAAAAAAATAAAATAAAACATTTCAGAGTTTTTTGAGACGATGATTGATAATTTGGATGTTTTCATTTCGGATCTTATTCTCATACGATTTTTACCTGACGTACCTTGTTCAAGTACATCTTGTCAAACGTCAATCTGTACAAAAATTTTAACTGAACTTATTATTTAATCCATGGGTGTAGATTGTTCTTGTTCTATCAGTACATCAATATGTGGCGCATTAGATAAAAGTGCTATATTAGTTTTAAGTAACAGTCTCCTGGAGGTGAAGGTTCAATCCTCACTACAGGCTATATAAAAATACAAGGTTGGCAGACTGAGAACACTCTACACTTGTGGATTAAATAAAGGGTTCAGTACACGATTCTGTATTGATTCTAGAGTTCGACAAGGTAAACTTAAAGCTTAGTGGTTACATCAGCTGAAATGTGGTGAGAATAATATCCAAGATGAGAAGAGTAACCAAAGTAATTGTTCAAAGAAAAAAAATCATGCAACAGGATTAAAATTAAGCAAAAGTAAAATAAACAAGAAAATCATTGTGTGTCCATTGAATCATTGTGTTTAGCGATAAAAATGCTATTTCAAAACATTAAATAATGGTATAAATAAATATAACTTGCTAATAAAAATATTTAAGAAATGTATTCTTCAGGAGAAAACCTCAAGGAAATATGCAGTTCAGCATTGCCTACACCTCCATTCTAACAGCTTCTGTGACAGTGTTAGTGCCAAACTATAACAACCTTTCTATCCGTTTGGATTCATCAGCGATGTGGTGTGTGGGGGACATGTTACGTGGGTAACAGACTGTCCTCTATATCACCCAGATCACCACCCAGACTAACATCCACCAACATTCAATGAACAAACTTAGAGAGGACACTTCAGTTTCACCAGTGACCTTTGTGACAGACTGCCACTTGCAAATTGATCCCTTCAGCAATAAGCGGCACTGCTCCAGCCAAGCAGACCGACAGGACGAATAGGCTAAGGATGCATCATAGATAGTCGACCCTGACTGACCCAAGTCTACTATACGATAGTTAAATATTAGTTAAAATATAGTAGTTCAGGTGGATCTAGCTTTATGCATAAACGGAAAATATTCTAGACAGGAGAGTCTCATGTTCAGAATGTAGTAAGCAGAGCTTTAGAAAAAACAAATAAAATTTTAAAAAAACTTTTACTGTAGACATAAACACCTATTGCTAAGAAGAGATTTGAATGCTTATTAGATACTATTCTCAAATGTCTGTCTCTGTACAAGGGTTTGTCAGCACAACTTAGCATGAGAATACGTTTTCCTTACAAGTAAACCCTGATCAAATATTCAAAATCACATAGAATTCGCCACCCAAATAAGATCTCTTCAGTGTGGCTAATCCACACTGGCTTATATGAGGAATGGTGCACCTTCTGCAAGTGATGTTACCTCAAGTAACAGCACGTAGCTGGATACTCCACCCAGAGTAGATGAAGTCTTGCCCTGGAATTTAGTAAGATCAAGAAACCACAAGAAAAAAAATATACTATAACATGTTTAAATAGTCAGTTGGAAGAGGAAGATATGTTCTTTACTCAGTGTTTAGAGGAAAAGAACTTTACCAGAATATTCCAATATTTTATATGTATTTCATATAGAGATCAAGTGTTAGCCCCGGGAAGTGGGGCCCTTGATTTCTGATAACTTCGACTGAATGAAATAAATGAAACAAAAAGACTAGGCATTTGTAATTTTCAAGCTGAAACTGAGACTGAAGCTATTACTTTTATTAATTGTGCTATTGCACTTTTAATGTTCAATTCAATTTACTAATGAAGACTAATCTGCTATCTTTCAATGCTTAATTCAAGCAGTGGAGGGGGGATGATATGTTATCATGATACCATCCTCCCAGGCATTACCTCTTTTTTTTCTGGTGGATAGGTTACGGTAGTAGGGAGTTTAGTTCTGTTGTCATAAAACCATCCTCACATGCATTATCTCTTCCTTTGGGGAAAGGGAAATGTAGTATCTCTCATGACACTATCTTCTCTTAAGTTACCTTCTCACTGTTTTAATTTGGGGAAGGGGGTATACTAGCAAAGCTGTGTGATCTTTGGTTGCATATTTTTACTAGTTTAAAAGAAATTTTTTTTATTTAATTTAAATAATCAAACGTAAGACTTACAAAAAATAAAACAATATCCACTGTATATTAAATGCTCCAAACAATCTCTCTCCAAACAGATTTCAAACAAATCCTTTATTCAATAAGCTTTACACTATCCACGAACTCTAGCAACAGTGATATTTAACCAAAACAAAAAAGAATATCAGTTAAAAATAAAAAAAAGTGAATAGAATAATAAATTAATATAAAATGAAAATAAAGATAACAGAAGTATAATTTGTCTGTGATATAGTCAAGTAAAAACACAAATTGGCTAAGTATTATGGAGATAACAGATATTTCTCTAGAAAAGTAAACTAACATTAATAGAAATCAAATCAAAGTTAGTTGCATGGCAAGCTGTATAAAATATCAGAACATACAAACCTGTCTGTTATCTTTTTTATTTTCATCCAAAGCTAAACATGTATATTGAAGGTTTAATAGATAATGGATTTGAAAGACTCACATAAGTAACATTTCTACTTGATTATGGCTGACAGAAGGAAAACAATCTACCCACAGAGATTAAATAAAAGGTTCTGATCAAAATTCTGTATAGGTTCCTGAAGAAGATCGAAGGTTACATTGGACGAAACATAAAAAGAATAACCAAGATAAAAAACGAATAATACAAAGTATCAAAAGATTCTTTTTTTAAACTTATTAACTCTACCATTTTTTTTTTTTTTTTTTTTTTACAAGGTAGTCACCACTTATCAAGGCCCAGAAGCCACTCGGGGATAAGGGTTATTGTGTGTATAGTAATCAATGGGATAGTATCGCAGTAATCGTTAGTATTGGAGATTTGATAAATTGTCTTACTTAAGGGGCGGTTCATCAGAAATTTATTTATGTTGAGCTTGAAGACATCCAGGTTGTAGTCAGGTGCGAAACAGGCAAACGGAAAAGAGTTCCGCAGGTGTGCACTTCTAAGGAAGAAGCTTTGCTCATGGAACCTACGTTTTGATTTTGGCACAGATAAAGAGTGGGGGAAAATTTTTGACAGTGGTTTCAACTAGACGAGTGTTTTCATCACACTTTCCAAACGATGTAAGTTTAGCATCAACCAAACATTCGTTGATATTTTTGAAGAATTGAAATCTTTTCAGCGTTTGATTTTAGATGCGTCCAAACATTACTTTGTTTATTGGTCAGTCTGACACATTTAAGCTTAAAATGCCATTTTCATTGGTCGGCTATGCTTGCATGTGATATGGTATGATTAGATGTCTGCACACATATCTTCATAAGAAGGTCTGTACATTCGTCAGATAATAAGTTTGAAATAGTTTTTCTTTTAAAAATATGCCACCGATGGTATGAAGACAGTTCAAGAATGGATCCTGTCTTATTTTGTTTTTGCTGCAAGAAAATTCTTTTGTTATCCATTTAAAAATTTTGTTCTCAACAGACAGAAAAAAAATAGTACTGAACGTTCACACAGAAAATGAAACAATTCCACAGAGATATATTTGCTTGCTTATAAGAAATAAAAAGAGTAAAAACATTTTTTCTTTTAAAGATTAACCAATAATAGATTTGGGGCAGGGGTGGGAGCGTATTATGTGCACAATGAGGAAAGGACATCTCTTACTTTTTTTGTTGTTGTTCTCTATCTCATGAACATACACATGTGACCGGAAATTGATTTTTTTTTTTATATGAATTACATATCTAGAACAAATTGAAAAGTTAGGAGCAAAAAATAAATTTATATATATAACACAAACGAACGCACACACATATGTTATAGATATACATGTACGTGTGAGAAAGTTCGAGAATTTACACCAAAATGTCTGTGGGAGATGATCAAAATTAATCTTCAGCTGCTAAAAAGAAAAAATAATTTCAAGATATAGATTATTAAAAAAAAAATGTCTTCTTCAACAAAGATGCATCTAGTTAAGAAGGAAACAAAGGTGTGTGTGTGTGTGTGTGTGTGTGTGTGTGTGTGTGTGTGTGTGTGTGTGTGTGTGTGTGTGTGTGTATATATATAAAATTTTAATTTTAAAAAGTAGATTTTTTTTCGAAAGAAAGGGCTAACCTGTCTGGATAGATGAAACTCTACCCAATTAAAATAGGGAGATAATAATTAAAGTTACATTAGAATTTCATTACATTATCATGTCAATAAGGATGAGGTGATTACAATGAAAGAGGGGAAATCTCTTTAGACTATGGCATTTCAAAGCTAAATGTTCCTCATCAGAAGAGAAAAAAAAATCAGCTTTATACAAAGATAAGAGAAAGGAAGACAACACCGATTTTAAATACATTTGAGGTTAGAAATGTATATGCGTTTTTGTAAAAATTCTGCAATTCTGATTTTGTTTTATTAAATTTTATTTTTTACTGTTTATTCTTTTTTTTTTCATTTTTTTTTTTTTTTGTATTCCCATTTTCGATGTTTTTTTTCATTTATTTTCTCATTTTTATTATATTTTTTTTATACTTCGCCTTCCATTTTCTGCTCCATTTTCTATTCCTTATTTTCCCTAGCTATAATCTGCGTGTTTCCCTCTTATAAAATACTCCTGATAACTAATCCCTCTCCTACTAAATACTCCTCCTCCTCCTTTGCCTTTGGAATTACTTATATGATCTCACTCTCCTCCCCTTTCATCACGTCTCCTTTTGAACTTTCCGATTTCTAACCATAAATGTATTTAAAATCGGTGTTGTCTTCCTTACTCTTCTTAAAAAAGAAGAACGGAAATGGAGATATTTAATTTTACAGACATTATATATCTTCTATATATATAAAAGGCAAAATGTGTGTGACCATTTCGTGTATGTCTTCAAAAGGCTTTTCGAGCACACGCTCCCGGGTTCGTTACTATCGCTTACAACTGTTTATATGGGTCCTATATCATAATATGTAGGATTTGGGAACGCGGGTCGTCTCTAAATTTATTTACGTCGACTTTTATGAGATTCGCGCTATTTCGCTCTGTCACCGGTTCGTCCTGCATTTCAGTATAAATATAGTGAAAAACGTTGGGTTCTCGGCTTTTGCTCTGCTTTCCCCCCTTCCCACCATCATCTGGGGTGAAGTGAAAACTAAAAATAACGATCGCGCGATGACCTCATTTAGCGTCGTCCTGTCAATCAAACCTCTTTTAGCTTTATAAGCTTTAACTTACCATGTTAATCAATTACTCTCACTCGTGGTCAAGACCGTTAAGTATTTGCATTGGTTTCCACCTCCGCGTCAAAGCTTCCGGGTTCAATCCCTCCTCCCGACCAAACGTTTTTTTATTATTACTTCGCTTATTCTTTAGTTTACCCCCCCCATACACAGGTTTATTTATGCCATTTTTTTCCGTTTTGGATTTTTTTTTTTTACATCGTCTTTTTTATAATATTTAAGCAGGATTATTAATTACCCCCCCCCTCATACACACACCTACAAATACCCGGGCAATGCCGGGTACCCTCCCCCCGCTAGTCACATATAAATCGTAATATCTCACAGTTAACAACGAAGCTCGCCTGTCTATTTAATTTGCTCGATTTTGGGAAGATAAATATTCAACATTTGTCGCTCGCCACATGTGGGTTAGTCTTTTTCCTATAACATCTTAGGGGGAAAAAAAAAAAAAGCGTTCAGCAGTAAATGAAATCCCGCAGTCAAACTTGACCTCATTAACTCATTAAAACGGGCACCTGCTAAATCCAAGTAATTAAATAAATTCAAACGTGTTTCCGTTAGCATGTTGCGGTGGGGCAATGGTTAACGTCGCACGTTTTTTTGTTTTTTTTTTCACACTTTAATTTACAACTTTGCCTCAACGGTTCGGGTTCGATCCTCATACTTACTTTTTTTTTTTTTTTTAACCCCTTCCCCACCCCTACAGTTTCCACACACATCTCCAAACACCCGGGCAACGCCGGTTACGCCTCGCTAGTATATATATATATATATATAAAAAAAAAAGTTAGAAAAGCATTTCATCCAAGGCATGAAAATTGTTAAACAAAATGTTTTTACTATAGGCTTTAAAAATAAAGGTACAAGATTCAATTTGAAATTTTTTTATCTTCAAAGTGTACTTTTATAAATTTTACAAAGTAAGGTATAAAAATTTAATGTAAATTGAATCAAAAAATTACTTTGGATTTATTTTATGTAATGTACATTCTGTTGTACTTTAAAAAAAAATATCATTGGAAATTTTATATCTATATCATTAATTGCTAGATGAAAGATAATGTTTTTAAATTGCACCAAAATGTACATTACATAAAATAAATCCAAGGTAATTTTTTTATTCAATTTAAATTAAATTTTTATTCCTTACTCCGTAAAATTTATAAACGTTTTTTTTTTTTTTTTTTTTTTTTTTTAAATTACATTTTCACCCCAAACAAGGCACATTGCCACTTTGGTGTAGGGGGCTACTATCAGGGGCAACATCTACTGAGGTACTATGTGGGGATTTGGGCAGCAAGATGTCTGTTCATGTTACACTTGAACTTCTGCACGTCAGTACAGTCAGAGAAGCAGGGACCTGGAATGGAATTCCAGAGTCTAGCGGTTCTGGGGAAGAAACTACTGGAGTAGAAAGATCTTTTACATCTAGGGATCTCTACTGTGTGGGGGTGGGATTTAGCTGCCTGTCAGGTTTGTCGAGGGTGTTTACGTCGTTGGGGCACAAGTGCTTGCAGTTCGTTAGAGCGTTCTCCATTTAAATACTTGTAGAACAGGCAGAGGGATGCAACATTTCATCGATGGGACAGAGGCTGAAGCTTAGATGCCAGTTCAGGGCCTATCAAATTGGCGACTCTTTTGAACCTTGTCTAGGAGTGAGAGACTGGTAGCAGATGCACCAGCCCAAATGTGACAATACTCCATACATAGACGAATGGCGGCCTTATAGAGGTACAGAATACTTTCGGTGTTAGTAATTTTCTAGCATGGTAGAGAGAGCCTACATTTTTTGCAGCGGCTCTGGCAATGCTTTCAATGTTATTGTTCCAACTCATGTTTCCTGTGAATGTTAGGCCAAGGAGTTTGAAAGATGTACTCTCAGATAAAGAGTCGTTGGCCATTGCTATTGGTGGTAGAGAAGGTTTCTTGTAATTATTGAAGGAAACAAGTTTAGTCTTGGCAGCATTGAATGTGACCATCCATTTTTATCCCCATTCCACTACAGATTGGAGGTCATCCTCTAGTGTTTTTGCTATTTCTTTAGATATGTGTTCATTTGTTTTCTTGGCGTGTCTGTTATAGAGTGTGGTGTCATCAGCATATATACCCATTTCAGAGGCAATTTTGTCAGGGAGGCCATTTATGAATATTAGGAACAACAGAGGTCCAAGGATAGACCCTTGAGGCACTCCTGCATTTATATCATATTATTTAGATGTACGACCGTCAAGGACAACCTGGATTTTTCTCTTATCTAAGAAGGATTTAATTATGTTTAGTATTCTACCAGTGATACCGTATGATCTAATTTTCCTGAGGAGACCCTCATGCCATACCCTGTCAAAAGCCTTAGATATATCTAAAGCTACTGCTCTGCCCTCCCCGGCTTTGTCCAGTGAGTGGTATATACGTTCAGAAATTACAGTTAGGATGTCTGCTGTGGAACGGGCTTGTCTAAATTTCAAATTGAATCTTGTTTTTAAAGCCTATAGTAAAAACATTTTGTTTCACAATTTTCATGTCTTTGATGAAATGCTTTTCTAACTTGTATCTTATCTTTTTAAGATTATATTTTAAAACTCGCCTTCACTATTTCAGTTTGTATTTCTCCTCACACCACAACTCATTTTTGCAACCCCCTCTTTGTAATACAGGTCTGAATAATGAGAAAATCTGATTTTTTTTTAAAAACTTTAAAATAACTTTTAGATTAAATTTTTTAAAACTTCTTTCAGAATAGAAAATCTTTAAAATTTAATAAGGAACATATTTCATATAGGTTTTATTAACAAATATTCAGTACATAATGAGAAAAATAGAGATGAAAATTTCAAAAGGACTGTATAACTGGTTACAGTCAATAGTAGTCCTCGCCAGCGAAAGTCTGTTATTGTTATTCTATTATTATTATTATTATTATTTAAAACATTTTGTGTCCTGCTCTTTCGCGCGAGGACTAATATAAAAAATAACCTTACCTTACCGATTTTATTTTATCTTACTTTGTTTATCAACATCAAAAAAGTAACTACTTTCCTTCAAACTTTAAATATTGTCCAGAAAATCTGCCTTACTTAAAAAAAAAATGCTAGTTTTATTTTTGGTGTCTTTAAAAAAACACCCACTCAATATTTTTGCTGATGAGAAGACTTTGTTTCAAAAAAATCAAATGATAAAATTATTGTCAAAGACTTATTGTCTATCTCAATAAAAACATTGTTTCCGAAACGATTGTACAATTTATTGATTTTGTTTGGTTTTCCTTGTGAAACAGATTTATAATTTTAAATATATATATATATATATATATATATATATATATATTACAAAATTTTGCTGAAATTCAGGCTCACATTTTTTTATAACCTTTGTCTATTACACCATGGATTTCTTCATTACAGCCGTTTTGTTAACAGGTTGACAATTCCATGATTTTATGTTTCCATAGAAATTTTCCAACCCATCAAATCAGATGTGATTTCTTTCCAATGTTATTTAAAAACTTGTTTTGTACATCATAGACCTTTAGTTATTTATTTTGCGGGGGGTGGGGGTGGGGGGTCCACAACCACATTGTTACAGGTCGGCCATATTGGATATTGTGTAAACCAAAATTCATGCTTGAAACTTTATTTTTATATTTAGATTGTTTTTGTTTTTAACCTTTTTTCAGATTTTTCCGTTATTTAATCTTTACTATGTTTTATTATTTTATCATATTTTTCTTTTCGTAATTGTTACTAATTCCACACACATATATATATATATATATATATATATGGACAGATGAAACAGAAAGCAAACCAAATTACATATTCATCAACATTTCATCTTTATTTCATGACTTCTTTGAGATGATTAATTTGAAGAAAATAAAATACCAATACAATATTTGAAAATATATTTGCGTTTTTTTCAATAATTATCAAATATATTTATTTTCTTCCAAATTAATCATTCTGAGGAAGTCCTCAAATAAAAACAAATGATGAACATATGTGGTTTGTTTCTTTTTTCATCTCTCCATCACGTCAGAATATTAGTTCCAAAAAAATTCTTTTTATGTTCATTAGTGCTTCATCTTCATTCAAAGACTTTTTCAAGATAACTGATTTAAATAAAAAAAAATCAGTCATTTTCTTTATTATTATTATATACAGTGCCGACAAAAAGAAAGTCCACACTTGTAATTTTTTTTCAAAAACTGCAAATTTATGCTAAACTTAATGTAACTGTTTAAACAACCTATACCTCATTTATTTTCCTTTTATTCCTCTATAATTTTACCTGTTCATATTTGACTTTTAATTGAAATATTCTAGTGTTCACATCAATTCAAAAAAATAACATATTAAATTTAGCTTAAATTTGCAGTTTTTGAAAAAATTACAAGTGCGGACTTTCTTTTTGCCACCTGTATATATAATAAAATGGAAACACTTTTCCGCTGCACACTTTCGACAGTATAGGATTATAAGTAAACACGTCTTATGCACAACTCTTATAATCACCACTTACAGTTACTTCTCAAGTATGTTTCTAGCCTACAATACATACATTTTGTCCTTGTTTTACAAGTTTTTCCTGTTGGATATACTCACTCGAATAAAAAAGACGTGAGAAAGTGACAAAAGCTTTTTCTCCCATGAAAATTTCTCTTATTCCATAACCCAAACTCAATGCTTCCTGTTCTTTTTTGGTTAACTTTTTCATATGGAGTTTATTATTTCTTTATTATTTGCTTTATTATTTGTTTTATTATTTGTTTATTTGCTTTATTATTTGCTTTATTATTTCTTTATTATTTGTTTATTATTTGCTTTATTATTTGTTTATTATTTGCTTTATTATTTGCTTTATTATTTGTTTATTATTTGCTTTATTATTTGTTTATTATTTGCTTTATTATTTCTTTATTATTTGTTTATTATTTGCTTTATTATTTGTTTATTATTTGCTTTATTATTTGTTTATTATTTGTTTATTATTTGCTTTATTATTTGCTTTATTATTTGCTTTATTATTTGCTTTATTATTTGTTTATTATTTGCTTTATTATTTGCTTTATTATTTGCTTTATTATTTGCTTTATTATTTGTTTATTATTTGCTTTATTATTTGTTTATTATTTGTTTATTATTTGCTTTATTATTTGCTTTATTATTTGTTTATTATTTGTTTATTATTTGTTTATTATTTGCTTTATTATTTGCTTTATTATTTGCTTTATTATTTCTTTATTATTTGCTTTATTATTTGCTTTATTATTTGTTTATTATTTGCTTTATTATTTGCTTTATTATTTGTTTATTATTTGCTTTATTATTTGTTTATTATTTGCTTTATTATTTGTTTATTATTTGCTTTATTTGTTTATTATTTGCTTATTATTTGCTTTATTATTTGTTTATTATTTGCTTTATTATTTGTTTATTTGTTTATTATTTGTTTATTATTTGCTTATTATTTATTTATTATTTGCTTTATTATTTGTTTATTATTTGCTTTATTATTTGTTTATTATTTGCTTTATTTGTTTATTATTTGCTTATTATTTGCTTTATTATTTGTTTATTATTTGCTTATTTGCTTTATTATTTGTTTATTTGCTTTATTATTTGTTTATTATTTGTTTTATTATTTGCTTATTTGCTTTATTATTTGTTTATTTGCTTTATTATTTTTTTATTATTTGCTTTATTTGTTTATTATTTGCTTTATTGTTTATTATTTGTTTATTATTTGCTGCTTTATTATTTGCTTTATTATTTGTTTTATTATTTGTTTATTTGCTTTATTATTTGTTTATTATTTGTTTTATTATTTGTTTATTTGCTTTATTATTTCTTTTATTTGTTTATTATTTGCTTTATGTGTTTATTATTTGCTTTATTTGTTTATTATTTGCTTTATTGTTTATTATTTGCTTTATTGTTTATTATTTGCTGCTTTATTATTTACTTTATGTCTTTATTATTTGTTTATTATTTGCTTTATTGTTTATTATTTGCTTATTATTTGCTGCTTTATTATTTATTTGCTTTATTATTTGTTTATTATTTGTTTAATTATTTGTTTATTTGCTTTATTATTTGTTTATTATTTGCTTTATTATTTCTTTATTATTTCTTTATTATTTGCTTTATCATTTATTATTTGCTTTATTGTTTATTATTTGCTTTATTTGTTTATTATTTACTTTATTGTTTATTATTTGCTTATTATTTGCTGCTTTATCATTTGCTTTATTATTTGCTTATTATTTGTTTATTATTTGCTTTATTATTTGTTTATTTGCTTTATTATTTGTTTATTTGCTTTATTATTTGTTTATTATTTGCTTATTATTTGCTTAATTGTTTATTATTTGCTTTATTGTTTATTATTTCTTTATTATTTGCTTTATTATTTGTTTATTATTTGTTTATTATTTGTTCATTATTTGTTTATTTGTTTATTATTTGCTTTATTATCTGTTTATTACTTGCTTATTATTTGCTTTATTGTTTATTATTTGCTTTATTGTTTATTATTTGCTTTATTGTTTATTATTTGCTTATTATTTGCTGCTTTATTATTTGCTTTATTATTTGCTTATTTGTTTATTATTTGCTTTATTGTTTATTATTTGCTTTGTTTATCATTTGTTTATTATTTCTTTATTATTTGCTTTATTATTTGTTTATTTGCTTTATTATTTGTTTATTATTTGCTTATTATTTGCTTTATTGTTTATTATTTGCTTTGTTTATCATTTGTTTATTATTTCTTTATTATTTGCTTTATTATTTGTTTATTATTTGCTTTATTATTTGTTTATTATTTGCTTATTATCTGTTTATTATTTGCTTTATTGTTTATTATTTGCTTTATTATTTGTTTATTATTTGCTTTATTATTTATTATTTGCTTTATTATTTTATTATTTGTTTATTATTTGCTTTATTATTTGTTTATTTGCTTTATTATTTGTTTATTTGCTTATTTGCTTATTATTTGCTTATTATTTGTTTATTATTTGCTTTATTGTTTATTATTTGCTTTATTATTTATTTGCTTTATTATTTTATTATTTGTTTATTATTTGTTTATTATTTGTTTATTATTTGTTTATTATTTGCTTTATTATTTGTTTATTATTTGCTTATTATTTGTTTATTATTTGCTTTATTGTTTATTATTTGCTTTATTATTTGTTTATTATTTTCTTTATTATTTGCTTATTATTTGCTTTATTATTTGCTTATTATTTGTTTATTATTTGCTTATTATTTGTTTATTATTTGCTTATTATTTGTTTATTATTTGTTTATTATTTGTTTATTTGCTTTATTATTTGCTTTATTATTTGTTTATTATTTGCTTTATTATTTGTTTATTTGCTTATTTGCTTATTATTTGCTTATTATTTGTTTATTTGCTTTATTATTTGTTTATTATTTGTTTATTTGCTTTATTATTTGTTTATTATTTGCTTATTATTTGTTTATTATTTGCTTTATTGTTTATTATTTGCTTTATTATTTGTTAATTATTTGCTTTATTATTTTATTATTTGTTTATTATTTATTTATTTGCTTTATTATTTGTTTATTATTTGTTTATTATTTGTTTATTTGCTTTATTGTTTGTTTATTATTTGCTTTATTATTTGTTTATTATTTGCTTTATTATTTTATTATTTGTTTATTATTTGTTTATTTGCTTTATTATTTGTTTATTATTTGCTTATTATTTGCTTTATTGTTTATTATTTGCTTTATTGTTTATTATTTGCTTTATTGTTTATTATTTGCTTTATTGTTTATTATTTGCTTTATTGTTTATCATTTGTTTATTATTTGTTTATTATTTGTTTATTATTTGTTTATTATTTGTTTATTTGCTTTATTATTTGTTTATTTGCTTATTTGCTTTATTATTTTCTTTATTATTTGTTTATGATTTGTTTATTTTCTTTATTATTTATTATTTGCTTTATTATTTTATTATTTGTTTATTATTTGCTTTATTATTTGTTTATTATTCGCTTTATTGTTTATTATTTGCTTTATTATTTTATTATTTGTTTATTATTTGCTTTATTATTTGTTTATTATTTGTTTATTATTTGCTTTAATTGTTTTATTATTTGCTTTATTGTTTATTATTTGCTTTATTTGTTTATTATTTGCTTTATTTGTTTATTATTTGCTTTATTGTTTATTATTTGCTTATTATTTGCTGCTTTATTATTTGCTTATTATTTGTTTATTATTTGCTTTATTATTTGTTTATTTGCTTTATTATTTGTTTATTATTTGCTTATTATTTGCTTTATTGTTTATTATTTGCTTTGTTTATCATTTGTTTATTATTTCTTTATTATTTGCTTTATTATTTGTTTATTATTTGCTTTATTATTTGTTTATTATTTGCTTATTTGCTTTATTATTTGTTTATTTGCTTATTTGCTTATTATTTGCTTATTATTTGTTTATTATTTGCTTTATTGTTTTTTATTTGCTTTATTATTTGTTTATTATTTGCTTTATTATTTATTATTTGTTTATTATTTATTATTTGCTTTATTATTTTATTATTTGTTTATTATTTGCTTTATTATTTGTTTATTTGCTTATTATTTGCTTATTATTTGTTTATTATTTTCTTTATTGTTTATTATTTGTTTATTATTTGCTTTATTATTTATTATTTGCTTTATTATTTTATAATTTGTTTATTATTTGTTTTATTATTTGTTTATTTGCTTTATTATTTGTTTATTTGCTTTATTATTTGTTTATTATTTGCTTTATTGTTTATTATTTGCTTTATTGTTTATTATTTGCTTTAGTGTTTATTATTTGCTTTATTGTTTATTATTTGCTTTATTGTTTATCATTTGTTTATTATTTCTTTATTATTTGCTTTATTATTTGTTTATTATTTGCTTTATTTGTTTATTATTTGTTTATTTGCTTATTTGCTTTATTATTTGCTTATTTGCTTATTTGCTTTATTATTTGTTTATGATTTGTTTATTTGCTTTATTATTTATTATTTGCTTTATTATTTTATTATTTGTTTATTATTTGTTTATTATTTGCTTTATTATTTGCTTTATTATTTGCTTTATTGTTTGCTTTATTATTTGCTTTATTATTATGGTGTGTAATGCAAGAGTGGTTTGACTCTTAAAAAACACTTTGTACAAATCAAACCTCTGACCGAAAATTTAATGACAAAAAACTGATTATATGAGTTTCCATTCAAAGGCGAGATCGGTCAACCCCTAAAGGAAAGGCTAGAGGGACACAGTAAAGCCATGACGTGGGGAGAGGTTTGAAAGTTGGGATTAGCTGATCGCATATGGAAAGAAAAAACACACTTCCCTTTGTAGAACGAGGTGAAAATAATTGACAGGGATGCAGGGTGGAGAGACAGCACATATGCTAAAAAGAAAAAAAATTACTAACCAGACTAAGCCTAGATTTGAGTAGCATTTAGGAGCGTCTAATTATAAAAAAAAAAAAAAAATATTGTACATCCTTAAAATTTTGGCAATGAAAGGGAGATAATCCCTTATCAATCTTTATTAGATTTGCCTCCCTCCACTTTGTCAATTGCAAAACAATCATAAAATAGAGACTAACTCAAAGAATACAAAAATATCTATGGAGCCAATATCTTTTCCAAACAATAACCAACATCTTTCAAAACGGTCGAAATATTGCACAAATAACACCCAAGATGAGAACAATAGTCCGATCAATACAAGTAATAGAAACAATCAGACCTCATCTAAAAAATCAGAACTTTAATCACTCACTATAAATTTTTTTATACTTTTTTTTTTTTTTTTTAACATCTTTTAAAACCTGTTGAATGTACTAGCCAACAAACTGTAGATTTTGACATTTTGGGGGGTGGGGGTGCATAAGATTTACACTTTTTTTAAAAAGGATTTTCAAGTTCAATTAATTTTTAACAGCATTTGTGTTCGGTACATAGTTATATGAAAGTACAGAATATATAAGTAGAAGAATAACTTATCTTGCCTTTGGTAAAATTTTTTGAGGGTGGAAGTGGGGAAGGATATTCAAACTTAGCTTTTTGTGGGGTGGGTGCAATTTTCAAATTAACTTATTTTTTATTAGTAGTGGTATTCATTAAATAGTTGAATAAAAGTACAGAGGAGTTAATCATGCCTTAACTTGCATTTAATGTAATTATATTCAACAAAAAAATTGTGATAATATGATTGGGTGACGACTGATTAGTATGGATTGGTTATGTTTTACAGCACCTCAACCGTTTTTAAGTTATTTAATGCCAAGTTCAGTAATTTTGATGAAAAATATTTTAATACGATCTATTTGGGGTTTTTTTTTTTTTCCAAGTCAGTTTTTATATATTTATCCCATAATTGGGACCCTGACACGTTTTATTTTATATTTATCACATAGTTGGGACCGTAACAGGTACTACCACTCTAGGTCAGAGTGGACCTGGGAGCAATGGCAATTAAGGGGTGGCTTCACACTCCCCAAAGCCCGCAGCTGGGGCGTCACCATTGGATATAGTTTAAGGTCATATCCAGGACTGATTAGTATGGAAGCGATAATCAACCAATATTTATTTGTTTATTTGTTTTTTTGTTTTGTTTTTTTGCTTCTTTGTTTTGTGTTGCTTTTTATCGCATTTTTTTTTTTTAAATCCTTTAAGCATTTTAAATGAAAGATTATATAAAGTGTACATTTTAAAAGTTCATTCTAAAAAGTATAAATTAAAAAATCATTTTTAAAAGTTAATTAATAAAAGTTATTTTTTAGAAAAGTATTTTTAATTGAATTTTTTATCTGCTCATTTATCACAAAAGTAAATTAAAAAGTGTTAATTTTTAAAAAAATAAATTTTAAGGAAAAAATTTAAAAGGAGTTAATAAAAAAAGCACATTTTTTACCTACTCATATTTAAAAAATGTAAAAAAGTAGATGAAAAAAATGATAAAAAAGTAAAGTAAAAAAAAAACACAATTTTAAATGGAGCCAATATAAAAAGAAAATTAAATGATAAAAACTAGTAAATTAAAAAAAAAAATCAAGCAAATTTAAAAGAATAAATAAAAGAAAAACTGTTTTTAGAAAACTATATAAATTGAAAACGTCCTAGAACTATCAGATTGACAGTAGTTCAAAAACTTAGATTTTTCTTCAAAAGTGCGTTCTTAATTACAAAAAGTAAATATTATTTAAATAATTATTTACATTAGATTTTTACCTAAAAATGAATCAGAATTGTTTGCAACATTATTTCATAATAAAGTAGAATCACAAAAATTTCAACTAAAATTGTCCTTTTCGTGCAAGTTTTTTTTTTACACTACAAAAAATAAAAACAAGTTTAGCTTTCAAGTAACAGTGGTGTAAAAGAAAGAAAAGATTTTGTTGTCAAAATAAAGTCTGAGTGACTGAAGAACAAATGGTCGAATTCAATGGCAATGTTAGTCACATTCAGGGAAGAACAGAAAAACATAAGACATAAAAAGATGCATAAAAAACAGCTGAAAGAAAAATATCAGTTAAAGGCAAGTGTTACTACTACTACTAATAATAATAATAAATTTAATTTATTACACGAGTAGTTGTCCCACTTTGACATATTCCTCCATTTTCTATACTCCTTTCCTCTGATCTTACCATGCATGCCTCTTTTAGAACTATTCCATTTGAGTCACTCCCATCACTCCTCTCTAGTCTCAAAATAATTCCCTACCGTCATTCAATCTCCTTACATTTTGTTTTGTTCTCATATTTTATACTTCATCTATTTTCCCTTTGTTTTATTCTTAAGTTTATTCAACATTTCTATTCTACTGTATCCTAAGCTAGATATTGCATTTGCATATATCTGTAACATAGTTCCCTTCTCTTCTGATGAGAAGCATAATGCTCAGAAATGCCTATGTATAAAGAGTATTTATGATTCCTATTTTATTGATATTTCTCATTGAACTAATAATTTCATACATACCTTTATTTACTTCATCTTGTCTTAAAATTTTATTTTATAGGCATAGAATTGTCAATGTATATAATAGGCATAGAATTGTCAATGTATATAATAGGCATAGAATTGTCAATGTATATAATAGGCATAGAATTGTCAATGTATATAATAGGCATAGAATTGTCAATGTATATAATAGGCATAGAATTGTCAATGTATATAATAGGCATAGAAATGTCAATGTATATAATAGGCATAGAATTGTCAATGTATATAATAGGCATAGAAATGTCAATGTATATAATAGGCATAGAATTGTCAATGTATATAATAGGCATAGAATTGTCAATGTATATAATAGGCATAGAATTGTCAATGTCCATAATAGGCATAGAATTGTCAATGTACATAATAGGCATAGAATTGTCAATGTATATAATAGGCATAGAAATGTCAATGTACATAATAGGCATAGAATTGTCAATGTATATAATAGGCATAGAATTGTCAATGTATATAATAGGCATAGAATTGTCAATGTATATAATAGGCATAGAATTGTCAATGTACATAATAGGCATAGAATTGTCAATGTATATAATAGGCATAGAATTGTCAATGTATATAATAGGCATAGAATTATCAATGTATATAATAGGCATAGAATTGTCAATGTATATAATAGGCATAGAATTATCAATGTATATAATAGGCATAGAATTATCAATGTATATAATAGGCATAGAATTATCAATGTATATAATAGGCATAGAATTATCAATGTATATAATAGGCATAGAATTGTCAATGTATATAATAGACATAGAATTGTCAATGTATATAATAGGCATAGAATTGTCAATGTATATAATAGGCATAGAATTGTCAAGGTATATAATAGGCATAGAATTGTCAATGTATATAATAGGCATAGAATTGTCAATGTATATAATAGGCATAGAATTGTCAATGTATATAATAGGCATAGAACTGTCAATGTATACAATAGGCATAGAATTGTCAATGTATACAATAGGCATAGAATTGTCAATGTACATAATAGGCATAGAATTGTCAATGTACATAATAGGCATAGAATTGTCAATGTATATAATAGGCATAGAATTGTCAATGTATATAATAGGCATAGAATTGTCAATGTATATAATAGGCATAGAAATGTCAATGTATATAATAGGCATAGAAATGTCAATGTATATAATAGGCATAGAAATGTCAATGTATATAATAGGCATAGAAATGTCAATGTATATATTAGGCATAGAAATGTCAATGTATATAATAGGCATAGAAATGTCAATGTATTTAATAGGCATAGAATTGTCAATGTATATAATAGGCATAGAATTGTCAATGTATATAATAGGCATAGAATTGTCAATGTATATAATAGGCATAGAATTGTCAATGTATATAATAGGCATAGAAATGTCAATGTATTTAATAGGCATAGAATTGTCAATGTACATAATAGGCATAGAACTGTCAATGTACATAATAGGCATAGAACTGTCAATGTATATAATAGGCATAGAATTGTCAATGTATATAATAGGCATAGAATTGTCAATGTATATAATAGGCATAGAATTGTCAATGTATATAATAGGCATAGAACTGTCAATGTATATAATAGGCATAGAACTGTCAATGTATATAATAGGCATAGAACTGTCAATGTATATAATAGGCATAGAACTGTCAATGTATATAATAGGCATAGAATTGTCAATGTACATAATAGGCATAGAATTGTCAATGTATATAATAGGCATAGAACTGTCAATGTATATAATAGGCATAGAATTGTCAATGTATATAATAGGCATAGAATTGTCAATGTATATAATAGGCATAGAAATGTCAATGTATATAATAGGCATAGAACTGTCAATGTATATAATAGGCATAGAACTGTCAATGTATATAATAGGCATAGAACTGTCAATGTATATAATAGGCATAGAATTGTCAATGTATATAATAGGCATAGAATTGTCAATGTATATAATAGGCATAGAATTGTCAATGTATATAATAGGCATATAATTGTCAATGTATATAATAGGCATATAATTGTCAATGTACAGGCTGTCCAAAAAGTCAGTGAAGGGTTGAAAATCTTTGTCATTTTACCATTAATGATTATGTTTTTGTCTTTCAAATATTTTACAGATAATATTTTAAAAATAAATTATGGATAAGTATAGCATTGAACAATGTATGCAAGTTGTGAAATTGTTTTACTAAAATCAGGGGTCAATTGTTTTGACTCAAAGAGTATTTTCATGTAAGAGATAGCCCAAGTCACAAACCAATTCAAAATATTGTGTACTGATTTGAAGACCAAGAAGCTGTACTTGATCTTTTGTGAGCTGACAGACCTCGAAACGTCATCATAAATGAAAATGGAGAAAAAGTGTGAGAGAGCATGGAGCAGCATTCTGAAACATTGATTTGAATAATGTTCCACACAACGTGTGATATGTCGAAGCTCACTACACAATATTCTGCACAGTTTAAAACGCTTTCCTTATAAAGTGCAGCTTGTTCAACACTTGAAAGTTGAAGATTTTCAAACAGGGGTTCAATATGCAGTTCAAATGTCCGAAATGACCCCAATTTTCTGCAAATGTTGATTATGTCAGATGAACCCCATTTTCATTTAAATGGATTCGTTAACAAACAAAATTACAAATTTTTGGTCTCTGAAAATCCAAGGGCAATTCATCAAAAGCAGTTGCATCCTATATGATGCACTGTATGGGGTGCAGTAACTGAGGGGAAGATTACTGGACCTTATTTTTTTTGAAGATCAAGACGAAAAGGCTGTCACTGTTACTGGAGAGAAATACCAGACTATGATTACAGACTTCCTGCGCCCACAAATTCAAAATAGGCCCGAATTATGGTTCCAACAAGATAAGGCAATGACACCATGGAGCTTCTCCAGCAAGGCTTTGGCGACATTATCTCTTGCTATGGCAATGTCAAATGGGCACCATGTTCCCCAGACTTGACTAGCCCTGACTTTTTCTTGTGTGGAAATCTTAAAGAAAGAGTCTATGTTAACTGCAAGAACTGAAGGAAAACGTCAGGAACAAAATAAGGGAGTTAAATTGCAATCCATAGATTCTGCAATCTGTTATCAATAATGTTTTGGAAAAAGCACAAATATGCGAAGCTGAAAATAAACATTAAAAGACATTTTCCATCAATAAAGATTGTTTGAATTTTGCATTATAAAAAAAATTCCCAACGTCTTAGATTGTGTTAAAATTACAGAAATACATCACAAAAAGAATTTATTTAAGTTTAAAATACTTCAGTGACTTTTGGGACACTCTGTTTATAATTTTATACGCATATAAAATTATAAAATTGTCTATGCATACAATTTCGTATGCACATGAAATTGTGAATGTATATAATTTTATATGCATATAATTGTGAATGTATCTATATATCTATAGAAGTTAAATTGTTTGCGTATGTATCTGTGTACATTTCCCTACCAAACTACTCTGTCAATTTTCAGTCTACAGACTCGAGATTTGACATAAAGGATATTGAGATTTGGAAAAATCTTTTTAATAGGTTTTCGGCCAGAAATTTGGCTGTTAAGGGGTCAAAGTTCAACGATTTGACCTTTGAAAACTCTACCAAATTCCTCTGCCAATTTTGGGTCTAAGCACTTGAAATTTTAGATGTAGGTTATTTGGACACGGATCAAACTTTTTAATTTGATTTGAGCCCAAAACAATAAATGTTAAGAGGTCAAAATTGGGCTCAAAGTTTACAAAAATTAAACCTCTGTGATCTACTAAATTACTCAGCTAATTTTGGGTCTAAACATTTGAAATTTTACCTAAAGTGTATTCAGATATAGGGCAAACTTTAATTGGTTTTGGGCTGAAAATTTGGCTGCCAAGGGGTCAAAGTTAAAAAGATTTGACCTTTGCAGTCTCTAGCAAACTATTCAGCCAATTTTGGATCTAAAGATCTGAAATTTTATATAAAGGGTATTCAGACATGCAGCAAGCTTTTTAATCAGTTTTTGGGCAAAGATTTGGCTGCCAAGAGGTCAAAGTTGAAAGAGTTGACCATTGCAGACTCTACTAAACTCCTGCACCAATGTTGGGTCTAAACACTTGAAATTTTAGATGTGGGTTACCTGGACATGAGTCAAACTTTTAATATATACATATGCACATAAAGTTATGAACAGTACATAAGACCCAAGAAAAGCTGGGTTTGACTGCTAGTATGTATATAATTTTAGATGCATATAATTGTGAATGTAGATAATTGAATGTATGTTTTTTTTCATTTATCATTCAATTATTACCATCAAAACAGATCGCCATTTAAATCAATAATACAACATAATGTCTTGAAATACTGTATATTGGTATCACAGAAATGAACTAGCAAGCCACAACTTTGAATGCCTCATTTACATAACTCTTATTGAAGATAAATCAATCTATCAAAATTATCAGCATCTGTTACCTTTTATATAAGTTTTGTCTTGTGCTTACAACACTCTTATGAGTGAAATGTTTTTCTTAACATTTTTTAAAGTATTTCAAACAACAAACTCTATAAAACGATAGCAAACAAGAAAAACAGCTAATGTGTGTGTGTGTGTTCTTTTTGTCTTTTTGCACACATTTTGACCAACAGATTTTCAATTTATGAGATACTGTGTATATCATACTGTAATTTAATGTCAATTTCAGAGCAAAAGAAATCTTGTACATGTTTCTGACAAAACATTTAAAGCATACGTCAGATCATAAGTTTGCAGAAAAATGAAGTGTCAACAACATGAATGCTATAATATAGGCCAAAACTTGATAAGAAAAAAAAAATTCACAAGTCTAGGAAATAATTTAGATGCATATCAAAAAGACTCCTCGATAAGCTTATCAAAAGTGAGGACAAACTCAGTCAAATTAAAATATCAAAATAAATTCTTATATTTTGCCTGTCCAATTGAAATTCATTCTTTATTAGCCAATTTTTTTTGAATTGACTATGAACATACAATATTCATGTGGCAACTTGAATTTTATCAAGTTTGCCACATGAATTTGTTTTCCAAAAACATGCGTGAGTTTGTTTTCTTTGAAATTGACATTAAATCACAGTATGATATAACCGAATTGGCATTTTATTTACTTATTTAAAAAATTGCAAGTTATAACTTTAACATATAAATTAATTTATAAGTTTAAATATTGAATATTCAACTTCATTTTGCTTTGAAAATTGAACTATATAACAGAATTGTTGTTTTTTATCTTCACACACAATATATATATATATATATATATATATATATATATATATAAGCATGCATATATTTAATTAGATACAAACAAGATTTTATGAATGAACGCTCGGTGTCAGCATCACATCACTAATAGATTTTCAGGAATTCAAGCAGAAATGTGTGACTAATTTTCAGAGTCCTGCTAGAATTCAAAAAATTAGAAAAAACAAAGTTCTTGATCATGTTCTGCCCCCCCCCCCTCAAAAAGTTTTGAATTATGTTAAGTTAGTCTAAGGAACATTTTTAGGGTCTAAATTGGAGAGGAATCTATTATTGGTGGCTGGAGAGTATATTCTCTGATTCTCTCTCCTTGCGTAGTACAGTGGGGGAAGAGCTGCTAAAAACAGCCTATCCTGCCTTGACAGAGTACAAAATAGACTGTGGCTTAGTGGGGATGCCCTTTTCTCTTCCCTGCAATCTCTCTCCCACAGAAGAGACGTTGCAAGCCTGTCTTTGTTTTATCGTTATTTCCATGGCAAGTGCTCGTCTGAGCTCCAATCTCTGGTCCCCCCCCCCTCACCAATCTTTGACGATAAACACCTGTCTAGCTGAAACCACCGTCAATAATTTTCCCCACTCTTTATCTGTGCCTAAATCAAAATGAAGATTCCATGAACAAAGCATCTTTCTTAGAAGTGCACACCTGTGGAACTCTCTTCTGTTTGCCTGTATCTCACCTGACTACAATTTGGATGTCTTCAAGTCCAACATAAACAAATTCCTGATGAACCGTTCCCTTAAGACACTTTATCAAATGTCCAATACTAACGATTACTACGACACTATCCCATTGATTACTGTGCATGCAATAACCCTTATCCCTGAGTGGCTTCCAGGCCTTGATAAGTGATGACCTCCATGTATAAAAAAGGGTATATTCCAAGTTTGATGTTGGAATGTGGAAAGCACAGATCAGCTGTGTAGAATGTTAACAAAAACAAACAAACATATACATTTAAATAAAACCGCTTTTATTAGTATTATTATGCGTCGTTATGTTTATGTTAATACATTTAGTCAGGTGAACAGATGTTTACTCTGCTAAGGAAAGGTACTAACATAGAAACCTTTTCAACATTGTATATAATTTATATAAAGTTAGGCATGTGTGAAAAGATCACAAAAGGAAAAACAAATTAAATTTAGCAAAAAATACTCAAAAACAAGAGATTTCATTTGGATCAATTTTTCTCAAGATTTTGGTGATCCAAATAAATTGATTTATTTCTGTATTTAACCTTGTTTTTCACACATCCTGTCTCCACAGCATTTTAATCTATTATATATTGCATATTTTATCAAAGTTATGCATATATCTTAGGTAAGTTAGGTATCTCTCTCTCTCTCTCTCTATATATATATATATATATATATATATACACACACACACATACAGAGAGGATTATCTAATGAACAAATCATAATGCATTTTAGAACATCACTTCCAGGTGTAAAGGTGAGTAATGTTGGCCATATTTAATTCAATTTAGTTTTATACAAAAGGATTAAAAGGTGAAAGCCCTTGATGAAATATCAGATATTTGAGCTTTGTGAAATTTTAGACATCAATTAATAAATATTCTTCAAATTTTAATTTCTTCACATTATTTTAAAGAGTTTTTATTGGTAGAATAATGATACAACTTATTACAAATATTTCAGATTAACACTAAGTAAAAATTACCTAAATTTGAATTTCAATTTCTTATTAGGACCACTTCAGTTTAAAATTTAAATATTTTCTAAAATTCAAATTATGTAATAGATTTTTATCAAAATTGGAATAAGGATTCTAAACATAAGGATTAATATCATTTATGTTGACTTTAATCTTAACAGCGCATAAAAATAGTGACAAACAGTCATGGAATTTATTTTACCTGTCTTGTGTTGGGTGTTGTTTTTATACGTATATGTACTCAAAAAACAAAATTAGGAAAACCAGAAAAGAATGACGAGAATAAATTAGAAAACCAGGAAAAAATGTAATTAAAAACAAAAAGAAAAAAAGAATGTATAAAGAATGAATAGGACACAGAAAAAATGAGAAGTAAGATAAATAAAAAATATAAAACAATGAATATAAAAGGAAGCAGACAATATTTATCCAAAATTTCCCCTTGGAATCCATGCCAGAATAACAAATAAGGAAATTTCAGACTTCCTTTGCATCAACAAGAGGATAGTAGAAAAGGTCAGAAAAAAAAATTTGAAAGATTCCGGATTCAACTACAACATAACATCAGAGAGATAAATGTATAATAAACAGGGTTGTAAGCAGTGATGGCAATGTAAGGCAATCCCACTCCTCTCAAGAGCCTTAGGCATAACAACATGTACAGTATAAGCAAGGTAGTCAAACCTTGTACTCACCATGTAAATGCAAGTAAGCTGTACCTTAGTACAATAGTAAGTAGTAGTTAGTAGTAAGACTCCATGGCCTGACATACTAGCCTGAAGACACAGGTCTGACTGTCAGTAAATTTTGTCATCCACACTCATTTCATGTACGCTCTGCCCCTTGGCATGACCTTATTAGACCTGTCTAAATTTCAACACCTTATTATTAGACCTGTCTAAATTTCAACACCTTATTATTAGACCTGTCTAAATTTCAACACCTTATTATTAGACCTGTCTGAATTTCAACACCTTATTATTAGACCTGTCTAAATTTCAACACCTTATTATTAGACCTGTCTGAATTTCAACACCTTATTATTAGACCTGTCTGAATTTCAACACCTTCTTATTAGACCTGTCTAAATTTCAACACCTTATTATTAGACCTGTCTAAATTCCAACACCTTATTATTAGACCTGTCTAAATTTCAACACCTTATTATTAGACCTGTCTGAATTTCAACACCTTATTAGACCTGTCTAAATTTCAACACCTTATTATTAGACCTGTCTAAATTTCAACACCTTCTTATTAGACCTGTCTAAATTTCAACACCTTATTATTAGACCTGTCTGAATTTCAACACCTTATTAGACCTGTCTAAATTTCAACACCTTATTAGCCCAATCTGAATTTTAACACATCCTTATAAGATTTATATGATTGCTAACATTAATTAATTATATTTTAAATTTAATATTAAACTTGTATGATATTTTAAAGTTGTAAGTGACAGTAATACTGGCCCAATGTGGCCTTATAAGTGTGATGCAGCATTTGGCTTTCATAATCAATGCCTGTTTTTATTTTTTTTTTGTTTTCTTTTTTGTGAATAAGGAATAAAAAGATTAATAAAAAGAGAAAACAGAAAGAAATGAAACAAAAAAATAATTTTCTTTTTTTAATCCAACATTGTAATAGATTAAATAAGTTTTTAGTAAAAATGTTAATCGAAGCAAAAGAATTTCATTACTTACCATTTCCAGTGCTAATTTGTGTCCTTTTAATGCCGCATAATGAACTGCATTGTAACCGTTTCGATCCCGTACACCTGGTTTGGCTTCATACTTTAAAAGTAACTCAACAACCCTAAAATAGTAAAAATAAACACAAAACAATGAGGGACATTTACAAAAATAAACACAAAACAATGAGGGACATTTACAAAAATAAACACAAAACAATGAGGGACAAAAATACAAAAATAAACAAGAGTTGCACATGTCTGATATATAAAGTAGAAGCAATCTTGGTTTGGAATTTTTGGGATAAGGATTAACTATTCATATTATTTGGATTCTTCAGATTACGGTTCTCATTTTGAGTGTTATTTTTACAACGTTTTGATTGATGTGACTCTGACCTTCTTCAGATGCATCTTGTCGAACTCTTAAGGGTCCTAAAAATTCATATAAGAATTGTCCGCAAGGACTCTTGGCATAGTGAATAAAGTACTTGGTAAAATTCAGTTGTAAAGTTACACTTAAACGTTGTGAAAATAACACTCATTTAGGGTTAGTGATAAGATTAAGTAAGTTTACTTTTAGGGTAAGTTTGCCACCTGGACCTAGGGTTAGTGATAAGGTAAGTAATTATTTTTTTTTTTTTTTACTAACTTTTCAGCATGAAATACTCTCCCATTTCAAAAAAGTGCACAGAAATTATCTTCCAAAATTTTCTTTTGGTTAACTGGCCTGGAAATGGGGGAGTAATTTTGTGTTAAATTTGACATGTGAGCAGTTTGGGAAATTGGGAAAGGTGAGGGCATCATCTTCAAATTGAAAAATTGAAATTCTAACACCTTACATCAGCATCTGCATATTAGGATGCAAAAGAAAACGATGCCACATTATGGTTCATTGATGTGAATGACCAATGGCAAAAAAAATAAATTAAAACTCAAGAATTTTTAAATCTGGGAGTCTATGCATTTCCTATGTGTGTGCACATAAAGCAATTAAAACAACGTGGATGATGTGCTGTTGATAAAAAGTTAATCATGAGAATTGAGATGATGACAAGTAAGATTCTCAGATTATATTTTTTTTAGTTTGCTTTGAGAGTTTTCAACTCTAAACAACTCTAATACGTAAAAATGAAGAAAAAGACATTGAGTGCATTTGCGTGTGTTTGTGTGGGGCAACAAGTAATAATTTGATTAAAGAAAAAAATCATCTAACTTCCATATTCTCTTCATGGATCGTTTGAAGTCTTCACTTTCATGGCAAAATGAACATTTTCAGTTTTCAGAGAGAACTGTCATAAGAGGGGAAAAGGATGACAATACAAAATGGAAGAGAGGATATAGAAAGATAAAATAAATGGGAAAAGTAGCAATACACATGAAAACATTGAAATAGCTTAAAATATTTCAATAATGGCATACATAGAAAGAGATTAATAAGCTAAGAAAGAATCTTTTTTTAATTTTTTAAATCCAATTAAAATTGAGGAAGTTATGACTGTGCCTTGCACGTTTGGATATTTTTCCTTCTTTAAAGACCATATGCATAGTGTCACATTTTGTTTTACACTAGTTTTTCAGTAAAAATGTTATATCTTTGTTAAAACACAAGATTAAGCAATGAAATTTGCTATGTAAGTGTATTTCTGTGCAAGGAACCAGAATATGCTACTGAAAATCTCCAGAAATTAATGGTTTCCAAATAATCTGCAGTAAATGTACATATGCTGCAATTCCTTAAAAATGCCATGTAGCCATTAAAAGAAAAGAAGTTAAAGAATGCAAAGCTGAATTGTAATGCATTTTATTCAGAAAAAACTGAAATACAAATCCAGGGCTGTTTAAAAATGAATATATTGCAATATTTCTTTGCCCCGTTACTCTTTCCCATCTGACCACTTCTCCAAATATGATTCTACCTTTATAGACAATTAAGTGAGAACACTTTGAAAAACTTTAATGAAAGATAAACAAAAATTATTTTGGAATTTAATGTAAAATGATTTTCCATCTAGAACCATTCCAGCGTTTTAGGGCAGTTAACCCATTTTTTTTCTATGGTAGATAAATCCGGGAGGGGTTTTTTTTCTAAAAGGCGATTATGTGTGGTTTTAAGAGGATCTTTTTGCAATTATGAGAAGGTGGGGAGGTTGCCACTCTGACTTTGAGTTATTGATAGGGCTAAGGGAAATTATGTGTGAACATGTTGAAGAGTTAATAGAAACAAAAAAATAATTTTAGAATTTAGAGTGGGGGTTGATTTCACATAAATTTAATGTAAAATATAATTCACCATTTCAAGACAATTCTAGTGGTTTTAGGACAGTTGACCAATTTATTTTTTTTATGGGAGATTAATCATGTGCACTTTTCTTTAAGGAAAAGTTTTCTTTTTGATGCTTATATGTAGCTTACCGAGGAATTTTGTTTGGTGAGGAGCTATGCCACTCGGACTTAGCGCTAGTGTTAGAACTAAGGTTTTAGGAGAAGGCTTGCTACTTGTACCTAGGGTTAGATGTAAGATTAAGCGAGTTTTTTTTTTTTGTTGTTGTTTTGTTAACAGAGTATTTGACATCTATTGTGAAATTTTACAAGAAGTACGACAAACAGACAAAAATAAATGTTATTTAAAACAAGTGATGTCATAAACAGAAAAACCTTTGGAAAAGTATGAAGTATTTTTTGTCCCACCTATTTAAATATAAAAAAAAAAACAAACAAAAGAAAACGGTACTTCTACAGTTTATCGCCAAAAATAGAGATGCTGGGGGGGGGGCACCTGCCATTAAAATCAGAGGAAGAAATAAGTATTTTAAACTATAGCCGAAGTAGGAAATAAATAGGAAAAAAAACTAGATATTAATTACTTCCGGAAAGAACTATGAAAACAAAAGTAAATAAAGAAAGTGAAAAAGAACATATATCCGTAATTGTTTAATTGGAAATGTTTCGATTTAATTAATGAAAACGGGAAAGCTTTTCATGAAATGTGTGTGTATATATATATATATATTTATTTATTATTATTAAAAGCAGAAAATGGAAATGACATATTCATAATTGTTTAAACTGAGTGAGCACCATTCGAAACCAAAACATTTATTGTATAAAAATGTATGAAAATATAATTGTAAAGACATTTATTGAAAAGTCTTTAAGAAAATACAATTTTAATAAAACACTTTTGTAATTTTTTTGTTATTTATTTCCTACTTCGGTCATAGTTTAAAATACAGATTTCTCTCTCTGATCTCAATTTTTGGCGATAAACTGTAGAAGTACCAAAATACTTTTTGCTAAAGTTAAAAAAATTATTCAAAAATTTCGAATGAATTTGATTTTTATTTTTAATTACATTTCATGTCTTTTTCTACTGTTTTTGTTCCTTAACTGAGCACCTCCGACAAATATTGAAATATCGATTTCGCATTTTTTTTTTAATCGAGTAGATTAGTTTCCATTCAATAATAATCTGCTGAAAACATAAAAAAAGATGAAAATTAAAAAAAAATAAGGGGTTGTACTGCTCATACACGTGAACCAAAAATAAAAAAATAAAAAAATCATATTTCACATCCTCTGTTGTTTAACACACAATAGTTTTTTTAAATTTACTACCAAAGTTTTTAAATATTAGTATGGCTGATTACAAAATAGGGTACTTCCACAGTTTATTGTCAAAAATGAAAACATTTTTTTTTCGGGCATTCTAATGACAGGTGCTTGTAAAAAAAAAAAAAAAAAAAAAAATGGTGTCTCCATTTTTGGTGATAAACTGTAGAAGTACCCAAAATAGCTCTAACTAAACATGTAAGAAATTTTTTTATAACCAGATTTTCAATTAAAAAAAAAAAAAAAAAATTGATCTGGAAATTTTTATTCCAGATCGATTTTTTAATTTTAATTTTTTAAATGAAAATCTGGTTATAAAAAAATTTCTTACATGTTTAGTTAGAGCTATTTTGGGTACTTCTACAGTTTATCACCAAAAATGGAGACACCATTTTTTTTTCGGGCACCTGTCATTAGAATGCCCGAAAAAAAATGGTGTTTTCATTTTCGGCTATAATAACAGAAAAAAACGTCTGTTTACACCAGGCTATTGCTGCTGTTGATGCTATTACTAATACTACATCAGTCTACATTCAAACTAAAAACGACCCCCCCCCCCGATATCATGTTTTTAAATTGCTACGTACCACAAGACAAAAAAATATACACTTATTCTTTCAATAAATAAACAGTTTGTTATATTTAAAAGTGGGTGTCCAAAGAAAAATTTTATCAAAATTTTTCTCATCATGTTAAAATCTTTTTTTTTAACATTTTTTGATGATGAGGAAAACGAGTAGTCAAATATATTTCAGACACCCGAAACTATTAAAATTGACATCTCTTCTGGCTAGTTTTCAAATTACATCAAAAAATTCTAACTACAAACATGGTATACAAATCGCTGTTAACATTTTTATCACTTTATTTGCTGAAAGTTTTTAAAAATATAATGTACGTTATTATTTATTAATTCATTTGAAAGCATATTCATTTCCGAACAAAACGGTGGCATTTGGAAAACTTAAAGCGCTTTGGTTTGTAAAATATGATTATTTTTAGCAGAAGCCTCTTGAAATCTGTAATCATCCAAAGCATTTTATCATCCATGTTTATTGCTAGGAAAAGAGAAAGAAAGATAAAGCTAGAAATAAATGAAATTGATTCCTCAAAAAAAAAAAAAAAAAAAAAAAAAAAAAAAAAAAAATGGATTTTTTAAAATTATTATTATCATTTAAAAAAAAGATTTCTACCCAAATGTAGAAAAGCAGGAATCTGCATTTTCTGGATTGTGTGTGTGTGTGTGTGGGGGGGGGTGTAGCTTACAGAATTCTGTCAAAAAGTGGAGAACTCGCCTCCCTACAATTTAACGATAATTGTAGTCGTACTTACTTAGCATCTGCATCTGCGGCTGATGCAAAATGTAATGCTGTGCATCCTTGCTTGTCTTGGAGGTTAATGTCAACCCCAGCATTTATAAGTGCTTGGACGCACTGCTGGTGGATGTTTGCTGCCGCATAATGCAAGGCCGTCCTTCCTTCATGATCCATTGCCACCTCATTGGCCCCATATGACAACAGCAATTCCACACAGTCGACATTACCACTACAGGCAGCAGCATGCAGACATGTACGTCCGCTATCATCCGGCATGTTGATATCAAAGTCCCACATGGCATTGTAGAGTTTTTTCACACAGTCCACATGGCCATTTAATGAAGCAACATGAATTGCAAACATTCCACTGCAACCAGGCCTTTCAAGAAAGAAAATTTATTTTTATTTATGGTATAGCCATGGAAATTGATGAAAAAGAAACAACTTGCATAAAAGGTGTGAAGTTAAAAATAAATTTTGATGAATTAATAGACAGTAATACAAGAAAAAAGTAATAAAATAACGGGAAATAAAAATATAAAAGAAAAAAGAAACTGAAAAGTAGAAATCGAAAAAAAAAAAGAAAGAAATGGAGAAAAAGAAAAGAGGAAGAGAAAAAGAGGAAAAAAGGAGAAAATGGACAAATGAATAGGAAGAAAAATGAGAAAATGAGGAAAAAAGAAAAGCGAAAAATAGAAACAGTCACAAATAGAAACAGTCAAAAATAGAAACAGTCAAAAATAGAAACAGTCAAAAATAGAAACAGTCAAAAATAGAAACAGTCAAAAATAGAAACAGTCACAAATAGAAACAGTCACAAATAGAAACAGTCACAAATAGAAACAGTCACAAATAGAAACAGTCACAAATAGAAACAGTCAAAAATAGAAACAGTCAAAAATAGAAACAGTCAAAAATAGAAACAGTCACAAATAGAAAAAGTCACAAATAGAAAAAGTCACAAATAGAAAAAGTCACAAATAGAAACAGTCAAAAATAGAAACAGTCACAAATAGAAACAGTCACAAATAGAAACAGTCACAAATAGAAACAGTCAAAAATAGAAACAGTCAAAAATAGAAACAGTCAAAAATAGAAACAGTCAAAAATAGAAACAGTCAAAAATAGAAACAGTCAAAAATAGAAACAGTCAAAAATAGAAACAGTCACAAATAGAAACAGTCACAAATAGAAACAGTCAAAAATAGAAATAGTCAAAAATAGAAATAGTCAAAAAGAAGAAAAATGTAGGAAAAAAAAAAAAAAAGAAAGAAACTAAAGAAAAGGGGAAATATTATTGGAGTAATTATGCCCATAAATTAAAATGTTAAAATAATAAGACACTTTCTTAATAGTGGGATTACTGTAAAAAAAAAAAAAAAAAATGGCAGCATTTTGTTTTGAAACATGGTCATTCCTTTAACAGGCTGAGAGATTTAACATTTGGGTTCTTTTACTGGATGCAAGATTTTTAGTCATTAAATATCTTCTTTTTTTTTTAGCTGCTAATACTTTACTCATTAATCAAATAAAATGTCATTTTGAAAGGAAATCCTAACCCATCAAATTTATTTCAGCTGAAAGTATGTATTATACCATAAATTATATTTGAATAACTTTGTGGAAAGTTTGTGTAAAAAATTAAAATTGAATTTTATTAAGAACTTTTTTTTTCACCATTATTAATTTCAAAAAATTTTAAGTAGTTTATTTCAAGAAATATACTTTTTTTTATATCTTTGTTTATTCAGTTACCTTTCTTTTCTTTAGATTTATTTATTTATTCATGATTTTTGTAAAATTTATTTTTACTTGTTTTATTTATTTATATTTTATTTATTTTTTTATTTTTTCTATTCTTTTCGGGAAAGGAAAAAACTCATCTTGATTGAATTAACAGCATCTTAGGAAAGCTGCGTAAACAACATCAATACAAGATGGAGAAACATGAAGATCTAAAAAGAGAGTTGACCCGTGAAGGTTACGTTACAATCCTTCGAGCAGTTGAGATCGGAGCAAGAGGTTTCATTGCAGGCTCCTTATATCAACTTTCAAGTCAGCTTGGAATTAAAAGCCAAAAAAAGAATTGCAGCCATAAGCAGCTTCATAGAGATAACTGAACAATGTGCAATGTAGCTCTGGGTAAAAAGAAATACCACATGATATGGTGTCCACAATATAGTTATCTCTGTAATTAGATTTATTTATTTATTCATTGATTTTATTTATTGATTTATGTTTTTTAATTTATTTTTACTTATTTTCTTTTTTTTTTTTTCTATTCTTTTTGATATGGGTGTGTCTTAACATATATGTTAGCTGCAGCCTTTAAACATTTACACATCATGTGCAAAGTCATTGCTCATAACAGGAAATGCTAAGTTATTAAACATTTTTATTGTATTGAGCAGTTCAGATAATCAAACCTATATGAATTTTTAGCCAACTTGGAATAAAGGCTGAAAAGGAGTTGCAACCAGTAAACGCCTCAGAGATAACTGAACAGTACGTAATGTAGCTCTGGGTGAAAAAGAATACCGCATGAAATGGTAGCAAGTGTCTACAGTGTAGTTATCTCTGAGTAGATTTAGTCATTCATTTAACCATCTATGTATTATTAATTATTTTTTGAATTCTAAATATACATATTATTTATTTTATTTATATTATTTTCTTTTCTTCTTTGATATTCTTTTAACTTAACGGATATGGTAGACGCAGTCTTTGAACATTTAATCAACACTCGCAAAGCTGTTGCTTGTAACAGGAACTGCTTGATTATCAAATGTCATTTTTTTATTATCGTATTGAGCAGTTTATTCAAATGTAATTCAGATAATTGGGCTTTGCATCATCGAGAGGGGCCGATACGGGAACAAGCCATATTCTCACCTGATGACCCGATATTATATGGAATATGAAATATGAACTAACCCGCAAAAAGCATGATTATATACAAGTCTATGAGTGAATAAACTAAGAAATGAAATGAAATACAACAAGAAAAAAAAAAAAAAACGATAAACACCATTCTATACAAGTCTACAGAAAAAAAAAAAATCCAGGAAGAGGAAGGCCCTGAAATGACCCGTTTTCTCTTGACAACTGACATTAACTGTAAGCCGAAATGGATTACTTCACAAGTGAAAAACATCATTATAAACAAGCCTAGAAGGTAAGCTGAAACATTATATCTTCTGTTGTTTGCTTTAAAGTGAGTTTTTGCTACTGTTCTGCTAGTAATTATTATCCTCTTCATCTAAAGGAATTTGTCAATAATTATCAAATTTATCAATCAGCTATCGTGGTTCATATTATTTGATATGTAAAACACATAAAAATATCAAGCAATCTCACAGAGAAATTTCCTCTTTGTTTTTAAACATGTCGATTATCTAAGAAAATTTACATTAGCTCCAGTAAAAAACTTAAGTTGCATGATCACCTGTCCTGTTATAGGAATGGCCTTGTTTCGAAATAAAAAAAACATAACTCACATGTAAGCATTAGCATGATTGCTTAACAGCGTATTGATCATCAATTCATGTCCATACCTGGCCGCAATATGCAACGGAGTATTTCCATATTTATCACAGGCATCAATTTCAGTTCCTGTTAAAAAGAACAGAAGAAAAAAATCAAATTGGAGATCTAAATAATATATAAGCAATAGTTAGTATGCCCATCCACAGGTAAATAATAGATACACACATTAGACACTTTAGACCAAATTTCAATATGCACGATGATTCCATAGATTTCTTAATTCATACTCCTACCTACAACCCTAACCACATGTGGTGCAAATAAACTTTAGTCTGACCTGTCCACCAAACTTCAGCTATGAATGTCCAACAGTTCTGTTTCATCGTCCTGCAATAATAAGCACACCTTGATATGATATGCAAAATTGTCAATAACTGATACAATTCTCTTGATATTTAGACTGTGATGGTCCTCTTTAATTCAGGAATAGTATGGTAATGCTTTGATCAAAGTTCATTTTATAATTTTAAATCTACAAAATGTCAAAAATTTTAAGCTAAAACTCATAGGATATTAAGAAATTGGAATTCAAAGAATTTTGCTTATTTGGTTTCTAACGACCATGGACCAAATTCAATGCAAATCTGAAATATTTGAATTTTGAAGTGAAAGATTGTACTGATTATTATGCCCCCCTAACACTATTTTAAAGTAAAAATTTTAAAAAGATTATTTTTTTAAATGAAATTTTGGAGATGTTTATTAATTCAGGTCATAGTTAAAATTTCACAAAAATCAGAAACACCTAAATTTTCACAAACGGCTTTTTACCACATTTTTACAAAAACTAAATTAAACCAAATATAACCCACATTACCTACTCTTATGCCTAGAAGATGTTTTCCAAATCTCAATAATCATTTAATCATTGTGGAAGTATATTATTACATGCAAACATGTAATCATATGCACATACTTAACTTATATTACATTCACAGTGTCAACCAGATTTCTTTACAAAATAGAAAATTTTACCAAAAAGGAGAAAATTGTCATTTGATAGAACATTGAAACAAAACAAGAACCCCTACTGAAAGGGAGATAACTACGTTCAGTTAATTTTCGAGTTATCTCCCCTACTTAAATATATATATTTGATTTAATTGTTTTGTAGCATGTATATGGGTTATTTGAAACGTCTTGGCCTTTTACTTAGAAGAAAGTGTTGGTGCTTGCTACACTTTGTCTCTTCTATGCGACTGCTGAAGAAATTCTTATATATTGCGGCAACTTTAATTTTTATTCCAATTCATCAGTGCTTCTTTATAAATCTGTTATTATAACAAGTACAAATGCTTGTTAAGATAGAGTCGACAGTGATTTCATCTTGAATGAAAATTAAATATCAAGTACAAATAGAATTTTCGAAAACCATCAAACCCATGAATTCGATTTTAAAAATTTATTTTTTGTTTATTACCATTCGCTACAAGAGAAGCAGTCCACTGCTCGTGTCTCACGAATTCGGAATGGGAAAAATAATTCAAAAAAAATTTGGTGCTTTTGCAGAAAGATCGATGGTAAATATCCAGATCCGCTACTACAGAACACCGACCACTCTAATTTGTTTTTCTATAAGTAATTGAGATCGCTGACAACCAATCTGATAGTCAAACTTGGGGCAAATTTACCGTTTGCATGGTATTTACTCCTGAACCCACGAACTACTTTCCACCATTTTGCAGTTTCCGTTTACGCTACGCGCATGCACGCTGTAGCATAAACGACAGCTTCACCAAGCAAACTACGTTGGGGGAGGGGATTTTTTTTTCCAGGACATAGATTTTTCTAATTTTCAAAAATACATTATAGCACTTTTGTGGAAAATTTAAAATTAACTGAAAAAGAAATAAAACAAGAAAAGGAAAGCACTTCAAGTTGGAGTGGGGGGGGGGGGGGAATTTATCTGGGTTTTTTTTTTTAACCTGGAACATAGAATTTTCAAATTTTCAAAAAGTAACGCACGCGCCCCAACATCATATCCGCTCCCCCCCTCGCGCTCCCAATTTAAACAGTAAAATCTTCGGAAAATGTTAAATGGTGTTCTAATTGGTAAATGTCGGTGCGTTACTTATGGAAAAACGTTTAACTAAACTGCAAAAGCACCTATTAAGCCACATAAGTTCTATAATTGAATCCCCCTCCCACAAAAAAAGAATGAAAAACATAAAGATGTTTGGTGCTTATGTTTTTGTAAACCACATTAAAAACTACGTGAGACAAAAAAAAAAAAAAAAAAAAAAGTCCCCCAATTTGTTGTACTTTTCTTTAACTGTAAGTCATTAAAAAAATTGTCAGTCCGTAATTTTTTGATTGGTACGCCATGTGAGAAGGCAGTTTGCTAGGTGAAGCAAGCCGTTGTTCATGCTGCAGCACACGCACGTAGCGTAAACGGAAGCTGCAAAATGGTGGAAAGTTATTCTGTGGGTTCAGGGGTTAATACCATGCAAACGGTAAATTTGCCCCCCGTTTGACTATCAGATTTGTTGTCAGCGACCTCAATTACCTATAAAAAAAAAAAAAACAAATTAGAGTGGTCGGTGTTCTGTAGTAGCAGATCTGGATATTTACCAGATCGATTTTTTATGTCTTTTTAAGCAAAAATAATATTACTTGCTATGTCGAAAATAATAACGTATCCAAAAATTATGAAAATTCATCGAATAAAACTGCTATTGTGTTTTTAGTACAAAAAAAAAAGTCTATCATTCCTATTTACAATGCCGCCCCACAGGAGAGACACTAGGGTCGTTTTTTGAACGCGGATAAAAAGAAACAAAAATTAAGAATTGTCTCAGTTGTGAAAGATTTCTCCTTCACTGAGAGAGAACAAAGAAAAAGAGATTGAAGTGCAGCATCTGAAGGACAGATACTACACTTTGAGATATTAAATCCTTTATTCAGGCAAAAATTTACATGAACAAAAAACTTAGGCACAAGGCCAACACAAATGGGGGGGGGGGTCGTTACTCATTGATCATCCTTTGGAGTGCCAAAACTAAACAAAAGTTTCTCTTAGCTAGTATCTTCTTCCACCATAATACTGCATTCACCTTACCGTGTGGGGGGGGGGGCGTCCGACTTAGCACCCAATCGTTTAAAACATTTTTTTTTAACCGTACTTTGATCTTGGCCAAAAAGCCAAGATGGGATTAAGCGTCTATCGTTATAAGCTAACATGTTAGTCGCTTTAAGATGTAATGCATCCCGAGTTATGTCCCCTGCACATGTTTATCTAATTTTTCGTAAAAATTGCTTTAACTATAAAAAAAACTTTCTAATCGACATTTTTCGACATGACAATTAAGTCAATAATATTGTTTTTGCTTAAAAGGACATAATAATAATAAAAAAAAAAAAAAAAAATCAATCTGTCGACTATCTTCACGAGTACCAAAAAAATTATTTCATTGAATTTTAATAAATTTTACAGTAAATTTTTACTTTCTTTCCACCTGAACACTCACGTTTAAGATGACAACTTTTAAAGGTTTCGAGTGTGCTGAAAACAAATATTGCATTTACATTTTGCGCAGACAAGTAGTTTTCTGATATTAAAACATTTTTTCCCAATTAATAAATGTCAATGGCGTTCACCATTCTTAACACAGGGAGGGGGGGGTGTTTTGAAACACACATGCTCAGTAGTCCTTGGTCAGTTGGGAAAAAAACATAGCCTCCTCCAGTAAAATCATAATGGATTAAATCGGATAATAAATGTCTAAATATCCAGAAAACTACTTGTCTGACCCAATTTTGAACGTGATATTAGTTTTCAGCATACCCGAAAATCTACGAAAATTGTCATTTTAAAGGTAAGTGTTGGGGTGGAAAGAAAGTAAAAAAAATAAAATTTTACCTGAAAAGACTTTATACGACTTTTTCTTTCTTTTTTTTTTTTTTTTGTTAAACTATGACTGTTTGGTGTATGAGAGGCAGTCTATTGATGTCAGCTTGCTGTGGTGAATTCAAAATAGTGACGTCTAGGTAAGATAATTCAATATCGACCACTTTCGAATTCTTAAGTTCGATTTAATAAGACAAGTTAGCCATTTTAAGTTACAGGATGTCTATCGTTACATTTTGGTGTAATGTCCATTTTACATGTCCATCAGGTTTTTAAACTAATTACTACATAGCCTGAAATGCGATCATCAATTGCTACAAATCTTGGGATTCCACTTTCCATTATTAAACGAATGATTATTCCATTGATATTCAGGTCGATCAGGAACCACTGAGAACAGTCTTAACTAGCGAGACCCACAGAAATTCCACGCATCTGCAGAATTTACTGTTAATGATAGATCATCTATATCTATCTATATTTTTATAAAGTAATAGGGTTCGTGTGTTTCTGTCTGTGTGTACAGCTCTCCATCATCAACGAAATATAAAGGAGGTAAGAGGGTAGATCTCTCCTGGTAGAGAAACATTAGAACCCATTTTAGGATGTTTCTGTTATAGGAGACATAAGAATCTTTGCCTAATTTCTTTATATACTATTCTACAAACCACCCCCATATCGAATGACTTATGCTCATTTGCATATCACATTATATTAAATCTCTTTAACTAATTACCTCGACCTTATTACATATTGGAAATATTCTAATCATTTCAACTGTACTATTTACAAAATCTATTTAACATTTAATCTATCTATCTATATATCACATTATATTAAATCTCTTTAACTAATTACCTCGACCTATATATTTATATCTATAAAAACAGAGATGTGTGTGCCACAGACGATTTCTGATTGGTTAATCCAATAATCACATCTCCTAAAAAACAATCGTTTCTACGCTCTTACCTTTACCATAAAATATTATGGCTTTATTTATTGTCCATCTTGGAAGGGTTTAATTTTTTAATAACTTGTTATTTACAAATTAAAAAAATACGAAACTATTATACGAAACTAAACTACACGAAATACGCGCACACACGCACACACACACGTTCACTACCGTCACGTTGTTATGGCAACCAAACCCGCTGACTTCTTTTTCTCATTTCACTCGTGGTCTTAAATTCATTTCGGGTTTGTATTACTGTACACATAGATTCGAATAAGTTGCCAAAAAACAAATATATAACAAATAAATGTTATCAAAGGCAAATTTTTCGTGTTTTTATTCAATTTAACATGTTTATTCAGCTCGAAAAGCATACAGTGTTTACCGATGTATTGGAAAATTCAAGATGGCGGCCGATTCTCTCTTTAACACGGTAAGTTTGGAAAAAGGTGTAATAAATAAAAAACCGGTTAAAATACTGTTAAAAACTCGCTCAATATATGTTACCGTGACATAGGTTGACATATATTCGGCGGGTTTTTAATAGTATTTTGTATAGTTTTTTATTTATAACACCTTTTCCCAAACTTACGGTGTTAAAGAATGTGTGAGACGCCATCTTGAATTTTCCAACACATCGGTAAACACTGTATTCTTTTCGAGCTGAATAAACATGTTAAATTGAATAAAAACACGAAAAATATATCCAGTTTTTATCGGTTTTTTACCTTCTCTGCAGAAGTACAAAAAAAAAAAAAAAAAAAAAAACGGAAGGTACTTTTACAGAATGTTAAACTAACCCTAACCGATGTTTTATGTTTAGTTTAAGAAAAGTCAGAAACAAAAGTCATTATTGCATGAAATATACGTATTTAGTTGAAGTATTGTTTATGTCAATTCTTTCGAAGAAATTTAGCAAGAATACCTGTAAACCAGGAAATCGGTAAAATGTCATCATGGATGAATACTTGTCTATTATAATTTCTACCCTTGACAAAAACTTAGCCATAACAAAAGAGATTTATTGTTCAGATTGTTTTTGAGATTGATTTCTAAAAAGATATTTTATAAATAAAATCGACTTTAAAATTAAAGACTTAAATTACAATAATTGAATTTAAACATTCTTATTTCAATATTTGGCACATAACACCTGCAAAAATGATCACAATGTCAGGATTTCATTTTATTTCAGAATCGATGGCAAATTGTGTAGATTGATATCTCATTATATTAAATACTAATATTTAACATTAGTTTATCATTTAAGCCGATAAAAAGCCCTTTTTTTTTTTAGTCATAAAAGGATTTGGAGTTTCCTAATAAACCTTTCGGGTGCAGTTGCACTGCATGCTCTCAAAATAACTAAAGTGTTGGCTTTAAAAAAATTGGTTCATTAAAACTAAACAGGTTTAGTTTTAATAAAAAAAAAAAAAATTTAAAAAAAATCGCTTTGGTATTTAGATATGTCGTATGGTTATCCCTAATCGCTGAATAAAACCGCTAACGAGTTGAATGATTACGACATAAAATTAAACTCGGGTTCCTGAAACAGAAACTTCGTTTGTTTTTGTTTTTTTCTTATCAATATATTTACATTGTTATTTTGTTTTCATTTTCAATCATTCGAACAGTTTTCTTTTTCAAGTAATCCAAGTTACAAAATTCCCACTGTTTACTATGCTAAAATCACAATGACTAATGTATACCTATTAACCCTTATCCTTGAGTGGCCTCTGGGCCTTGATAAGTGGTGACACCCATGTAAAAAAAAAAAAATCACTCGAACAGTTTTCTTTTTATAATGTACAGTTTTAAAAGTTTAAAAACTATATAGTTTTTACTACAGGAAAATTAATGGGTCAGTTTTTACGATGTGCCCTGTTAAAATACTGTTAAAAACTCGCTCAATATATGTTACCGTGACATAGGTTGACATATATTCGGCGGGTTTTTAATAGTATTATATATATATATATATATATTTATATATATATATATATATATATATATATAAATGAGATTATAGCAGTTAAAAAACATTTTTAAAACACACACACACACCTTTTTCAAAGTGATCAGAAATCGTATAAAAGTAAAAAGGGTAAATTTTTACTTACTGTCCAACTTAATCACCTTTAACGTGACTTTTACAGTTTTTTTATAAATGGCATTCATTTACCGATACAAAAGAAATGATAAGTAAATAAATCCATAAATAAATATTATGAATGGTTTATTTTAATACTTGCCAGGATGCGGAGGAAAATGAATGAAGGGGGAGGGGAATAAAATAAAAACATTTTGGAAACAGAGTAAGTTTGAAAGAATTGCTTTGCACAGAAAGAAATTAATGAAAAAATAAAATTAAATTTCTTTTCTTTCTGGATTTTATTTTAGCTTTTTATGAAAAAGGAAGTCAAAATTAAGACTATAAAAAACATTTTTTATTAAGAGCGAACCTCAGTCGTCAGGTCTGTAAAAAAAGACGTGGAATAATAAATGTTTTCTAATACAAATTGTTTTTACTTATGTGTTCATTTGTCTCTTTGAAGTTCGTTTGTTTAATATATCGGTTTGCAATATAATTTTGTCATTCTGTCAGACTCAAATTTTAAATCTATATATCTATAAAAGTGAAAGTGTGTGTGTATGTGTGTGTGTGTGTGTGTGTGTGTGTGTGTGTGTGTGTGTGTGTGTGTGTGTCTGTGTACATTTCCCTACGAAATAACTCTGTCAATTTTTAGTCTACAGACTCGAAATTTGATATACAGGGTACTGAGATTTGGAAAAATCTATGTGATCGGTTTTTAGCCAGAAATTTGGCAATTAAGGGGTCAAAGTTCAACGATTTGAGCTTTGAGAACTCTACCAAACTTCTCCGACAATTTTGGGTCTACACACTTGAAATTTTAGATATAGCTTCCGTGGACATGGATCTAACTTAATAACTTGATTTGAGCCCAAAACAATAAATTTTCAGGGTTCATAATAGGGGTCAAAGTTTAAAAAATTACCCCCTTTTTTTTGCTCAGCATACACCTCCAAACACCCGGGCAACGCCGGGCACCCATGCTAGTTTGAAATAATACATTTATATAAGGTTTAGTGCAGCTGGTGAAAAATCCTGATAAGTTAACCATTTCTAATAAGACTAGGGAGGAAAAAACAAGGGGAGCCCATGAAAGAGGAAGGGCCAAATGTAGAGAAAGGGGATAAATTGACAAATATATACATGGAAAAAATCACAATTTTCTGTGAGTGGATGATCAACCTCATAAATTGAAGATGGCCACCATCATAATTTGCAAATTAGTCAAATTTTACAATTTATTTTGATAATTCTACTTATATGACATCATGCCATACAATGAAAGGTTAAACTTAAGAGTCATTTAAAAATAATTGCTGTAACTTGCAGTCCTTTTTATTGCCCCTCTTTCTTTAGAGGCGACAACTTGTGTTAACACCAGTGTTTTCTTTTTCCCCTTTCTATGGGACTAGCGGGGGGGGGGGACCGGCATTGCCCGGGTGTTTGGAGGTAAATCAAAACGGGGGAGGGGGGTAAAAGTTTTGGTAGGTGAGTATGAGGATCGAACCCGAACCCGAACCCTTGAGGCAAAGTTGGAAATTAAAGTGTGAAAAAAAAATAAAAACATGCGTTGTTAACCACTAGGCCACCGCAACATACTAACGGAAACACGTTTTAATTTATTTAATTACTTAGAATTTGCAGGTGCACGTTTTAATGTCATCAATGAGGTCAACTTTGACTGCGAGGTTTTTATTTTTATTTTCCCAAGATGTTGGGAGGGGGGGGCCAGCTCCCCTTGTCTGATATAAGGAAAATATTTCCACATTGATCAAAGCTGATTGCTTTCGGACATTTCTGGCGATGGCGACCGGAAAAATACCGCCAGAATTAGTGTCGCTTTTATTATAGAAAAAAGCCTAATCCACATGCGGCGAGCGACAAATGTTGAATATTTATCTTCCCAAAGTCGAGCAAATTAAATAGGCGAGATCCGTTGTTAACTCGGAGATATGATTTATATGTGATATAAAAAGTTTTAAGAAGTGGTGAGCCCACTGAGCACTTCTCTGAAAAAAGTATTTTTTGGACATACACAAAAAGCGAACATACATACACACATACATTTTCGCTTTTATATATATTAGATGACCACCACGAGGTCTTAGCTGCTAGTGCCTTGACGTCAGACCTCCACTGTAAGTTTTCCTTTCTTCCGTTTCATCATCGAGACTTTGATTTTCTGTTCTTACTTTTCTATTTCATTGATATTTTGTTTTCTGAACTTATTCAATTCTTCCATATTTTTAAGCATTTATTGCATTCCCTTCCATCCTAATTGTATTTCTTTCTTTCCGTCTTCAGTTTTTACCTTCTTCAATTTCAATAAACCTGTTGATTTAACAATAAACTGTCTTCAGAGTTTTGATTTTGGAGAAGTGTTTATACTTTCCATTGAAAGACTTTATACAAACTCTAAACAACGGAGCATGTGTTCTTCATGAGACGGAACAATAGTTGTAAAATATATTTTTTATATATTAAAATACTCAGAAAGTTAATATTAAACAAAAATTGGCAATTATTTTTACAGAAGAAGAAAAAAGAGAGACAATGTCAGTTAAATCGTTTAAATAAATAAATCTCTGCCAATTAAGTGATCCTGTCTTTCAAAAGAAGAGGTCACTGATGATAACATACAAACATGTAATTGCCTTAACAGATTATAATATAATTATAAACAGATTATAATATAATTATTAACAGATTATAATATAACTGAAAATGTCTAATTCTGTCATGTGTCTGTACATATTTATAAATCTAGATACCAAAGTTTTGATTTCAGAGACTATTCTTTTTTTTATTCACTATAATTCATTTTTTATCACTCCTAGTGGAAGAAACCTTCTATAGTTTCCATCCACATTGTTTTGTCCCTAGCTAAACTGAGAGTTTGCCCCTCGGCAGTCGGCACCAAAGTCACCAGAGTCTCGACCATTGTTGAAATGGCTTGTTCTATTAACCGTAGTAGTAGGTGATGCAATTTTTTCTTCCCTGCAACCTCTTCACAGAAGAGATGGTGTAAGCTGATCTCTGCCCATGGTTATTTTCATGGCAAGCACTTCTGAGCTTTAATCTATCGTCCTCCTTGTCAAACTTTCATGAAAAAAAACACTCATCTAGCTACAACCACTATCAACAATTTCCCGCACTATCTGTGCCTAAATCTAAATGTAGATTCCATGAACAAAGCTTCTTTCTTAGAACTGCATGCCTACGGAACTCTTCCATTTTCCTGCTTTCCAGCTGACTATAATATGGTTGTCTTCAAGTCCAAGGTAAACAAGTTCTTAATCAATCCAATTTACCAAATTTCCACTACTAATGATTACTATGTCATTGTCCCATTGATTACTGTACACTCATTAACCATTATCCTTGAATGTCTTCCGGGCCTTGATAAGTGGTGACTTTTTTGTTAATAAAAAAAATCGTTTTCGTATGCATTATTCTTGCGGTATTCCTATGGATAAAAATCTGGAGAATTCAAGCCTGTGAGTGTCGTATTCACTCACTGTTACATTTCCTCTTCTCTTAAAATTTTATTTATTAAACATTTATTTTTTGTTTGTTTTTTCAGCTGAATCGCTACCATTATGATATAGAGTCGGATTTTTAACTGCGTCCTCGCATATCTATAAGAGACTGTCGGTCCATTGCACTCACGTTTTCTAAACGCATAAATTTGGAAGTTAGTTCCAAATCTCACAAACGATCAACTTATTTCAAAATAATTAAACTTTACACAATAAACACAGCCATCTTTTTTTTTATATATATTTCTTATATGATAAGTCTCAAGGCTAACTAATTTTCATATTGCTTTTGAAAAGTGGCATTTTATTAATTAACAAGTATTTGCTATTATTTTTGTTTAATTGAGTATTTTGAAGCTAATCAAAAACTTTGATTCCAGTAAAGCAACCAGTCCTGATGGCATTCCAATCATAATGCTCCAAAAACTTCAACTGGAACTAGCTCCCATATTTATAAAGCTGTTTAAATGTTGCCTTATGGAGAACTGCTTCTCAAAACCTTAGAAAACTTCATCAGTCTGCCCTAGAGATCAATCATTTCCCTCTAAGTAAAGGCCAATCAGTCTCCTGTGCATCATGAGTAAGTTGCTAGAATCTGTGATAACTAGAGAAGTGGCCAACCACCTCAGCATAAATAACCTATTCAATGACATGCAATATGGATTCTATTCTGCTAGATCTGCAGCTGATGTGCTAACATTTATATCTCACAGGATTAATGAATCTTGTTACATGCAAGCACGATTAAGTATCGATACTAGTACGAGAGTCATTTAAAATGAGTGATGACACAGAACCCTCCCCCATTCCTTGATTAGATTTTTATTTGATCGGGGAAAGACGAGTTCATAAACGCCTGCAACCTCTTTTCCCCAGAAGAGATGGTGTAAGCTCTTCTCTATTCTATGGTTATTTTCATCGCATGTGCTTGTCTGAACTTCAATCTATGGTCCCCCTTGTCAAACTTTCACAAAAAACATTTGTCTAGCTACAACCACTATCAACAATTTCCCCCACTCTCTTTCTGTGCCTAAATCTAAACACGGATTCCATGAACACATGTTCTTTCTTAGAACTGCCCACCTGTTGAACTCTGTTCTCATGGTCTGCTTTCCAGCTGGCTATAACATGGTTGTCTTCAAGTTCAACATAAACAAATTTTTGATGAGCCGTTCCCTTAAATAATCAAATTATACCTAATTTCCACCATTAATGATTACTATCCCATTGTTCCGATGACCATCGCATACTCTTTAACCTCGAGTGGCCTTTGGGTTTTGATAATTGGTGACTTCCTCATAAAAAAAAACAAAAAAACAACTTTTTATTTTACTCACAAATAGTTTTGTTTTGTAATATTGTTTTATTTCTTGGCAAATCTTTTATTTACAAGGCTTGACTTGATTGCAATCTAATCTTAAATTACAAGTAAAAAGGCAAATTGATTTCTTCTATTTTATTACAGTTAAATTTAAAAAGATAAATTTGTATTGAAATTATCAAAATAATGTTTATCTATATTATTAAATGAGAAAGATTTTGTTTCATGCTTACAAAGTTATAAGTTTTTTATTATTGTAAATTAATGTTTATAGTATTTCAGATAGTGAACTTTGCAAAGCGATAGCAAGTTCTTTTGAGTCGGATTATTTTCAGCTGTCCAGTCACCAATGCTTAAAACTGGAAATGTAATGTGAATATATATATATATATATATATATATATACCAGATTGCTCAATGAATCATCAAAATTATCAAAATTCTCATTAGCGTACCAGTAGATTTATTGCATTACATTATTCTGAAGTATATATATATATATATATATATATATATATATATATATATATATATATATATATATATATATAAATTTCAAAGATGAGAATGCACGAATATGGTTGGATTTTAGAAACATTTGTGAATTTTAACAACCCAACCATATTTGGTACAAATAAACTTCATCCTCATTTGTCCAGCAAGTTTTAGTCATGCATGTTCAACAGTATTTGTTTTATATCTGTTCATTAATATGTAGGGACACTTTGGTGAGAGATGTGATTCCTGCATGGGCATTGCACTCACTCGACTTTAACCCTTCTTCACTCTCAATATTTTTATCGATGACATTATCTAAAAAATAATGTCTATCAAAACAATCTCCAGGCTATATCTGAACTGAAGAGGGCCATCATTGCCTACACCAGAACTGTGTCACACGAGAAATGTATGAGAATTATTGACAATTTGGCATGTTCTATCCACATGTGCTTATCGTTGAATTGCAATACAACAAAGACGGTTGGATATTGATGATTAGAACTCGATGGCCAAGTTAGGCATAGACTGATGTTTATTGTTACCAAATATGGTTGGATTTCAGAAAGGATGAAAAATTTCATGATTCCATGGCTTTTTCATATTGACCTGTAAGATGAATAAGCAAACTGACAAATTTATGCATATTTTTTGAAGACAAATTTTATCAAATAGTAGAAATACATAATTGGGTATTAAAAAAAAAAGGTGAAAGACAGAACGTAGAGGAGACAGAGACAGAAAGAAGGGAAGGCAAAAAAAAGAAGAAAAAGTGAAAAGAGGAGAAAGAAAAAAGATGTAATTTCCATTATTTTCTCAAGAGATTAACAAATTTAATTTCCAAATAAATTTGAAAAGTTTTAAATCGAACAAAAGATTAAAAATGCATGTTATGAAAAATACAGTTTAATAAAAAAGAATTTAAAAAATTTAGTGCTGTGATTATGTTTTAAGCATTCACAAGCAGATAAGAAAAAAGTGAATGAGAAGAAAAATACTTTACAATCTTGATTCGGATCATGAGACATGAAAGAATTTCATGAATATTTTTGTTTTTGTTTTTTTTTCTTTCAGAAAGAAATATATGGACAAGAAGGAAGATGTGGAAGAAAGAAAAGAGAAGGAAAGAGAAGGAAAGAGAAAAACAAAAGATAAAGAAAAAATAAAGAAAAAATAAAGAGAAATAGGAAAAGTTAGAAAGAGGTGGGGGGAGGAAAAGAGGAAAAAAAGAAAGATAAAAGAAAGAAAGGATTAAAAAAAAGATAAAAAGGGAAAAATGAACAAAAGAAAAAAGATAAAGCCATACCATCAACAAAAAATACAAAGATGCTACATTCCATGAAGACCAAAATGCAAGCATGCCTATTTATAGCAAAACATGCTTCATACACAAAGCTGATATTAGTAAAATGTTCAAAGTTCTAGCCTCTGGGGATTTTCTACTTTATAACAAGCCAATCAAGATCCTTTGAAATAATATTTAAAAAACATCAATAATTAAAACATTTTTGTAATATATTAAACCATTCTATGGCATAACAGACAATTCTACAACTGTAAAAACAATGCAATTTTAAACTTTTTTTTTTTTTTTAATGAAAGCAATTTGTTTTGTTTTTTTGTTGTTTTTTTTTTTTGCATTGTTTGTTGTATTCTACTGCATTCAATGTGTTGATTATTATAACTAGGTATGTCCAACTACTGGTGCTTTGAATGCACATTAATGCAGCCTAGGTGAGTTGCAGTTAAGGATAGTGTACTCTCATGATACCCATTTAACAACTGACAAATTCGTTCAAAGATAATTCAAAGATATTAAAAAAAAATTTTAAAAGTTTTATATGAGTAAAAATTTGAAGATAAAAAATAAGTGTGTGTGCTTGACATATTTTGAACATCAAATTCACCCATGCAGAAAAAGTTGTGTATTAGTAAATGATGGCAACTGACATTCAAAACTAAATTTATAACTTTCATAATTTTCTTTAGAAATTAGTTTGTAAGATTATATGATAAGAAGCACTAGAAAATTCATATTTTGAAACTTTTTTTATAAATATTTTCAAAACTACAAAGGATGAAGCTTTAAAAAACAATTTTTAAAAAAAATCAGTGTTTTCATTTCAACAATAGTCCTGGATATGTGCTTAAAATCTTTGTTTAAATATTCCCAAATGCTGGGGGTATATAGACATATATTCATTCAAATAATTAAGTTAGGATAAACTTAGAACTAATTTTTTTTCAAAAGTGCTCATTAAAAAGTAGGGCTATATAAACTGTTGAGTGTACCCAGATTTCATCTATCTGGTCATCTGGGATAGAAAGCAGTTGATAGCAGATCAATTCTTCAGAACCTTTGAGTTGATCTGCTTCTACCAGCTGGTTTGTATTCCAGATTTGGCATGACCAAATCTGTGAAACCCAGATACATCTAACAAATACTATAATGTATAGTTTTTTAAATTTTAAGACTCTGTGTGTGTGTGTGTGTGTATATATATATATATATATATATATATATATATATATATATATATACACACACACACACACACGACTGATTGAAACATTTTGCAGCTGTAAAAAAGTTCTAAAAATAGGCTCTGGATGATAGATGATCCCCTTAATGTGTGACATTAAGGATAAATGTCACATATCCCCCTACACAATTCAGATCATTACCTTTCTATTGGGCCATCATTTGTTAAATTCTGATCATTAGTCGCTGAGATTTGAAACTTATAAAATTGTATATAAAAAAAAAAACAAAGAAAGAAAGATAATGTATGATGTGTGTGTGTGTGTGTGTGTGTGTGTGTGTATATATATATATATATATATATTAGGGGTGTACAGGTAATGAGTAATCGGCCTAATCAGCCATTTTAATCGGCTAATTGGATGCTTATTTACTTTTCTCTTTCTTATTAAATTTAAATCATTTCATCCCTGCTAAGTGACTCATCAGATAACTTTGACATATTAAAATAGTAACTGCTAATTTAACTTAACTGGCTACTATTATGGCTTTTTGCTCTTATTAACTAAAATTACAAAATGCAAAATACAATTTCCAATTCTTAAATGATTAGATAAGCAGAAAACAAATTACAAACCAACTACAAAGTACAAATTGTAATTCTTTAAGTGAATAACTATCAGCTGATGTTCTGCACCTGCTGCTGCTCTACTTCCTCTTCTATTCCAGCTGTCCGTCTTCCCTGCTCTCAGTATTTAAAGTTGAATACTTTTAAGTTGTAATCTAGAAACATTTCTCTATTCTCAGAACATAGCCTGTCCCTCATAGATTCATACACATTACCACCTGTCACTTTCCACGGATGAAGGTGGTGTGCTTAAATATTTTGAAGCCAGTTTACTCAACAGTGGTAAGGTTTTCTTCCACCACTGAAATGGATCATCACCTCTTGCGAATAGTTGTAAAGATATGTAATAGTCAAGTTCTTTTGTGCACTTAACTATTCCTTTTGAGTTTAGATTGTGATTCTTGTATTTCTGTTATAGTTGCACTCTCCAGGTTTAACTTGGCTTCTACCTGTTCTAAGTTTTGATTTGTTACTGTAGACTTATTTGAAGCTAATTCATCAAATAGGCTTGCCAGAGATACAGTTTACTTTTACTTAAATCTTCTTGACCCTCAACAGAGCTTAAAAAAGTGAACCTTGTTGATTCTGCTTCATTATCATCAGTAGAAAGTAGATGTAGAATCCAATTCTTAATATCATTCTTCTGAGACTTAAATTTGAATCTGGGAAAGTAGACACACAAGTTTTTTATCATTTAGATAGGATGAAAATCTGGTTTCCATTGATTCATTCAATTGTTCAACTGTGGTAAGGATTCCACTGAAGTCAGAAATATTAGAATTAGATTGAACAGCTTTTGACAAAAATAACCAAAGAAATAAATTTGTAGGTATTATCATTGATATGGTTAATGTTCTATGAATTGCTTCTTTGGTGATTTCTTTAACTCAGGAACTGGATATTATTTCATACAAGTCCCCGTTGGTAAGTTCTTAAGGTAGGAATTTTATCAACAGCTCATATTACAAGAGCTTTTCATTGTTTTAAAATTATTTTCAGCGTATAATATGTTGAATTCCATCATGTGGTCACATCTTAAATGAATTTGTTCAAATTAAGCGGATCTTGTATTTCAATTAATTTGCTAATAGAAACCAATTGAAGTGAGAGACTATTTTCGTTAGATGTTATAGTTATCTTCACAGCCTGTGTTACAATGTATGATAGTTATTCTAAATCACATTTCCTGACATCAGCAACTATATTTGTTCCTGAATCCTGCAAAACTAAGAAAACTTTATTGAAGATTTTATACTCATCCAGAACATTTTACAATTCTTCATTTATTTTTTACTTGTTTATGTACCAGGGATGGGACAACTCTAAGCATAGCTCTCCACTGTTCAAAGTCCTTTGAAAACCAATGAACTGTCAAATACAGAAAGGGAGCATTATCTGTTGTAGCTGTCCAAATGTCTAATCCATGAAATGCTGCTAATTTAAGCAAGAGACAGTTGAATTTTTGTTTTACTTTTGTAAATATATCGAAAATTATTTTGCAGTGAAGTACTTTTTTGATGGAATGCTGTAAACAAAGTTTTGCAATAAACCAATTAAATCCAATATCAGATGTTACAGAATATGATTTAATATCAACAGCAATCATTTCACTTATAATGGATCTCTTGTGACCTCTGTTCAATAATATCCCAAATTTTCTTTTTGGCCAGTATCGATTCTATAGTAGTTTGGTGTTTCACTGGAGGCTCATAGTTGCTGCCACTTGTTCCTTGAATATTCATTGTTTCCTTTCCTTATCTGCAACTTTTGCTTCTTGTGAATGAACATTTCTAAGATGGTTTAACGTATTAGTCATTGGAAAAGTTTTTACTGATTTTTCACTCTTTGATGTGATGGTTTGATATAACTTTCAAGCAGCTGTATTCTTATTCTTGGGATTGACATCAAAAGACTTCCAGCAGAAACTGATTGCCATAATGGTTGAAGGTTGTTAATATTTAGTTAATTTTTTATGCATTTAAATTAGTTATGTTTGATATCTAGTTAGTAATTTATCTCAATAAAATATACATTATCTAAACCAGAAAAATAAAAATATATATGCAATGGTAGTAAGAGTCTGAAAATGTGCAACAAGAGTATGATTGATGAAGAATGCTTTATTTTCAGTTTGCAAATTGCCGCAATTTACATGAAAACTGAAAGATGAATTAATAATTTTATTTGACAAATGATTTTAAAGTAAAAAATGATGTTAATTTGATAGGAAAAGAAAAGGGGGAAATTTTCCAAATCCTTTGCTTCAAATTCAGTGCAGTTGTAAAAGTCTACATGTTAACAGCATGTCATGCCTGATTTTAATAATATGGTGTAGACGATGCATGTTGCTTTTATAAATTTTCACTGGCAAGCAAAGAAAGGGTGTTAACTTGTCTTTGTTTACAATATAATTTTATTAGTATCATTTATGACAACAATATTTACCGATAAATCGGCATTAGAAAACCTATTAATTGGTCGATTAATCAGTAATTGGCCAATTTGCTAATCAGTATGTCCCTAATATATATATTTATCATAATCATCATCTTGCAGCCTTAGCCAAGATTGAACTCACTACACCCTTCCAGTATTCCCTATCATAGCACCCAAAAAATCTTTGAAGATAAATGTATCTCTTTGTATCCTTTCTGGTTGGTTGTTTTTGTTTTCCAACATATCAACCCATTTCAGGTCATTTAATGCTGAATCCAGTGATTTTGAAGAAAAATTTTCTAATAGAATATATTTGTTTTTTTGGGGGTTTTTTTTCAAGTTGGTTTCTATTTAACCCATAGTTGGAACCCTCAGAAGTACTACCACTCCAGGTAAGAGTGAACCTGGGAGCAATGGCAATTAAAGGGTGACTCCACACTCCACAAAGCCTGCAAGCTAGAGCCTTACCATCGGATATAGTTTAAGGTCATATCCAGGACCTATCCTATCTGGAAAAGTTAACTTTCGTGATCGATTGTGAGATGATGGGTGCTTCCACAATATAAATGATGAAACAAGTTCATCTGTGGCACGTGCACAATGCCTAGCAAACTGAACATGTTTCTTACAAACTGAAGTTGATACTCTCGGTAAGTCTCCATTTATCATTTCTAGAGTTGGGTGGTTTCGCCATGAGAGACTGAGTACCTTTTTTAAAAGACGTGTGTAACATCCATACAAACGATGCTGTTGTTTTGCTGAACAAGTCCAAGTTTCAGATCCATAGAGTAAGATTGGCTCAATAAATATGCAGAAAACTTGATTTTGAATTTGCGAGCAAGATTGGATTTCCAGATCTTATTCATTTTGTTACAAGCAGTCCAAGTTAGAGAAAGTGATAGAAATATATAGACCATTAAATGAGAAATGAGTCACTCAATGACAAATTACAGCTAAACAGAACAGAACTTTTTTTTTTTATAAACATGTGAATGCTGGAAGTAAAGATTATATTACTATGTATTTTGCATCACTAAAATGTGTGTATGCGTGCAGGATTATATAATAGAGAATAATAGACCAAAGGTGTAAAAGAGCAGAGCTTCTGTTAATGTATGAATACATTAAAAGTGCTGTGCTCGATAAACTCCATAGGTGTATTTACCTAGCACCGTATGATGAGAAGACAGTATCCAAAAATATTTTATTTGTCAATATTGAATAGATATGGATATCATTTCCGAAACAATCGTACACTTAGTGATTTTGTTTTGTTTCTCCTTTTGGAGCTGATTTATAATTAGACAATTATTTATCTTTTATCCTCTGGAGATTATATATATATATATATATATATATATTTTTTTTTTCACTCACTTAGTCCACAGTAGTGTCCGTTATGCCTTACCACTCTATTCCAAAGTTCATAATAAGTTAATTAATCTAGGATTAAATTCCATAGATATATATATATATATATATATATATATATATGTTAAGTATTCATCCAGTAATACCATATGATCTTATTTTCCTGAGAAGACCATCGTGCCATACCCTGTCAAAAACCTTAGATATATCTACTGCCCTACTTTTCCCTGCTTTATCTAGAAAAGTGAAAATGTGTGTGCACGCGCGGCTGTGTACACTTCCCTACCAAATAACTCTGTCAATTTTTGGTCTACAGACTTTAGATTTGATATAAGGAGTATTGAGATTTGGGAAAATCTCAATAATCGGTTTTCGACCAGAAATTTGTCTGTTAAGGAGTCAAAGTTCAACGATGTGACCTTTGAAAACTCTACCAAACTCCTCCCCCAATTTTAGGTCTAAACACTTAAAATTGTATATGTATGTTACTTGGACATGGATTTAACTTTATAATTTGATTTGAGCCCAAAACAATAAATGTTAAGGGGTTATAATTGGGGTCAAAGTTTTTTTTAAAAATTGGCTTCTGCGGTCTCTACCAAATTACTCAACCAATTTTTTTTTTTTTTTGGAAAATTTGGCTTCCAAGGGGTCAAAGTTCAAAAGATTTTACGTTTGCAGTTTCTAGCAAACTATTCAGCCAATTTTGGGTCTAAACATTTGAAATTTTACATAGTGAAAATTTGGCTGCCAAGAGGTCAAAATTGAAAAAGTTGACTTTTGCAAACTCTACCAAACTCCTCCACCAATTTTAGGTCTAAACACTTGAAATTTTAGATGTAGGTTACTTGGACATAGGTCAAACATTTTCATTTAATTTGAGCCCAAAACAATACATGTTAAGGGGTCAAAGTTTTTTAAAATTTGAGGTCTGCGGTCTCTACTAACTTTTTTCTATGGTAGTTTAGAAAGCGTATTATATAGAAAGGCATTACCATACATATTCACACTTTAATATATACATAAAGTTATGAACAGTACATAGGGCCCGAGCAAAGCCGGGCAGAACTGCTAGTATGTATATATATATATCATTAGGGCTGTGGCAACAAAATATCTTTTTCATCGTTTTGACTCTTGAGTATATATCCGTTAATATCTTTATATGTTTTTATATAGACTGATGTGGTTCTCGGTTGATTAGCCGAATTCAACTGTGTCGGATACATACTCGAGAGTCAAAAGAATAATAATAACACATTGAAGCTTTTGTATAATAGATATATCTCCTATTTACATAAATCTAGCTATATGTACGTCTATTTGTATCTATGGAATTTAATCCTAGATTAACTTATCATTATGAATTTTAGAATAGAGCAGTAAGGCATAACCGATGATAATGTGGACTATGTTTAAGTGAATTCAAAGAGAACAGAAATCATGAAAAATCAGATACCTTTTTTTTTTTCTTTTTAAACTTTAGCAACAGATATTAGATATTAATAAATATTCCGTAAATTTCCAATTTTTGGAGGTATTTTAAAGAACGAGAGAGACTATAATATGAGCACAATCATGAATTTGAAAATTCAGATATTAGAGATTTGCATGGAAATGCTAATCATTAAAAAAAAAAAAAAATTTATTGCATTTTTCACCCCCAAACAAGGCACAGTGCCAATTTGATGTAGAGGGCTACTATCTAAGACATAACTGCAGGGATACTATGAAGGGAATTGAGCAGCAAGATGGCTTTTTACATTACACTTAAACTTCTGCATGTCAGTACAGGCAATTTGCTGCTTGTTGGGTTTGTCGAGAGTATTTATGTTGAGGGAGTACAAGGGTTTGTAGTTCTTCGGAGCATCTACCATTAAAATACTTTTAAAACAGGCAGAGAGATGCAACATTTCGTCAGTGGCTGAAGTCTAGCTGACAGTTCCTTACCTATTAGGTTGGCGACTCTTTTGAACCCTGTCCAGAGGTGAGAGACTAGTAGCAGATGCACCGGCCCAAATGTGACAACAATACTTCATACATAGGCAAATTGTGGCCTTGTAAAGGTACAGGATACTTTCAGGCATAAGTAATTTTCTAGCACATTAGAGAGAGCCCATCTTCCTCACATCAGATGCGACAATGCCCTACATGTATCTGTTCCAACTCATGATCTCTGTGAATATTAAGCCGAGGAGTTTGAACGAAGTACTTTCAGGTTATGTATCATTAGCCATGGCTATTAGTGGTTGAGAAGGTTTCATGGAATTATTAAAGGAAGCAAGCCTAGTCTTTGCAGCATTAAATGTTATCCATTTTTGTCCCCATTCCACTATAAACTGGAGGTCTTCCTCTAGGGTTTCTGCCATTGCCTTAGATATGTGCTCATTTGTTTCCCCCTAATGCCTGTTATAGAGCATGGTGTCATCAGCAAATACACCCATCTCAGATACAGTTTTATCAGGGAGGTCATTAATACCAGGAATAATAAAGGTCCCAGAATCGACCCAAGGTACACCCACATTTATATCATATTGTTTTGACGTACGATGATCGAGGACAACCTGGATTCTTCTCCTATTTAATAATGATTTAATTATGTTAAATATTTGTCCAGTAAAACAATATGATCTGATTTTCCTGAAAAGATCACCGTGCCATACCCTGTCAAAAGCCTTAGATATATCTAGGACTACTGCCCTATTTTCCCCTGCTTTATCCAGTGCATGGTATATATGTTCAGAGATTCAGTTAGGATATCTGCAGTAGAATAGGCTTACCTAAATCTATATTAACCAAAATTCCCTGAATTTCAATTTCTTAAGAGCCCTTAAGCTAAAACCTTAAAATTTAGACATTTTCTTGAATCAAAATTATATAGTGAATTCTGATCAAAATTAGAATAAGGATTCTAAACCTAAGATTCAGTATCATTACATTTTGATTTTAATCATTCTACAGGGAGGCATGAGTGTTGCAAATTCATCTTGGGGGAATTCATTTTATCTGTCCTGGGATCTGTATTTTATTAGTGGGTGTGTGTGTATATATATATATATATATATATATATATATATATATATATATATATATATATATGATATGTTTAAATACAAATTAAAAATTAAATAATTTAAAATTTCAATTTGTCAACCCACAATATGAACCATAATAGTTAAATATGCAACATTATTTTTTAAAATTGAGGTGTTATCATAAAAATCTTCTGGCTGATTTCCTTAAAATCAAGAAAATGTAGTCAAAATAAATTAAAATAAAATCCAAGTAAAAAATATATCTATACCTACTCAGCATTGCCAGCAAATCTTTTTACTTTCACTTGGTTTTTCTTTTTTAATTTTCTTTTATGTTAAAAGTAAGATTTTGAAAGTTAGATTTAATTAGGTTAGTTTAAGTTTTCTTTCCTTTAACATTTTGAATGGTCACAAATTTTTCCTCACCATTAACAAAAGATTAAAATGGCCGACTTATTCACAAATAAACTGAAATGCATAATTTTGTAATGAAATTACTTTTTTTTTTTTTTACAAGTGATTTTAAAATTTTGTTACAGTTTACAGCACTGCATTATTGCTTTCAATAAATATTCGCTTAATAGTAAATAGATAAATATTAATTCAATTCTTGCAATTGTAACAAAACAGATGCGTGAAATCTTATTTTGTTATTATAGAGATTTAAAAACGATTTAATCAAGCCATTTTTCTATTGACGTGTTCAAAGAACAGAAATTATATGGATCCAAATTAACTTCACAAGTGTGTATAAACGTTATTTATCTCACAAGGGAGAAATACAATCCAAAATCGTTTTTAATGTCTCGGGTGCAGAAGAGGAGGATATGGCCCAGTGCTCGTGAAGATACATAAAACTATTTTAAAAAATAGTATAGAAGTCTCCCAGCATTCTTCCATAAAAAGAATATCTCGTGCAAGATGCAATAAATTCCTTCCTCTTTCAGAGGTAATGCCCTCACATCCAATCCCCTTCATTGCTGGGGGTTTATAGTCTGTTAGTTTTTATATTTATTTATTTAATTGAAACGTCCAGACATCTTAATAAGATCTACTGGTTGGTTGGGTTGTCACACCTATATTCAAACTAGTGTTTTTGTCACACTTGCTTTTGGAATAGTATTTTAATCGCTCTGCAATGCACATTAACATCTTTGTCACGGTCATGCTTAAACGTTCAAAATAGCATTTTTGTCACCTTGCCATATTTCCATTTAGAATAGCATCTTCATTGTCTGTCAAAATTTTGTTATGCCCTTTTTTTTTTTTTAATCTTTATGGCTCTAGATAAGGCATAAATCCATTTGATATACCACTTCAGTGTTAAAAACGGCAACAATAAGAGTTATATGGACAGATTCCAACTCAAAAAAACAATGATTCTTTCTCCTTTGTCAGAAACATTGCTTATGGACCGAAAACACAGGACAAAATCAGGGAAGCAAGAGTTGCGAGGCTACAAAAAGTATTTGCAAAGGTCGACAAAGTTTGAAATAGCATTTTTAGATATGTCTGTACATTTAGAATTTTCACATATAAATTTGAAATTGTCAACTGTTATATTTGAAATAGCAGTTTTACATATGTCCACACATCTCTAGAAGAGGTGCTGGCCATCTTAATAAATCTAATATCACTAAAATATGGTAGAAACGTAATAACCATTTATCTTTTGTGTGGGTCCAAATAATAATGTTAATAGTGGTAAAAAAAAATATATTTATTATATTTCAATATTATTTTATTTTTTTTTAGGAAAACGAGAATAAGCATGGTATCAGTTTTTATACTTTTTCATGCAATAAAGAGTTTTATTCATCTTTTTTCAGGGCTTATCAACCATCAATAGTTTATTCAATTTAAAATCAAATTTGTCAGATGGTGAGATAATCATTTATTAATCTTGTAATTATATAATAATAAAAAAAGATAGTTTAAGTTAAATTTTACTGAAGAGTAAGTGGTTGTCCAGAATTTCCCCAATATTAAAAAGCAAATATATAGTGAAAACTATCATGGAATGAAAAGATATTTAAAAAAAAAAAAAAATCACCTAAATTACCCAAGTAGTTTATATATAATTATTTTTATTTTATTTTTAACACAATGGTAACAGATTGAAAAACAAAAATAAAATCTTAAAAGCTCGACTTGAGTTATCTCCCTTTGTTTATTCAAGATGACACTACTTGACCAATTTAATATAAATTTTAGAATATGGCATTTTCATTTAATCACAGGTACATACATCATACAGATTTTTCTCTATTTTTGTTTTTTAACATAGGAAGAATTCTTGGCAAAAACCTGCAGTGTAGTAGATAGAGTACTTAGTAAAAATTAAGTTGTAAAGTTACACTCTTCTGGAGTTTGAAAGTTTAATGCTTAGTGTGGGCCACACTCAAAATACAATTGTAAATTACTTAGGACTTCTACCCAGTCATGGCAGAGTATGTTACCCCTGTGGATTAACACAAAAAATTATATATATATATATATATATATATATATATATATATATATATATATATAACACACACACACACGAGAAAGTAATCATGAAGAAAAACAGCCTGTAACACTGTGCGTGTTTGTACTGATTCAAGTTGTGTTAAGAATACGGCATCACACAAAGGCATGAATCCATATATCCTCCCTCCAGCTCTGAATTAAATAATAGGATAGACTATACTCCCAAGGTTTAGTTGTTCAACTAGTTCAGAAGAACCAAACTCTAAAATAATATCAGTCTTTCCTTGTTTATCCCAGCATGGTTTCCAGTCGCCCTGGACTTCTCCTTGCCTCTGAACTCAAGCTATGCAAGTTTAGAGGAGTGGTGATTAGAAATTCTACAATCCTTGCCCCATTATAGATTCCCTGCACACACAGACATACATAAAAGGAATATCTATTATCTTTTAAGACTAAACAGTGTTGGGTTAGAAGACCTATCATTCTAAAGTGGTAGGTAAGAGGTTTGAATCAATACCAAGGAGTCATTAAAAGACAAAACAAGCTTCATAGATTTGTGTGTGTGTGTGTGTGTGTTTTATATATACACACACACACACACACATATGTATGTACGTATGTATGTTTAAGGTAAAGAACCAAAACCATTTCAATATTCACAAATGATTACAGGATACAAAAAAAAGCTCAAAACGAATTATGTCAATCAAAGCTTGAATATTACGATTCAGTAGATTATAAAATTTGACATATTTTCATGCTCTGAAAATCAACATTTAACTATGTTTATCCAAGTGACATTAAATGCTAATTTTCAGAATATCATTATAAAATGTCAAATTTTGTAATCTACTGAATATGTATGTATATATATATATATATATATATATTAGTTGGTAAAACTGGTAATTAGTAAAAACTTGAAGAGAGTGCTCAATACTATTGCAGAGCAAATATGTGTTTTATTTTTTTATTACCGTTTTATCTGTTGTACCATGTTTACGATTAAGCAACCTCGTCAGACCTTACAGAAATGATTGTTATTTGGAAGAAGGGTTTTAGAGGAAATACGAGGGGGAAAAAGGGAGGTAAGGGATAATAAGGGGGAGGGAGACGGGTATCGACAATAGTTAAGTTTTGAAGGTTAAAATACGTTAGATTCTAGTGGAGGGGGGGGTAGCAGATTCAGGTAGGTGTGGGTGGAGATATATGGATATATCAAGAGGGAGGGGGAGAGAGGGAGGTAAAAAGGGGTGGGAGAAGGAATTTTGATTTTAGGTTTTAAGATTTGACTGCTTTTGGTTGTTTATGCCGGCACTGGAGTATATGGAATAGATGAGAGAGAGAGGGAGAGAAAGGACTTTTGTATGTGTCATGTGTGCTTGGCAAGTAAAGGATTTCATTTCAAATGTTCGTAGTAGCTACGATTCGTTCATTTTTTTTTTTTCCTCGTATTTCCTCTAAAACCCTTCTTCCAAATAATAACAATCATTTCTGTAAGGTCTGACGAGGCTGCTGGATCGTAAACATGGTCCAACATCCGAAACATATGTAACCAAACAGATAAAACACACCCACATACACACTAGCAAAGATACCTGTGCTTTGTGCGGGATTTTGCTGTATGCTGCTTCATAAGTACCCGAGCATACAGTAAAGTGTCAACCTTAACATTTGACCTTCATCTTGAAAAATAGTGTGCACCATTCCTAGGTCGGAGACCATCATCATGTCAGGTTTGGTCATGGTTCAGTGGTGTGAGCTGTAGGAGAGGTGTGTGTGTATATATATAAGCTATAACCTTGACCTTTGACTTTATCCTTAAAAAATGGTGTGCACCATCTCTAGGTGGGGGATCATCATCATGCCAGGTTTGATCATGATCAGTTCAGAAGTTTGGACTGTAGGAGAGTTGTACACACAGACACACACATGAATACTATTATCTATATATATAAAAGTGAAAATGTGTATGTGTTTGTATGCCTTGCAAAAACTTTTGACAGAGGCGACGGATTTTCAAGCTCGACGTCTTGGACGACAAATATCGAAAAATTGGCCAAATCATTAATTCCTTCACCCTAAACTGGCCATTTTTGTACAGGGAGGGGGTAGCAAAAAACCGTTTTGTCATGACAAGATAGCTTCTACTCGTGCGCAAATGACATTGGAACTTTAATTAGTTTAAATAATCAAAAAAACTAACCCAATTTTGTCAACGTCCTATTAGTTCAGTTGATTAAGCACAGCATCATTATCTAAAGGTTGTAAGTTCAAATCATGATGTGAGATATCTTTGGGGTTTTTTTTGTTTTTCGATTTTTAAAGTTTTAATATTGAAACATGGTTATTTATGCCATTTTTCACGTTCGCTGTTTTTTTGTTTTTATTTTTCAGATTTTTTTTAAGTTTTAATATCGTTCGTTTTGCATCACGTTCGTTTTTTTTTTTTTTTTTTCCATGCCATTCGCATTTTCTTTTTTTGCTTTTCCGATTTTAAGAAATTTTAACAGTTAATTTGCATTACGTTCGTTTTTTTGTTTTTTTTTTTGTTCGATTTTTTTAAAGAAATTTTAACATTGTTTTTTATAATATTTAAACAGGGTTATTACTTCTCTTATTCTTTTGTGTTGCTTTACCCTCGCCCCCACCCGAGCACACACACCTATAAACACTCGAGCAACGCCGGGTACCCCTGCTAGTATATATATATATATATATATATATATATATATATATATATATATATATATATATATATATAGCTTAAAATTTTACAGCATTTTGAAAGGGTTACCAATCATAAGTGTATTCATAGATACTTATCATTTCTTTTTAATTTAAATAAGTAGTCAAACTCAAAGGTTAGGCCACATTGATTACTTATTGTTATAAAGCTCTATAAGAAAGGATATTGAGCATTTTGTGCATGCAACATTTTCCGTCTTGATTTGACTATTCTGATTTTTTTGTTTTTCTTTTCAAAAATGTAATTGAGGAAAACATATTTTATCTTCATAAGGAATGAACATATACGCTCACTAAAAAGAGGAGGTGATGCTTGGGAGGATATTATGACGAATAAACATATACTACAATACTCTCACCCCACCATCACCAAAGAGGAAGTAATGCCTAAGAAAATGATATGATGAGCATAGAACAGATACAACACTAATCCTAACCTGCCCAAAAAGGAGGAGATAATACTTATGGATGGTTTTGTGACAACAAAACGGATACTAGATTAACACTTCTGAATAGAGTATTGAAATATAGTACATTAGTTTGAAATGAAAAACTGGTTGGAAAGAAACATCACCAAAGTTACATTTTATGTTATGTATGCGGAAGAAGAAAGGAAAATTCTTTGCAGGTGTGATAAAAAGATAAGGTCTTGCTGTGAATGTCCCTATTTAGTTGCTACTTTTATAAGGGCAGAGTTAGGTACAACTGCAGTTTTAAAATGTAGGGGAAATCCAACTCCCCTCTGGATTAGAACACAAATTAAAATTACCTCATTCTAGAAGGATTTCCCGTTCATTGACCTAGAACTGAAAAACTAATTGGAACAGATACTACACTTTGCTCCTAACCAAAAGATTGATGTTGTGAAGGAGGGGCCAGAGATTGGGGCTTAACCTAAGCATTATAAAGTAGAAAGAGACTAGCAACATCTGAGACCATCCTCTACTAAAATATAAAATCGATAATAAATGCAAAGTCGATAATATATTTTGTAAAGATGAGAAAGAGTGTTGATTGGCACTTCCCAAAATATCTTTCCACATATCAGACTCTTGTATAGGTAGAGGATTGCATCAGGAGTGAGGATTGATAAAATGATCCAACCATCAAGAGATAAGTGTTATATAGATCATTTCAAACCCAGAAGACAGCAATTCTTCCCCTTTTGTCAAAATCATTGTTCATAGAATAAAAGGACATAATCAGAGAAGCAAGAGTTATGAGGCGGCCAAGAGTAAACCAAAGATTTTTTCTGAACGACCACTAAGCAGGGCTCAGTACTGATCAACACAGAGATGCCTACTTGGAGCATATCATTAAATGATAAAACAAAGATCGTGGGACATTCCTGGCTGAAACCTGGTGGACAAGTCAGACATAGATTGAAGCTTATTTGTACCAAATTGAATTGCAAAATAAATTGTGAATTTTATTACCAATTTCATGGGTTGTATTTTAGTGCAAAGGTTCACGCTGTACTTTTCCTGAGAGTATTAGTGTGTAACTGACCTAAATATTTGGATTTGAAAGTGTAACCACTTTCATAGTCTACAGCAATGCCCACTGTATTAATTACAAACTAGTGGAAACTGTGGAAATTCCACATCAGCATATTTCATATTTAATATAATTGATGCTGGGCATTCTGTGGATGTTCAGCATGAATGGAGAACCCACAATATTATTATAGTCCTTTTGTTAAAACTATACAAGTATTTAAGTAACCCAGTTAATGTAGTGTCAGAATATATTTGGTTATTACAGTTTATCTCCAACATTCTTATAGGATTTTATGATATATTTCCGTTGTATGGATGCCCAACATGAACAGAAACCTTACATTATACCATCTTTAGACGGAACAGATACTACCCTTGAATCCTAGCCAAAAGACCAAAAAGGTATATTTTAGTCTCACGTACGGCCCAAAAGCAACATTTTTTTTTTAATTGCATCTTCAATGATCAGATCCTATTTATTATAAAAGGTGGATAGAAGGTGATAAAATACTACGAACATTAAATGATTAGTACATAGACACGCTAATTTAATGTCTGTAGTATGTTATTAACTATCTTCCCTTTTAATAGGATTTCTTTATAATCCGGAAACTGTGACGTACATATAGATGCTCATATTTTTGTTTCTTTTTAGTAAAACAAGTATAAGAAATCACAAAAAGTTTCATTGCTAGATACAAAGATGTGTATGTGTGTTTATTTTTTGTGGCATATCAACAGTGTGTGAAATCCTATAACATGTAGATATAGTAAATCATTCAGGTGAAATTGGTTTGAGGCTAGAACTGAGAACATTATATCTGCTCACCATGCTCAATTAGCGTCTGTGCTCTCGTGAATCTACCATGCAGGGCTGTCATGTGTAGAGGCGTCCGTCCATCTTGACACTGTAACGAAAAGCAACAACAACACGGCTCACATCAAACGAAGCAGCATTCAGTTATAAGAAAAAAAAATAAATAAATTAAAAAACGTAAACAAAAAGACACAGATTTATACCCCATACAGGAGAAAAAAATTATACTTTACATAAAAAATTTGATTCCATTTCCAATATGGCTAAAAACAACTCAAATCAGGGTTTCTTTTTTTTTATAATATTATGACCATTTCATTATCTTTGCTATACAATCAATACAAAATTTGCATTTTATAAACAAGATAAATTTCCAGGAATGAAGAAAATACAATTAAAATTTATACATTTCACAAAAAATATTTCACAATACATGTTATGGTTTCAACTTTCGTTTTGATTGTACAGCAATAGTACTGAAACAGTTGTAGTTTTATAACAAAAAATCAATTTATAAGTCATCTGGAATTACATATTAGAACCTCTGGATTATTTAATACCCATTAAGCTTAAAGCACTTCAGTTTGACTACACAACCAATAATATATATAAAGTTGGGTCTCCTGTTGTACTGATATTGATATTAAAAGCCTACTTTTTCTATTTAAAAATTATTAAATGAAATTTTTGATATATTCATTCATGGATATGCACGCAACTTCATAAGCATTAACTAATTTGCATATTCCATTAAAAAATGAACATTAATTATTCATTTTTGATGGTTTCTTATAGGAGGATTAGTTTAATTTAACTATTACAGTCAGTACTATTTACGCATAGTTTCTACATTGTGCATAATTGCATAGAATTTAGGAAGAAAAAGTTCTCACATGCACATATATATATATATATATATATATATATATATTACACCCATTGTTTTAAAAAATATAATTATCCACTGACATGTGTTTCATTGCCTACAACTCATCAGGGTGGCTGAATCTAGCGAGATTCAAAATCCGAACCTCATGGGAAACTTGATCAAAAGGGAAAATTATTCCCAACTTGCACTTTCATATTATTGAATTCATTCAAAACGTATCACAAAAACAAAAAAAATAACATCTATGCAAATCGCGATATATCCAAAAAGTCGTGCTAAATGGTCCAGTGATAAGAGTTTAGACTTCTTACTATGAGGTCCCGATTTCGAATCTCGCTAGATTCAGCCACTCTGATGAGTCGTAGACAATGAAACATGTGTCAGTGGATAATTATATTTTAAAAACGATATATATGCCACTCCCCATTTGGGGGTACCAAATTGGTCAAAGGGAAAATTATTCCCAACTTGCATTGAGGTAAAAATGCACTTTCATATAAATAATTGAATTTATTCAAAACCAAATAAAATAACATAAGTGACCTTGCCTGTATTTCTACAGAACTGTCTATCAAATTCTTTTGTCAATGTATGTTCTACACACTTAAAATTATATATATATATATATATATATATATATATATATATATATATATATATATATATAGGGGATTTGAATCTGTGGACCATTTTTATCTCCAAGTCATTGGAATATCCGAAACCATCAAATATCAACTATTCAGGTCACCGACTCAAGTTATATAAAAAATTACTGTGCCTCTGTGAGGTATCAACAACTAATGTAATTATAATAAGAATTACATCTATAAACATAAGAAAGGGGCTAGCATCATGATTTAAAGGTTATTAGGTGAGGCATAGCCAAAAAAGGTTGGGAACCACTGGTATATCTTTATTCATAAAATAATGTTGGTCAGATTTTAAAGTAGTATTTAAGCTGATAAATCAAACTTTGATTTTCACTGCCCAATTTTCATTTGCTAGTGTTCTACCACTTTATTTATAACATACCAACAAACTTTCGTACAATTCATGTAATACCTAATTCTATCAAACAGTTTTCTAATGTCAAAATTATTAAAATCACCGTAAAAGGAAAATCAGTTAAGGGAAATAACTCGATTTTTTTTTTAGTTAGAGCTATCATTCTTTAATTCCTTTTAAATCAGTTGGATGTGGGGTGGGGGGGTTAAAATCCTTATTTTAACTTTTCGCTTTGGTTATTCATGCCCGGGCAACATCGGGCAGATTTGCTAGTATATATATTAAAATTATTAAAAATGATTAAGAAGTGAGTTTTTTATTTTTTAAAGTTCTTCAAACTTGAGCCATGCAGTAAGTAAAAAGTATACAAATTCAAAACGTTTATGTTATCCAAAGAAACTCAACCAAAAATATTTTTAGCTCATTTAATAAAATCAAAAGGAAAAGTTTTAAATCATGCAAAATTTAAAAAAAATGAAACATTTTTTTAAAGAAAATTATGCTTATTTTTTAAAACATTTTTTTTAACCAAACATCTAAAACAAAGCAAGCTAAATTTTCCATTTTATAGCTGGTTATGTGAAATTGAGAATATTTTTTTAGGGATTTATTAATATTTTGGAAGTTATAGAAATTTATTATCCTGAGTAATCTCAATATAGGTATTATACACACACAGATGCATGTATGTATACAGAATCTAAGTTTTATTTGTAACTAGCAGGGTCAACTGACATTGCTCGGAATGAAAGTAACATTAAAACTTCTATCTTTCTACTGTTTCCCTCTCACTCTTCTCAGAGCTCATTTCCTCTCTAGATATATACACACATTTACAACTCTTTTTTATATATTAGGTTCCTTTAAGAGCAAGTTGGCATAATTAGTACATAAAACAGCTGAAAAATTCCCACCCAAACAAAACCCGGCCTAGTTGACCGCCAAAGAATAATTTTTATTTTAAATATTATTCAATGCTGATGTACAATATACCAATTTTGTGGATTCTTTGCTTTGTAGTTGTAGTTTTTTTTTTACTTTTAATTATATACACACACACAACTGCCTTTTATAAAATAGATCATGCTAAAGCTTATATACAGTTCTCACGGTATTAGTATTGTAAAATGAAATTTTACTTCCAGATAAAAAAGTTTTCATTCATCAGGAAAACATTGCTTTTCTGAGTATCCATTTGTATTTGGAATTCTGAATACAGAAATAAACTATTGAAAACTGTTTTATATTTTGAAAATAGTAACCAAATCGCACAATTACTAGAAAAAAAATACTGACTTATATTTAGAAACAACAACAAAAAGCAAAGTAAGAAACTAACAATATAAACTAAAACATTGATGGAGTTCTTGAGACTTATGGGAAACAGGAAATTAGGCTTGAGCTAGTAAATTTTGTTTTAGTTCTAGAAAAAATCACTTAGAAAAAAAAATGTTCAGAATGTGTATCCCATGAATACTTGGATATTCAAGAAAGAGGTTCAGCTGAAAATGGTTGGGTGATCGCGTTGTTTTCCTGACCCATGTAATTTTATGTTAACTAAAAAATAACATTTTTTTCTTTAAAGATTATGATATGCTAACCATATTCATGTTAAAATCAATTTAGCATTATGTATGAAATAAGAAAAAAAACACTTTAAAATTAGCCAAAACACTGGCGTTTTAGTTTATATATATATATATATATATATATATATATATATATATATGTATGTATGTATGTATATATACACACACATCTCCACCATAAAAATTGCAGCTAATATTTGATCTGATAAGGTAGAGATGAAAAACAAAACATGGACATGTTTTACTAAGCATTTTAAGTAGAGGTTTAGAGGAACATTTTTTTTGTAAATTCCTTTTATTTTTTATTTTTTTAAATTTTAATCCTGTTAAAGATAAGATTTCTAATACAAAAAAAAAATTATAAAGAAAAGTTTAAGTATAACAAGCAGAAAGTTTGGCATCCACATTGAGGCAAGCAACAGGGATGGTAAAAATTTGGTAACATGCAAAAACTGGAATCCTGCAGGCAGGCAAGACAAGTAAGCAGTTTTGGACCTACTCGTACAGTGCTTCCCGTTCAGGACTCGGCCTTTATGATTACGTTCCTGTAGTGAGGAGGATGCCAAAAGGAAGAATTTGATTTGATTTTTTTAAGGGGTTTTAATTTGTGTCAAAAAAAAAAAAAATCAAATTAAAAAAAAATGTTTTTCAGACATTACAAAAAGAAAAACAGAATAATAAAAACAATTGGTGCATCTTTAAAACCACATCATCATAAAAAAGTCCAAAATATCGTTAATACTACAGTAGCAATAAACTCGTAACATTTCAGTAATCTTCAATAGCAAATAAACATTTTTTTTTTAACTTTAAAATGTGACTGAATACATGATAGTAGAGGACATCTATTAAGAATATTTACTATCCACAATAATTTACATTGTCTATATTCACATTGGGATTAATTACTTATATTCTTATCATTATTTTATTTTGAGGTTATTCGCTTTAATTATTGGTTACTATAATATACAATGTGATACTAACCTTAAAAAAGAAAATACGATCCACTCATGTAAGTATTGATAAAATTTGCACTTCTCCCTGCAATCCAACCATATTTTAAACAAATAAACTCCAATTTATGTCCAACTTGTCCACCAAGTTTCAGTCATTAACGTCTAACAATCTTTGTTTTTATCACCATTTAATAATAAGCATACGTAAATGCAAGGTAAAAAGTTTTTAACTACTCAAAGACTGATTTTTCTTTGGTTCGGAACCATCAACCATGAACAGTCAGATTGTTGAGCACCCAAACCATGCCTGCCTGGTCTGACGAACACCCAAACTATGCCCGCCTAGTCCGACGAGCATCGAAACCATGCCCGCCTGGTCTAACGAGCACCCAAATGTGAAGAATAGGTATTATGTGATGTCATAGTCAACTACAGTGACAAACTAAATTCCTGACAAGCTTAAATACTATCATATACTTTCGAAAGTCACATTTTGAAATTCAAAAAAAAATATTTGACTCTTAATGAAATGCACCAAAAACTGAAAACTATTTCAAAACAAAAAAAAATAGTGATTTTATTCATCATACAATTGTAAATACATAAAGATAATGAAAATAGAAGAAAATAATCACATTTTGCAGTTAAATTATGCATTTCATGAGATGGTTATTAGTGTCCATCATAGTGATGGGATAATTCAAATATTTTCCCCCAATTCCGATATAATTACTTATTCTATTCTAAATTACCGATTCTAATTCATTTAACTTTCTAAATATAGAATTATGTTTTGGAGTTAGGGTTACTGCAAAATCCATGAAATATGAACATGGTAGAAATACTCTTATGGGGATGATCTATAGATTTTAGTTTCACTGACAGTTTAAAATCAATACTTATTATTTCATCATTAATACGAGCCATGGAAATTTATATTTTCGACAACACTAAACAAATAATCACATTTTGGAGAGAAATCATGCATTTCATGGGATGGTTATCTCATATATGGATCTATATTTATAATTTTATTGAAGAAATAGAAAATAAATTTAACTATATTTATAATTTTATTGAAGAAATAGAAAATAAATTTAACTATATTTATAATTTTATTGAAGAAATAGAAAATAAATTTAACTATATTTATAATTTTATTGAAGAAATAGAAAATAAATTTAACTATATTTATAATTTTATTGAAGAAATAGAAAATAAATTTAACTATATTTATAATTTTATTGAAGAAATAGAAAATAAATTTAACTATATTTATAATTTTATTGAAGAAATAGAAAATAAATTTAACTATATTTATAATTTTATTGTATAAATATCTTAGGAATTTTGTTATATTTGTACTTTAATTTCCAGCTGACTACAACAGGGTCGTCTTTAAGTCTAATGCAAACAAATTTTTCATGCCTTGACCCTGTAAATAATATCTTACTCTACTTCTACCCCCAATGGTCACTAAACTATCATTAACCTTTCTCTTCAAGTGATCTCTGGGCCATGACAATATATTTTAAATTTTAACTATATTTATAGTTTCATTAGATAAATACCTCATGACTTTCACTATATTAATAGTTTCATACAACCAATTTCTTAACTTCATTTGTTAAACTACATTTGTAGTTTCATTAATTTATTAACTTGGGACGATCTTTTGATAGCATGTCATTTTCCTTTAAATCTTAGATAATAATTTCCAATTGACATACTCTCCTATTCATAAAATTTTAAAAGATCCACATTGACTAAATCTTATCCAAAATTTTTAGTGCTAAAAAGAAAAATAATAGCTCTGAAATCTAAATTGTGCCAGAGGCACTATTTTCATATTATAAAATGGAACCTACATTTCTTTAGTTCATTTATTAATGGTAATTGATCTAAAGTAAAAAAGATATGTTCCGTAATTTTTTTTAGATGAGGATTAATTTTTTTTTTAATCATTTGGACTACTGTGCTCATCTTGAATGTTATTCTCAAACCATAGCAGCCAATATAACCTGCAACCTTCTTTAAGTGAGTCTTGTTGAACTTGTGAATCTATATGAAATTGTAGACAATGCGTGCCAAGGTGAATGTCATGGTGGCAGATACAGAAATAACACTGCGCGTGCGACTGCACTGAAAGAGATCCATACTCATTTGCATATGTGTGGGCTTCAAAGGCATAAAAGACAGTGAATTTCTGAGTGTGGGGATTTCAGTTCAGTTTGATCCCTCCTTGTCACTCGTTTCAGAAGAAAAGGAGGAAGAAGTAAGAGAAGACGAATGAGAAAGCTCCAACACAAGCTATTTCGGCATTATGACTTAGAAAAGGTTTGTTGTACTAGAATATGGCGAAGCAACGTCTATTGTAAACTGGTTGGAAAGAATGGACATGATTTGCAAATTCTTGGAAGTTGACAGGGTCTTGTAACTAGTTGGAGGTGCCTTCGACATCTACCAGGAACTGCAGGATGCAGATGAAACCAATGTGACACTGGTAAAAACATACAAGCAAATCTTGAGATGCACTTTACACTCGAATGAGTCAATAGATATGTTCTACACAGCATTAATTAAACTCTCCAGCCTGTTTGAAGGAGTATCAATCCAGATACTGAAGTATGCAATCATGGTTGGACTGTCAGCCGATACCCAGGAATTGTTGTGTCCATCCGCCAACATTGACCACATTCAGATTGAAAGCATACTCGGCTGAGCAGGGGTCATTGTGAACAATGAAAGGGTTGCTGCCACTTCCGATCACTCAATCACAGAAAAAGTGCCTTTATCCAAACTCAGAGAACTCACTTTATTTCTTTAATTGTTCCGGGCCTAATCATCTGACTTATGGCACTGCCAGTTTGAACGACTGAGGTAGTGCCGTAAGCCAACCATCCAAAGTTACAGATGCACGAGGATCACATTGTGACAAAATGTCTGAAAAACAGATACAGGGACAAAATGCAAGCACTACTCTCACCCCAAGAAAAAAATGAACATCAACTTGCCAGTGATGCATGTGTGTGCATCAGCAGAGTGATGTGTAACGTATTGAGTCGGGGTGTACAGGGCTCTTGTGAGAAGTTTGGTTTGTGGTCCACCAAAAGAAAGCAAGATATCAGGTGACCATTAATGGAAAAAGCATGACCAGCAAGGGAGCAACCAAGGTTGATCTTCAGGCTGGTCACAGATGAAGCTTTATTAGGGTTCGATCCCCTGTTCAGACTTGATGTCGTCTACCTGTTGAGTCCAAACAATTATCTATTGTTCAAAATCTCATAAATTTCAAAGTTCGGAAAGATGCACCTGAAGAAAGTCGAAGGTTATATTGGCTGAAATATTATGAGAACAACATTCAAGGTGATAATAATAATCCAAATAATCCGAATTATCAATCCTTATATCAAAAATTCCAAAAGAGCAAACAAGTAGTTTTCATTTTATTTCATACACAGTTGTATTCACAAATAGCTTCATATTTATTAGGTACAGGCAAAATGAATGCCGATGCTCAAAATGTATAAACATTTTGACCCTTCCTTTTACTTAAAAATTCACCAAAACTCAGGAAATTAACCAATTTTAATGAAATTTTCAGTATTTATCAAATAATGATCGCGGAATATAATGAATGAATTATTTTTATTTACATCTGAGTGGAAATATATTACTTGTTTAAACAAAAAATACCTTTACTAAAGTTATGGTTTTCAGTAGTAAATAAAAAACGCAAGAATTTATTTTTGCTTTTTTTATATAAATAAAGCGTCATAATTTGTAACAATAAAAAAAAAAAATAATAATTTGTACAGGAACATTACGAAAAAAGACCCTGAAATCTGTATTAATGAATTCGATATAACTCGAAGAAAAATGAATGTCTCGAACTACCGATATTACCATTGAATTAAGCATTGTTTATTTAAAATTTTCACACAAAAAAAATTATAATAGCAAAAATATTTCTACTTTTTTTTTTTAAATTACAGATTTCACATAATTTTTATATACAAGATTTTAATAATTTTTTTGCTTGCAAGAATGTGAAACTTTCGGCGTAATATAATTTTTATATAATCTCAGACAATAATTTAAAAAAAAAATTAAGTTAAAAACAGGAACATAAAAAATAAATTAAAAAATGATACAAACGTTCACAATGGATGCACGTCCGGGGGAAAAAAAAAACAAAGAAATCTGACACCCTACCTCCTTTTACTATCATGACTTCATTTTGAAACAGCGTTTTGATTGGCTGAAATTTGGGGCCTCCTTATAATCGTGTTTACAAATCTTTATTTGTTGCGTTTTTGGCAAACAGTAAATTACTTGCTTTTTGAGGGCTAATTAAGTTATTTTTTTGCACAAACAAGGTGTTTTTTTTTTTAAATTTAATTCAATATCGTAGGACTTTACTAATTATCTTTGAAATAGACGCAGAAAACTAATATTTATCTTTTAAAGGATTTTTATAATGAATTTATTTAACTTCAAAATTTCGCTGAATTGGATAGTTTTTTTTTTTTTCACGTGTACAAATATTTTTTTCCTTTAGGAAATTAACTGTAGTCTCTAATCTTTCAAATACAATCAAACAGTAGTCGGAAACCTACAAAAAAATTATGATAAATCGGCTTTCAAAACTAGGTCCCCCTATTTTTGCCTGCACCTAATGTTTATCTATAGAAAAATACACTAAGACAATTCTATGTTCAAACATACATTATCACTCTCCACCCTCTTTTTTTAAAGATAGGATCGTCTGATCACTGTAGACGCAATGTATAAAAGAATCTTAAAATTTTATTGTGCCAAACTTGAAATTCAAACTAAAATTTTATTGTGCCAAACTTGAAATTCAAACTAAAATTTTATTGTGCCAAACTTGAAATTCAAACTAAAATTTTATTGTGCCAAACTTGAAATTCAAACTAAAATTTTATTGTGCCAAACTTGAAATTCAAACTAAAATTTTATTGTGCCAAACTTGAAATTCAAACTAAAATTTTATTGTGCCAAACTTGAAATTCAAACTAAAATTTTATTGTGCCAAACTTGAAATTCAAACTAAAATTTTATTGTGCCAAACTTGAAATTCAAACTAAAATTTTATTGTGCCAAACTTGAAATTCAAACTAAAATTTTATTGTGCCAAACTTGAAATTCAAACTAAAATTTTATTGTGCCAAACTTGAAATTCAAACTAAAATTTTATTGTGCCAAACTTGAAATTCAAACTAAAATTTTATTGTGCCAAACTTGAAATTCAAACTAAAATTTTATTGTGCCAAACTTGAAATTCAAACTAAAATTTTATTGTGCCAAACTTGAAATTCAAACTAAAATTTTATTGTGCCAAACTTGAAATTCAAACTAAAATGCACTTTCTTGAGACTCAGACTAAAATCAAAATGTCGGCGCTGTTCTGTCTAAAGATAGTTCAATACTATTGTGGGATTTCTGTTCGTAATTGGACATAAAATGACAGTCTCCTGGAGGTTGAAGGTTCAATCCTCAGTATAGGTGATACTAAAAATACAATTACAAATTATTTAAAACTTCTGGCTGACAGAACAAGAGCAATATACTCCTGTGAATCAAAATAAAGGATTCAATTCACTAAAGAATGCTCACCAATCTCTCAATGGAACTATAACACTGAAGCCTCCTGTTCCATACACATCTACTGTTCAGATTTAATCCTCCTCAGAGATAAATACTACAGAGGATTCAAATTAATAAATATGTCTACCCAATCATGGAGGATAAAAAGGAACTGATCTACCACCACATAGATTAGATAAAGAATTCAGTCCAATATAACATACAAATTCTAGAGTTTGACAAGATCAGCTGAAGATGATGGTTAGTTACATCAATTGAAATGCTGTGAGAATAACATTCAAGATGAAAACTAATCTGAATTTAAATATAAATTATCAATCTTCATCTCAAAAATTCCAAAATAATTTTTTTTTCTTTTTTCCTTTTTAATGCAATGGATACAACAAGGTTTGAACCTTGTGTGGTGATTCTACAGCTCACATTGATGTCATTTAATCTCCACAAAAAAAAAAAAGCATGAAGAAATGAAATCATGAAAAATGATTTCACATGAACTTAATGAAGACCAGAAATTTTTAACTCACCTGAACTTTTGGATCGGCTCCTTTTTGGATTAGGAGTTCAAGACATATTCCCCCATGAGTTGAGGCAGCAGCGTAGTGTAACGGAGTCTGCAATGATCAAAAGCGTACAGTAATTTTACTAAAGTAATTATCATTCAATATCTTTTTTATAAGTTTTTCAAATAAATACAGTCTTAATTTATGCTACAATTTGCAGATGAATTTGGGCAATATTTATGGCACGACAATACGTACCACAAAGTGATTGAAGAAAATAAAAATAAAAAAAATTCTGACAAAAAAAAAAAAAAAAAACATTCTGTTTATTTAGAAAATAGAAAATATAGACAATGATGCAGTAAAACTAAAAACCAATCAAAATATACAAGGAATAACTTTTACCAAACACAAAAATTTATGTTTTGTTACCAACCTGCACAATTTTAAAGTTTGTAAACTGATTTTAAGATTCATTATCGTCACATTCACTTAACAAAAAACTAAAATGGTGGTCAATTTTAACTAAATCTAAGAGTGAATTGCCAGTCAGGCTTAAGGTTTGTGGTCAAGTAATTAATTTTTTTATTTACTATTTTTAAGGAATGAAATTCCAACAACACACGAGTTGGCTATATTGAATTTTTAGGCTCTCCAAAAGTGATATTGAGAAATCTTATATTAAAATTTAAAAAAAAAAAAAAAAAAAGAAATTTAAAAACAGTTTGGAAATTTGTTAAATATACAAGTTGAAAAAATATTTTTTTGCATTTGGTAAAAGTTATTTGATGCACATTTTGTTTTCGATTTTATAATTAAATGGTTAGAATATATAAAAGGATAAAAAAATGAATGTGAGCTAAGAATGTCACAATGAATGCAAAGTTTGTGTTTTCAAAGTACTAAAAAAAAAAGTCATTGCAATGCAAAACAGCAAATATCCCAACAATAATTGCGTACAAGTGAAAGAAAAAAGTAAATGAAGAGAATTTCCGCCAGAGCGTTAAAGATCAACTAAAGAAAAAGTCTATCAAAAATATTTACAAAATGGTAAATTGAAACCTGGCAAGAGAGAGTTGAGGACATGTGTTGCATGGAGAGAATGTTATGAAAATGATAGAATTGATGGCTGATGTGATTCTTAATGACCGGCTTAAATCTGATGCGCTCAGGGGAAGATTAAATCTGGAAAGTATAGGGAGGATGTGTGCAGACCAGGAAACTTTGATTAATAACGATCATCATCATCATCATTTGATAAGCATGTTTGCCAATAGGTGATAAAGTATATCTTTAAGCAACAATTGTTGCAAACTTAGAATTGAATCTAAGATGGTGAAGCCTGCAGACAGACATCAGTTTGATAAAGTATTAGCAGTTTAAAAAAAAAAAAAACTACTCCATGTTGCCAGGCATAGAATGCAAATAATTAAAGCGTTAACAAGAAACAATCTTCTGGTCTTTTTAAATTTGATAAGACTGGAGTTATTCCCCTTGTTTAAGTGACATTGAAAGATATGTTATTTTCAAGAGATGTATGGAAAGAGACAGATAAGTGTGTGTGGGGGGGGTATAGATATAGAGAGAGAAACAGGTAATTAGTGATGGATGAAAGTCTTGTAGGGTTAATTTGTTAAATTGAGGTCATGTAAAAGAAACGGATATGTACTGGTTTTATGTTTTAACTTGGGTATGAGATGTTAGATAAAAAATGTAGAATTTCTCACGTGAAAATAAACATGGAATTACTTGTTTTAAAAACAAAATAAAAATGAAAATATGGGAAAAGAAAAAATATGAGAAAAAAGTAGAAATTAAAAAAGGAAAGAAAGAAAAGGACTAAAAAAGAACAAAAAACAAAGAAAATGACAAAAACAATAGTAAGAGAGTTTACACTGATTACTTTGAGATCAAAAGACCAAGGAAAAAGGTAAAAAGGAGAAATGGAAAAAGAGAAAAAGAAAAAAGAAATAGAAAAAGAAAGTAAAGAAAAGGAAAAATAGAAAAGGGGGAAGTAAAAGGGGGGGGAGATAAAAACGTAGAAAAGGAAAAAGGAAAGGAAAAAAGGAAACTAGGGAAAAGAAAAGAAAAAAGGTGTAAACAGAAAGCAAGAGTAAGAAATTGTATAGGAAAATAAAAAAATAAAATATTAAAACAAAAAAGAAAGAAGGAAGAAAAAGAATAAGCAAAAGTAAATGAACTGTACCGATGATTTTGATGGCTACTTATAATTGGACTATTAAAGACCAGGCGGAAAGGGTTAAACTTACCATGCCTTTGTGGTTAACCGAGTTGATATTAGCATTATAGAGGAGCAGTTCACTCACTGCCAAATCTTGTCCATTCAGACAAGCCACATGCAATGGTGTATTGCCGTACGTATTAACAGCATCCACCTCAACACCGAGTTCCAGGAGGAGCTTGACCACGTTCTCTCGACCGCTGGCACAACTTGCATGGAGTGGAGTATACATCTGGAAAAAAAAAAATTTAATTTATGCACAGTAAATTTGTTATTCTGTGTGGGTAGAAAGAAATCCATGATACACTTATAAACCTTACATCATCGAATATGCTGTGACCATGGTTATGATAAAAAGAAATACTGTAATATGGATCCCCTTCGAGAAACTAAGAACCAAATTAGTATACCAAATATTTTTTGCATTCTTATTGATAAAAAACACTGAAATTAGACCAAATAGTCAGTTTTCTTTCTTGTTTCTTGTGTTCTTTCTATTATATTGAATTATTTACCCGAAATAGAGGCATATAAAAAGAGAAAGAGCAAGATAGTCGGCGGGAAAGAGAAAATTAAAAGAAAAATGATTTTTCTTTTTAACCCTTCTCTTTTGTTAATTATGATCCATTAATGGTTCAAACATAAGTGCGAGCGAGACTAACACTATAATTACAAATTATTTAAGACTAGCGGGGGGGTACCCAGCATTGCCCGGGTGGAGGATATTGGCACAAGGACGAAGCGATGTTAAGAATGGCTTCCACGTGGTTTAAATTAAAAAAAAAAAAAAGATAGAGAGGTGGGTAATTAGTCTTCCTCGCTAACCATTTGGCCAACAAGGATATTGAAATCAATGAGTTGATAAGTTAAGAATCATAGGAGTCACCACGCATGCACAAAAATGAACATTGCTTTTAAAACTGGCCGAGGGCCAGGTAAGCTTGGAGCTTTCTGTCGGTATTTGTTTTCCCACGAAAACAAAATGTGGCACAATTTGCTTAAAAATGAAATTTTCTCAGTATAGAAAGGTTTCCCCCTCCATTGACCGAGAACTAATCTCATTTTGGTGTTGAGGCCGTTGAGGTGTCAATTGCGTTCGAATAGTTTCGCTTTATACAAAAAATACAAACACTTGAAACAAGGGAATTTTTTAAAACTCGATCAAAGAAAGATAGTTTGTGAATCTGAGATATTACGATCTATGAAGTATAAAAAAAAATTATCCCGGAATCTAACCGACGGGAGAATGCTGACGCAAAAAGCCTTTCATAGACATACACAAACACTCGTGCCCATTTTGCCTTTTATATATTAGACTAGCGGGGCTACCCGGCGTTGGTCAGGACTGTATAAACAATCAGAAAATTGAATTTGATTTTGAATATTTGTTATTTTTAGGAGAGAGGAATTTTTAATGTCTATGTATCATTTGCTATTTTGAACAAAAGATTATTTTACCTACCCTAGGACGGGTATTACATGTATGAAATAATTGTACCTTACCTAGGGTAAGTAATTTACAGCATGTATATGAAATAATTTTACCTTTGCAAGAACGGGTAATATACAACATACTTAAAATAATTTTACCTACACTAAGACGGGTAATTTAAATACATATATGAAACAATTTCACATACTTTTTTTTTTTTTTTTTTAACCTCAAAACGGACATTAGTCTCTCCAACCCAACCCCAAAAGAAAACGCAAGAGCACGTTTAAAATTAACATAATCATGCTTCTTTCTACCCATTACTACAACCGTCACATCATTCCCGGATGATAACAAAAAATTCAAAAAAATATAGATCACCCCCTACAGAAACTGGCCTAGTAAACTTTCATAGTAAACCAACAATATATATGTATTAATCTAATTTTGAGATCGTAAACTGTTTAAGCCATATCCGGAATTGACTTCACAAATTAAATAATTTTGAGATAGAAAATTGTTTAAGCCATTTACGGTACAAACTTTATATTCTACCACCCTCATTTAATCCAGAGCAATGCTGATTATTCTGCTAGTAAATATTTGCCCCTATCTCATTCAATCCTGAGCAACGCCAGGAATTTTGCTAATATATATTTTCTATATATATTTCTATCAATCTCCTTCAATCCCAGGCGACACCAGGGATATTGGTAGTAAATTTTCTCCCCTATCTCATTCAATCTTGAGCAACGCTGGGTATTCTGCTAGTGTATATGTGCAGTTATCTAATACAATCCAGGGCGACGCAAAGTATTCGTCTATTTTGTATTTGTACTTATCTCATTCATCCCCAGGCGAAGCCAGGTATTCTGTTAGTATTTATTTGCACCTGCCTTATTAAATCCCGGGCAATGCCTGGTATTCTGCTTCTATGTATTTCCACCTATATCATTCAATCCAGGGTGATACAGAGTATTCTGCTAATATATATTTCCAACTATCTCATTCAATCCCAAGCGATGCTAGGAATTTTGCTGTGTATATTCTCATCTACTTCATTCTATCCCAGGCAACGCCGGGTATTCCGCTAGTATATATCTCAATCAATCTCATTACATCCTGGGCTATGTTAGGTATTCTGTTAGTATATATTTCAATCAATCTCAACGCTAGGTATTCTGCTAGTATATATTTGCATCTATCTCATTTTCTAAATAATACTAAAAAACATATATTTATAAGATAACATGAAAAACATGGATGGGGAGTTTAAAAATAATACAAATGATGCAGAGAAGATCATATAAACATCAATTACTTCTGTGCAGTTTACTGATAATATTAATTAAGGAGTTTGACAAGATGCACCTGAAGTAGGTTGGGGGTTACATTGGCTGGAACGTTGTGAGAATAATGTCCAAAATAAGAACCACTGTATGAAAAGTCCAAATAAAACAAACTCTAATGTGCTATACACATTATTTAATTGGAATTCATTATTGAGATGAGCATTTTTTTTTTTATTTATTCCAGATTATTATCATCTTTTTTAGTTGTTTCATGACGTTTCGGCCAACTATTCCTCTGGCCTTCGTCAGGTGGTAACCGCAACGGGATAGGAACTCCAAATCATTCTAACTGCATCCTCAGCAATTACTGCCTTCCATAGTTGTTGTCGTCTCACCACATTTTGGCCAAGTAAGCCTCTGACCGGCTTTGCGTAGGATTAAAACTGCTAAAGGCCAGAGGAATAGTTGGCTGACGCGTTGTGAAACAACATCTAATGTGCTACTTTAAACTTCGCAAACAAACATTAAAATTCTATATTTTCAGTTCTAAAGATGGACAGATTTTATAACAGATTCTTTTTATTATCTATTTTCTTACAATCCAAATTTTTAAGGAAAACAAAGTTAAATTCAAGTTATATACGTTTTCTGCATGTGGTACCTATGTTTCGGAATGTTAAAGAAATGAAAAAATTGATTCTTTCTCATAGGATTGTTACATCCTAAAAATTTAATATAAATGTATATTTACATTTTTAATATTCTTAAAAACCTATGTACAATACTTGCATATAATGAAACGATTTAATAGATTAGAATATATATGTATATATATATATATATATATATATATAAAAAATGAAGTCATTAATTTCACTAACAGTGAGATTAAAATGCCAAATTGAAACTCACGCAATAAAAATATCTCATATTATTGATTGTGTACGCAAAGTCAGATAGTTCACTAATTTACATACTGCTTTGCAAAAGAACCATCTCATTAGTTATTTCTTTTTGTTTTCTAATTCAATGATTGTTTTGATTTTAATATAACATAGTTCCATTGTAATATATAGAGAATTTATGCAGTAAATGTTGGGTAGACAGAATAAAGACTGAAAACCAGATAAAGATAATAGTGAAAATAATTTTCTTTGTTTTGTTTAAACTTTTTTTATTTTTTATTCATTCTTTGGTGCTTGTCCATTTTGGTACCCGAGATAAATGTGTTAGTTAAAGCTAAAACAACTGGAAAACTTTAGGATATAGCAATTTGTGATGATTAAAAATGTGCGATGGTAAAAACATTTAGAAAATAATTTGATTTTAAATATTTAAGGAATTCAAATTTCAATTGTATGTGTAACATTGTGTAAACAACACCAATTCTGTCTCGATTTTTCAGAAGTAATCATTTCCCTTGAAAAGCACCAAAATGCTGTCTTATCCACTCAACATGATGAATACAAGTGAAACTTTAGTTTCTAAAAAGCAAAAAAGCCGAGCATGCAGGGTCCCCCTCCAGGACGGAAAAATTTACTTTCCCCATGACTAATGTTTGTGCAAAATTTTTAAAAATCCAAGGCGTGGTTATTGAGAAAAGTGCCAACGAATTAACAATTTGGGGGCAATTTTACTCCTATAATGGCCCTTGGAGGGGCAACCAGAGTTGTCCTGGATAATCCATTCTGGCAAAAATTTACTTTCACGACGACTAATGTTTGCTCAAAATTGGGGGAGAAAAAAAAAATCCCTCAAAGCATGGTTATTGAGAAAAGTGCAAACAAACAAATGAACAGGAGTGAATTACTACGTCCAATTCCTCTTTTGTCAGAGAACAAAAATAGACCACTGGATTAATTTTTATAAATTTTGTTTTTGTTTTAACTAGCGCATTTATCTTGAGTATCAAAGTAAAGAAGCACCATTTTTTTATATGAATTTTACTTGTTTTCAATGTCACTTTGTTCACTGAAGTGTGGAGACTGTATGTTCCCCCTCCTTAGCTGTTATTCCATTCAACTCGAATTTTGTATCACTCGACATTAACACTGACACCTGTAATAGTCCTCTTACTTACACAAGGTTAAAAAGATTTCAATAAAAATAGTAATGTGAGGTTCAGGGATTGAGATAGGAGTTTCTTGGTTCTTCAAATTTTGAGAGGCAATGCAGGAACAATACAGGACTTTTTCGTAAATAATATTGTGCATTAAATGTGGTATTAATACTATATACTTCAAAAGCAACGAATTGATAAAAATGTTTTTTGGGTTTTTCTTTGGTTCCAATTTTATTTGGAAAAAGTTTAGTTTTGAAAAATCTTCATTCACATTGTTCCTATTTAGTTGCCTCTCTATGAGTGCAAAGTTAGACACAAGATTGTTTTTTAATACGGGGGAATCTAAGTTTAAAAGTGGGGGGGGGCACTCTGTATTAGAACAATAAAAATTGCCTCACTCTAGAAGGACTTCTTTTACATTGACAGAGGACAGAAAAGAGTAAGCATATCATCAGAACAGATACTACACTCTGTTCCTAACAAAAAGGCCAAGTCATATTCACATTGTTTATTAAAAAAAATGGTTGTCATATGTCCTTCAGACTCTGAAAAAAATGGTTGTGTCATGTCCTTCAGACTCTTGCGCCATCTTACTCTATCCTGTATCACATTTTTTTTTTTCAATTTTCTTAGCTTGTTCAAGCTGGGGATGAGGTATCCTACCGGATGCCAAACATTCACCTGCTATTTTATATATTCCAACCAAGAGATCTTAATATTTTGACCGTTCAATGCAATTGTCTGAATCTCTCTTGCACTTGGTTCATGGGTATATTTGCCAGATAATTTTTAAAATTCTTTTTCATGAATCCAGTTGCTCCTATAATTACTGGAATGGTAAGTGTTGTGGTGGCAACCACTTATTTGTATATGCGAATAACATAACACTATAAATGGCAAGCCTAGGTTGACCTTGGTGTGTCTTACTCAAATGCCACCGGAAGTGACGCCGAAGAGCTTACATGTCCTCCCACCAAGACTCTCTGACTCGACACCGTCATTTGTACATATTGAAAATATACCTTTTCTTTAATACACTTATTATTGCGTTATCTTGTTGTTTGCGTCTTCATTGTATTTCCTTACTAATTATTGTTCAACCTTGCAACCACAACAGTAAGGATCTCCATTTTTATGTCATACATAAGATGTTCACATTTTGTTATCTTACACTAGTAAGTCTTCATATGTGCATTATGAATCTTGTGTTAGTTGCCGGATCACTGTTTTATACAGTCTCTCCACTGAACCATACTCTTGTTTTGCATCCACAAAAGAAGATAGTTGACAATTTCATTGTTTTTCAACAGTGACAAACAAATCTAGTTCTTTTCTTTGTAATCAGAGCTGGAATCTGAGGAAGGTATCTATAGTTGCTTCCTTGTGATGTGTTGTTTCCAAGAGCAACTCTAGTATATACACCATCAAATTTCTTCTTCAATCTTATGGTGAAAATCTAAGTGCTACTTTTATATATGTAATAATTGCTCAATAAAGTCGCAATTACATATTGCTTTCATTTTGCCTAGTCAAGCAAAACTTTTTTGCTGATTCGCATATTTCGTTACGAATATTATACAAATTGAACAGTTCTCACACTTTCGCAGGTCGACGGTCTCCAAATTCTGTGCAATCTTGCCTAATCACATGCTTACAAATTTTCCTTATCTAGGCAATGTTCCTTCAACATTTTATCCAAGAGGATGAAGATACCACATGACCTTACAAACATAACTAATCCATCCTCAGATAACCTTTAAGCTGAGCAAATGTAGTGCTGAAAGCAAATCATCTGACTTGATGTGTTGACTTTGTAAACTAATAATCTGAATTTTGACACATGTTATGTGAATATAATATAAAAATAATATGCCATTTGAATATAATCTATATCTAGAAAAGTGAAATTGTCTGTGTGTGTGTACATTTCATTACCAAACTACTATCAATTTTCAGTCTACAGACTCGATATTTGACATAAGGGGTATTGAGATTTGGGAAAATCTTTTTAATCAATTTTCGGCCAGATATTTGGCTGCCAAGAGGTCAAAGTTCAACAATTTCACCTTTGAAAACTCCAAACTCCTCCGCCAATTTTTAGTCTAAATACTTAAAATTTGATTGGATATGGCTGAAATTTTACAGGCTATATAAGCATAGAAGTCCATTTCTACCGGACTTTGATTTATATTTTTATGACCACAGGAAGCGAAGTTATGACCGAGCAAAGTTAACAAAGAATATTTCAAAATTGTTAAGTTAAATCGGTATACTTTCATATAGATAATAGTTTCAGAATAATTTTCATGTATAATATGTAAATATTTGATAATTATTGTGTGGAAATTTCTTTAAAATGTTATCTTTTATAGAAATTACAGAATATAGAATTTAACGGGAAAACAGCTCGCTATGCACTAATGCGCAGACCAGCGCTGAGCTGACTAAAGTCAGCGCATTAACGAGTTTCGTTTGTATTCTCTTAAAAATAGAAAATTGTTTTTTCTGATTTCAAAACGAAAGCGCAAAAAGCAGTTTCATTTTTTATTCTGAGTTTGTCAATTTAAAAAAATTATTTTCAAGTTTTTCAAATTTGATTTCCAAACAATACCAAACCAAAACTATTTTGTTGTTTTTAACGCTTTTAGTACAACGTACTAAAAGCGTTAAAAAATAACAAAATGTACTAAGCACATGCGTTTCTGTTATGGTATTTATAACTTCTTACTTGTACTTAACGGAGAATTGTTTTTTAGTGGTAAAAAAAAAAAAAAAAAAAAAAAAAAAAAAAAGGTACTTCTGCACTTATGCTACCATGCTGAAAAAATGGTATTATTTAGAAACCCATTCTTAACATGAGGAGGGAAGGGGGTTTTGTTAACTATTCTGTACTTTCACCTAACAATTAAATTTAAAAAAAAAAAAAAAAAGATATTGTGAAACTTGAATTTAATTTGAAAAATAGCACAGTAACATAAGTGCATAAGCACCCAAATAAATATTACCAAAGGCAAGATAAGTTACTCTTCTACATAGTTGGATAAGTTTTTAGTGTATTTATTTAATGAAAAATATTTGTTTATTTCGAAAATTAATGTCAAGAGTTACACGAGCACAAGAAAAATAGCCACGTGGTATCTCAGGTCTTTAAAATCTTGACAATGACTTAAAAATATACAAAATACTGTTAGAAACCCAACCAATAAATGTCCTTGCGACATTTAATGGGCAGGTTTTTATTAGTATTTTGTATAATTTTTTATTTTATTTTTAACTCATTGTCAAGACCATTTTTTTTTAATCTGTAAAACAAAACTTTTTTTTTTTTTTTAAACTGAGGATGAGCAGTTCGATAAAGAATTTCATTGTGACACATTCTGTAAATTTTTACCTTGTTTCCACCTCAACATTTTTCTTTAAAATGACTACCTTTAAAGATTTTTGGGTATGCTGAAAACAAATATTGCATTTGAATTTTTGCACAAAATTTAAATGCGATATTCGTTTTCAGCATACCCTAAAACCTATAAAATTTAAAACATTTTAAATGTTTAGGTGGAAACAAGATAAAAAATTACCATTTTATTTCTTTGTTTATATAGTTGAATTTTCAGTAAAACAACTGAATAGAAATGACAAAAATTACCAACAACTGGTGAATATATAGTTGTTGTTTATCAGGATTCCTTGTATCCTGGTACTGTGAAAGCTACATCGAGGATTCGTGTAGAGTACAATTTATGGTTGCATCGCAGAAAATAGGGGTATATTTTGGGCCAGATAGAGAGGATTTACAAAGTTGAAAATTGGACTGGTCCCAAAACGCATAAGTTCTGGTCGACTATGAGAATTTCCATCTTTTACAGAAACCCAAAATCTATATGAAAAATTTTCTTCAATTTATTTCCAAGATTAATTCATATCTACTCAATTTTTTTCTTTTCTTTGAGGGGAGTAGTAAATACTGGCCATGAATGCTCTAGGCATTTAATGGCTACACCCAAGATTAAGCTCTCCTTTGGTGAGGAGGCAGGTAAATAACTACTCAATAAAGCCATATTTAAATACCACTATCATACTTAGTTTTGTTCATGAATAAACACCCACTGTATGATACCATGCACCAGTTTAAAAAAAAAAAATTGAAATTTGTACATCTAAATTTATAATTCATGGCTTATGGTAAAGAGATACATCAGATTTGACTGCATAATCAGAAAGAGCCCACAATTTTACATAAGAGTGCCAAGTTTCATGAGAATAGCTTGAAAAATAAATGGTGGCAAAATTTTCTGAAGAAAAATGTCCACAGAAAAGCTTAAATTTTGGCACTTAAAATTCTCATAACTTTTGAACTACTGATGGTATTTGCAAAATTCAAACGGTTTTAAGCATCTTTTACAAATCTCTTTTCATGCAAGTTGATAAAATAACAATTATCTAAAAAGAAAAAATCAACTTGTAATGTTATATGAATATGATATAAAAATAATATAATGCCATGTGAAAATAATATAATATAAAAAAAAATTATAAATTTATTAATTAGTATAGCCAGACATATGTCAGGCTTGAAACTTATTGAGTGATATGTTAATTTAGATTCGGTCATCAGCTTGTTCCACCAAGACAATATATACTTACTAATTTATCACGGCAGTTGATCTCAGCATTGTGTTCCACTAAAAGCTGTACCATATCAACATGACCCATCAAGGCAGCCCAATGAATGGCACGCCGGTCCTTCTTATCGAAAGCGTTAATTGTAGCACCTTTGGCCAGCAGTAGCAGCAGCATCTATGAAAATAAAAAACATTATGTTATATTTATACATAAAGAGAATTTTAAAGACAAGACAAGGCAGAAAACAGTTTTTTGTTGCTACTAGCACCCCTTTCCATCATGGTGAGTAATAAAATAGTAGAGTAGACTGGACGTAAGACGTTTTACTAATATAAAACAAAAACCAGTACTCTTAAGCTGTTTCCATTCAAACTACACAATTAGCAATAAAAATATCTGAATGAGGAAGTTTAATGTGTGAAAACAGAAATACAATAAAATTTCTTTCAATTTCAACTTGTAATAACTTATTTTTTTAGCTTGTTTTTATTGGATGTGCACAAAATTTCATCTTTTTCCTTTATAAATTCTTTCTCTTGTGTCGTCTATAGTTGTTTTTCAGGTTACTTCTAGTTCTGTTACTATTTTCAGCGATGAACAATTTATTTTTTAATGTCGATGCTTTTTTTATATAATGCACATTATATTATGTATTGCTACACATATATAAAGATTGTCCTATCTTTAAAAAAAAAGCCACTCGTCAATATGGTGGGTTTGATATAGGGTCTTAACTTGTATTTCACTAAAAGAATGAAAACTTTACTGAATTAAATTTTTGAACTAAGAAGGAAGGTGGTAGAAAATTGAAAATTACTCTAGATGGAATCCAGCCACCCAAGAGATGTTTGATTAAAATAACAAATATTATATAGGATATATTAATATATTAAGAGATGTTTGATTAAAATAACAAATATATAGGATCCTGAACAGAAGTGTGCATTCTATCCCAACCATTATCAATGGACCAGAGGTTATCTCGTCAGCGTCAGACAAGGCCAAACTATTTGCAAAGAACTTTGCAGCTAATTCTACTCTATGCGACAAAGGCCATCAACTCCCCATATTTCCTCCTATAACACAGAACAAGCTAGGTAACATACAAATATCCGTGCAAGAGGTCGCCAAGCTAATAAAAAACCTAGATTCCAGTAAAGCAACTGGCCCTGATGGCATCCCAATTATAGTGTTAAAAAAGCTTCAACCAGAATTTGCTACCATACTTACGAAACTATTTAAGCGCTGCCTTAAGGAGAAGTGCTTTCCGACCCCCTGGAAGACCTCATCAGTTTGCCCTGTATTTAAGAATTCAGGTGATAAGTCATCTCCCTCTCAATACAGACCAATAAACCTTCTCTGTGTTATGAGTAAGTTACTGGAATCAATATTAAATAGAGAAATAGTCAACCACCTCAGCAGGAATAACCTTCTTAGTGACACACAATATGGTTTCCGCTCTGCAAGATCTACCGCAGATGTGCTGACGGTTATATCCCACAGGATTAGTGAATCTCTTGACAAAGGCTTCCTTTCTAGGGCAATTGCTCTTGACATATCAAAGGCCTTTGACAAAGTATGGCATAAGGGTCTACTTCACAAGATTTCCAGCTACGGTATAACTGGAAATGTTTTCTCAATCATTAAATCATTTCTCTCCGATAGGCTCATAAGAGTAGTGGTAGATGGACAAAAATCGGAGGCCTGCAATATAAATGCTGGAGTCCCTCAGGGGTCAATCCTGGGCCCAACTCTCTTCCTGATCTACATCAATGACCTCCCTAAACACATACTTAAATCATTCGTTGACATCTATGCTGATGACACGACCATCTACGGCAACACATCAAAGGCTGTAAATGACGAAGTTCTCTCGGATTCTCTCTCCTCTGATCTCGAGCGCGTGGTTCAGTGGGGGAAGATGTGGCTAGTTACCTTTAATGCATCCAAAACCAAACTCCTATCCTTACATCATCAACGCTCTGATCCCCAGCTGGCATCAATTGTGATGGATGGCTCTCGTCTGGGTGAGGCCCCGTGTTTTGACAAGCTTCTGGGTTTGACCTTTACTCCTGATCTGAAATGGAACACGTACATCAAGTCTGTTGCCAAGGTCGCAGGAAAGATGGTGGGATCCTTCTACCGCTCCAGAAGATATCTCACTACTGATGCAATTCTCTATCTATATAAAAGCCAAGTACGGCCAAGGATGGAATACTGTTGCCATATCTGGGCAGGAGCTGCCAAAAACAGCCTATCATGCCTTGACAGAGTACAAAATAGACTTCGTGGTTTAGTGGGGGATGCCCTTTTCTCTACCCTGCAACCACTCTCCCACAGAAGAGACGTTGCGAGCCTATCCTTGCTTTATCGTTATTTTCATGGCAGGTGCTCGTCTGAACTCCAATCACTGGTCCCCCCTCGCCAATCTTTCATGAAAAACACCCGTCTAGCTGAATCCACTGTGAAAAATTTCCCCCACTCTATATCTATGCCTAAATCAAAACGCGGATTTCATGAGCAAAGCTTCTTTCTTAGAACTGCACGCCTGTGGAACTCTGTTCCGTCTGCCTGCTTCCTTCCGGACTACAACTTGGATGTCTTCAAGTCTAATGTTAACAAATTCCTAATGAACCGCCCCCCTTATTAAACACTTCATAAAATCTCCTCACTAACGTGATGTACTTGCAATAACCCTTATCCCTGAGTGGCTTCCGGGCCTTGATAAGTGGTTATCACTGTGTAAAAAAAAAAAAAAAAAAAAAAAAAAAATTTCATTAAATAGAAAATCACGCTATCATCAAGCCATGTGAGAAAATTAATGTCCAAGATTATCTGCAGACATTGAATGAAGACTATCAAACTTGTCTCCAGTAGTTAATTTTGGGGTGGTTGAACGGTGACCACTGGCAAAAACCAAAATCTAAGATTTCCAGTTAAGGGTCAAGGAGTGGGAAGTAGACGTAATTAGAGCTGGCCTTCTAGGGTGGCAGGGGGACCGGAGGGAGGGTACGATTGACGAGATGTTTTTTCTGGGGGCTCACGATCTGTTGAGTTAATGTGCATTCTCTGGGCAAAGTGTTTTGGGTAAAACTTTCATTTTGCAAGTCTGCTATTCAACTTAGGAAAACAAGTATCACTTGTGACCCCCCCACCACCACCTCCACAAATAATAAATAAATACCTGTTATTTTTTTTTTTAAACTGAAGTTATGGTTTTTGCTTCGAGGAAGAATTTCTTTATTGCAGTGATGACTGAATCAAACAACTCTGCAAGTTCGCCATTCAATCCAAGAAAACAAATACCACTTGTAAAAAAAAAAAAAAAAAAAAAAATGAATAAAAAAAACATCTGTCAGCTATCTGTCATTATTATAAAACTCTGCAGACCATCCAGGCGTCCTTGTTTGCTTAAATCTTGTATTATAATAAAGTCATATTCCTGCCTGTTTGATCATAATTTGATTGATATGTACAAAAGATACACTGTTTCACAAATTAATTTTCATACTGAAAACGGACATTTACATTCCAGCATCATTTCTATGCATACTATTTATTCAAAGGAAATCTACATGCAATGAATAATCTCATTTGCATATTACATTAAAGAAAATCTATTTTAATAATTAGCCCCATGTTATTAATTATTGTAATAGAATCGTTTTAATTGTTCTATTTAGAAATATTATTTAAAGTTGATTTATTTATTTTCAATTATTATTATTAGCCTACACCAGTTACATTTTAAAATAGAAGTTTATTTCAGCTGTGAAAGTTATTTCCCCTTTTAAACGCTTTCCCATTTAATTTTCGTAGACGAAAATTGATGTATTTTACACTTCCATAAATCCAACATGTAATCTACTTTCAGGAAAATCGATATTGAGTGTATCTTATATAGTATGGAACTAAAACATTCATCTGCCAATGCTGGGTATATACAGCTAATTTCTTTATAAACTGGGCTTGTTTTGTTTGGGATGAGAAGTCCTTTGTTGCATTATACAACTTTGGACCAGCATAACGAGTGGGATGATCACGGCCTGTGCACAGAACACCTATGTACATGTTAAAACTATTATCAAATAGTCTGTTTTTACATGATCCAAATACAATATTGTGACCTTCTTGATAAGTGACTAGCAATCTCCCCAGTTGATTAAATAAATTCAAAATTTAATTAAGTTCAAGTTTAACATCAAGATTACCAAGTTCAAAAATATTTATTTCAAGATGGTCAGAGATTACAAAGTTCGAAAGATTATAAAAATAATCATTACGGAGAAGGAGGGGTAAATAATCTAAACACAAATTATCAATCTCCATTTACAAAACAAAATATGGACTGTATTTCCATATTTCAAAGAGAAAAGGCAGTTTGATTGCTCACCCACAAAAACATCAGAACTTTTCTCCAAAAACTAATTATTGCAATAAGTTTTGGGAGAATATATTATAATATAACTTGTAAATAAAGATAATAAAGAATAAATTTTATTAGATATTTTCATATGAGATATTTAAAGGATTAGTTGTTTTGTCAACCGTATCAAGTCATTCTGGTAAAGGTTTTCATGCTTCAAAATCTTAATTTAGATTTATATGAATGCTATAAATGCATGCGTTGTATACCAGCTCCAGCTCAGCGTTCACCGTTTTGATCCACGTCTTTAATTGGCCACCTTTGCACTTCTTCAATATACTAGTACATCTAATAATATACTATTCTACTATCTTTCAATACTCAATCCATGTGCTGGTGAAGTATATGGTATCTGTTCTGCTATTATGACACCAAGAAATCATTTCAGACATTACTACATTTTTGGAGGCATAATGCAGTGTCTGTATTCATGAGACTATCCTCCTAGGTTCATGTACCTATGAAGAGAGCAGTGACTGGGTATCTTTTCACAAATCCATACAGCCCTTAAAGAGAAAGGAAAAGTAACTATGACATTTATATGATGGGATGAGTTGAGCATGCTCTAAACTCGTTTGTTTGCATTTCTCACTAAGGAGGTTTACCCATGTCATGTGGCAGCAGAGTTCTTAGCATACTTCAGCCATTCCTGGTTTCAGTACTGAATACCAAAAATATGTTCACTGTTTCAATCCATGTTTACAATTAGCCATGTCTGTGCTTCCTCCAGTCAGTGGGTACAATTGGGGCTACTAACTTGCCAATGAATACCTCCGTAAGGTGTCCAAGAATGTGACAAAAACGAGCAAGGTGTCCTTAGCAGAAAAGTCTCTATGATGCTGGTGGTGTTGCATCTTGCACAGATGTTGGGGGCTTGAGATTTTGTCCGAGAGGCAGATATGCCCATAGGCAGTACAAATCGAAGCTTGAGTGCATGAAGATCATTACCCATTCAACGCTGGAATTAGAAATGATTGAAGTATGGAGAGAAGTGTCAGCAATCAACATGAAGGACATGTCTTGGCATGGTGAACTTATTTGGAGACAATTTGGTTTTGCTTTGTAGCATATCAACCCTTTTTGGGTTCAGTCATTTTCGTAAAAGATTTTATGCTTGGAGTTCTTGATAAGTTCAAATATTTATTCATGTGTGGTTTATTTAGTTGTTTTCTAGAGTAAAATTTGCAGAACATGATTGAGTTTTGTTAAAAAAAAAAAAAAAGAAAGAAAAAACAATGATATGAAGGTTTGGTGCATTTTAGGCCAGGAAACCAATATTTTCAGATAGCCTGATCTGGTAGCACAAACATTTGGGGTTGACTCAGTCCACTTCCATGAATGCAGCTACAGTTATGTTCTGTATATCATCTATTCATCTGTTTCATAGCCATATATTTTGTAAATAATTTGCTAACACATAACCTGTAGTAAATAAGTTCCTATTTAACATAAACGTGAGCCTTGGCAATACAGATGCGAGTGGATTTGGAATAATGATGACTAAAAAACTAACCACACAAACCAATAGCGCAAAAATTGGAACCTCACCACCGGATACAATCTTGAATCTTAATTTACCTGCCTCCCCAGGAGGGCAGAGTTAGACATAAGGTTGGTTTTTCATGCATAGAAAACCAAGCTTGCCAAAAATGGTCACTCTGGATTGGGACAAAAATTAAAATTTCCTCAGTCGAGAAGGATTACTCCTTCACTGACAATACAGAAAAAATAAAATGTAATAGCAGAACAAATACTATGCTTTCCTTCTAACTAAAATGCCAATGAATGCAGTCTTATGTCATGTTCCAGAAAACATTGATAATAGTTTATAGTGGATGGTACAGAAAGATAGATTTGCAAAATACATTATTTTGCAAAGTAGATGTTTGTTTATATTAAATGAATAATCCAATGCCATCCAGAGGTAGATTAACAAATACTCATCTCAATGAAATATAATCTTCTTAAAGCTTATTAATAGAATTATGGATTCATTAATCTAGGATTAAAATATCTTTCAAATTCCCAATTATAATTTGTTGAGTAGAGAGAGAGGAAAGAGAGCAAAGTTGTGACGTAAGAGATGAAGAGTGCAGAGAGGTGCAATGATGAGAAGGGAGGAGGAGAAAAAGAGAAAAATGAGAGAGAAGGGAAAGAAGTGGGAAGGAAATTAAGAGAGGAAGTGGAGGCGAATAGGGATGGGGGTGAGGGCTGTCTGTTGTATGTTCATTAGTAAAATAAAATTTGTAAACTTCCATGGTCCTTTAATGCCTCACTGTCTGTGTAATTTACTTTTCGTTTATTTCATATTTTTCTTTTTATTATTTTCATTTTATTAACATTTCTTTAATATCACTGTACTCTGCCGGCATTTGTTTACTAACAATTACCCTTTCATTTCAAAAGTTTGAAAAATAAATGATGTTCCTAATAAATCAAATGCACTTCCGGTTTATCTTCCATTTAAAGATTAAACATGGCTGATGAGCAACACAATAACACTGCCAACATTTTTCATTTTGAGGTCATAAAACCATGGTAGCATAAGACAATCTAAACTTCTGTAGAAATCCACACACACATATCCATTAGACAAATAGTGAGAGAGGAAAAACTGAATATATTATAATATTTGTATTACATTATAATCAATTCACACTTGGATTCTGGATTCTTCTTTTGGCTTTATGGATTACTATTTCATTTATTGATCGATTTGTTACTTGATTAATTTTTTTTTTTTTATATCTTACATTGAAAATGCCTTTTGTCTTACATTTTTTTTGTTTGTGTTTTTTTTTTTTTTTTTTTTTTTCAAATATATGAGGACAATAAACAAATACAAACACTTAAAAGATTGTTTCCAAAATAACTCCATACTTAGATTCACTGTCAAACATCAATGACAAAATTCTTTCTCAATGTTCTCATAGATAACACCAATAATACGTTCAGCATCTCCTGCTACAAAAAACCTACTAGCCTATATGTTTGCCTTCTTCATTTTAAAAGAGATTTTCCTCGTTACAAAATAGCTGTAGTAAAAATAGTTTAACCATACTAATCTCCTTGCCTAAAAAAAATTACTAATCAAACTAAAAAATATCAAACAAGTGCACATCAACAATAGATTTCCCAATCATATCAGAGACCAACACATAAAATTTAGGCTGCAGAACTTACAAGATACCCCCACAAATAGTAATATCATACAGAACCACAACCCGAATTTCATTAACACATTCTACTGCAATCAAATGCAATCTAACTTTAAATTAGAAGAAAAGGCTACAAGAAAGATCATACATAGATACGCATCTCCAACTGAAACTTATCATATAAAAAAACTTTAAAACCAAAAACCTAGTAATAAAAAACAATGCTTCTCTAATACTTAAACCATTAAAAAAAGAAAAAAAAAATCAATGATATCTGTAGGCTTAAATGCCCCATGGGAGAGTGCAACTCTTACAACAATTCAATAATTAATAGTTACATCAGTTACACAACTATGACCCTATACCACAACTTAACCATGCATAATGTCAACTCTAGTGTAATCTTCAAACATCTACAAAAAACATAACTGCTTCCAAAAGTCAGATAAATCCTAGTTCAAAAGACAAAAGTACATCACGAAACAAATATAAAAAAATTTAAAATTCTCAAAGCCATTTATATAAAAACCCTAAAGCCTACGATTAACACAATTTTCACACAAGCACAAACATTTTAAAATGCTTATCGTAATGCCTCAACCAATCTTCTCCCTTCATGCGACCTAGTTATTGACTCCAGCACCAGGCTCACCTATTTGCCTCCATACCAGAACACAGCATCTTACCGATACAATGTTGCTTCTACAAAAACCTTTCCACTGTCCAACTCATTCCACCTAGCATACATTTCATGACAATTCCATAGACCAGCAAAAACATTTGAAAAAGAAATACATATGGAGCTTTTATCAATATTTTGGATTCCCACACAAAAATGATTATAAGAATATATATATATATATATATATATATATATATATATATATATATATATATATATATATGTGTGTGTGTGGAGAGATGAAAAAAGGAAAACAAAATTATATATTCATCAACATTTTGTCTTCATTTCAAGACTTCCTCAAGATGATTGATTTGAAGAAAAAAAATACCAATACAATATTTGAAAATATAATTGTGCTTGTAATGTGAAATCGATGTCTTTGTTCTATTTCAGGAAAAAGAAAAAATTTGTTAGCATTGTGTATAGCATTTACAACATGGATTGTGAGATTTTTTTTAACTATATATAGCTGTTAGAAAATGTAAAACGATATGCAATTTCTGTTCTTTTTTCGAATAGATATATAAACATTAGAAATTCAAAATGTTGGATGTGTATATGAAATAATTGTTTTTATTTATTGACTGATTATTTTGTTATCAGTATTATTTTCTGTGGTTAATTAAGTAAACATAATTTTGGTTTGTGTCTTTTTCATCTCTCCATCATGTTAGAATATTATTTTGGTCATTTTCATCATATATATTATAGTAAGTTTATATATATATATATATATATACATATATATATATATATATATATATATATATATATATATATATATATATGTGTGTGTGTGTGTATATGCATATGTAACAATTAAACTACACAAAATTTATGTTTCATCCTTGTAAGGATTGGTCAGGCTATTGCATGGAATTGATGTTACATCACGTTTTTATGCATACACGTGATGCTAATTTGCTAGTTAGCCAATCAGATACTTTGTTAAATATATCTCCTTATATAATTTTATGTAGATACATGAAATATATATACACACACATTATATAGATATATAAAATGGCCTACATAAACGTAACTACGTTTCAGTACTAACTGTGCCTCATCAGAGTCAAAAAGCTATAACAAAAACAAAACAATTCATCCAAAAAGAGTCAGAATTAGTTCAAATAATCATATTCTGCAATTTCTGCAATAAATAGCATCCGTCACTCAGATGACGACTCGGTCAAAGTTGACAAGTTGAAGGTAAAAATGATGGCAACACGTTTTCACACCTTCCGCCTTCTTTATCATAGATTTAAGCTAAATTACAGAAGATGCTGATTGTAGAATATGATTATTTGAAATTTCTAATTCTAATATGTTTTGGATAAATTGTTTTTAATTCTATTTTTCAGCCTTGATGAGGTAAAAGTTGTACTGAAATGTAACTGCATTTGCGTAGATAATTCTAAATGTTTATACAATGTATATTTATAAAATTCTATCTTGTTTCTAAATTTTTGAGATGAGGATTGCTTATTCATATTATTTGGATTCTTCGGACTATCTTTCTCATCTTGACTGTCAATTTCATGTTTCAATTGATGTAACTTATGACCTTCTTCAGATGTATCTTGTTGAACTCGGGAATCTTTGTCAAGCTCAAAAATCTGCATGAAACTCATTTTTGTCCCAAAACAAGCTTATTTCATTAATAAATGCTAGTTTTATCCTGCAGATTCAAGACACTTCAAATAAAAGCCCCTCCCCGTTTTTTTTTTTTTTTTTTTTTTTTTTTGGTGAATCTCAAAAAATTGATTTCATATAAAAATTTGTGAAAATTGTAAATTCTTGTAAAGGAAGCATTTAAGTGCTCATTAATCATTTTAAATGTATAAAAAAAATTAGATTCTAATTTAGACACACTTTTATAAAAAAATAAAAATACAAACAATACAAACAAATCTCATGTAACTTGATCAAGTAGTTTTTTTGTTTTTTTGTTAAATAAGAAACTTAAATTTTATGAAGAAGCAAGGAAAAGGCCAGGAGCGAACATATTATTTTCAAATATGTTAAAATTCAAAGGCTAACAACTCCATTCGACTACCAAGATTTTGTGTGTACGTGTGTATGTATATAAGATTTACAGACGATGCTATTTTACTAGTTGCTAAAAATCATAAAGTGTGATTTTGTTTTTTTGTTTAATTTAAATTGTCATGGTAAATATTCAAATTAAAATTTGAATTTCTTCAGATGTTTTTAAACCGGCTTTGTAAAAAAATAAAGAATATATTGTTCTATTAAACTTTTTGTTTAAACCTTTTGTTTAAATAATTTGACTTTGTTCGTTTTATTCAAAAAAAAAATAAAAAATAAAAATAATGGTAAAAAAAATCATATTTCACTCCATAATGCACTTTGGAAGAGTGTTGGTGGAAGGGGGGGGGGGAATAGCCAAAAGATAAGCGTTTTATTATTTCTAGTTGCCACTGAGAAAAATCACTCACAAACGCAACCGTTTTACTTGCAACATAAAGCCCTGTCCTTATTATCTTTAATCACTTCCATGTGTCGATATCCAGTGTAGACCCGAGGGTTTCTCTTAGGTAAACAAATTATCAAAATGTAATTTCTCCAAAGGAAAGCAGAGAGGAAGAAAAGCAAAGAAAAATAAAAGGAAAATCGTTTGGGGAGCTGCCAAGTGTACCTATCTAACATGATTAATATGGAAATAATTACAGGTTATTTTGAGAGTATCTTAAATATGAAATAAAACAAGATCTCTCCCTCCTCCCCCTTAGCTGAGTGATTAATAGCTTTTTTAATACGAGGTATACAATAGTAAAATCTGTGATGTCACTCATATAAGATTATATGTGAGAAAATACATTATATTTCCAATTGTGTCTTAAGGACAAATGCTTCTCAACACCCTGGAAAATCTCATCAGTATGCCCTGTATTTAAGAATTCAGGTGATCAGTCATCTCCCTCTCAGTACAGACCAATCAGTCTCCTGTGCGTCATGAGGAAGTTGCTGGAATCCGTGTTAAATAAAGAAGTAGCCACCTCAGCAAAAATAATCACAGTGACATGTAGTATGGCTTCCATTCTGCTAGATGTACAGCAGATGTGCAAACAGTTATATCTCATAGGATTGGTAAATCTCTCGATGGGGGGGGGTCCTTTCTAGGGCAATTGCTCTGGGCATATCAAAGGTCTTTGATAGGGTATGGCATAAAGGTCTACTCCACAAAATCTCTAGCTATGGTATAGCTGGAAATGTTTTACAATTATTAATCAGTGGTTAATGAGCAGAAATGAGACAGTATTAATGCTGGAATCCCACAGGGGTCCATCCTGGGCCCAACTCTCTTCCTAATCTTCATCAATGATCTTCCCAATCACATCCTAAGATCATTCATAAATATTTATGCTGACGACACTACCATCTATGGCAACACTTGGAAGGCCATACATGACCAAGATCTCTCTGATTCTCTCTCCTCTGATCTTGAGCATGCAGTGCAATGGGGAAAGGAGTGGCTGGTTAATTTTAACACATCTAAAACCAAGCTTCTATCTTTACATAATCAACGCTCTGACCCCCGTCTGGCATCAATGTTTTAAGAAGCTTCTGGGTCTGACCTTTACTCCTGATCTGAAATGGAACGTACATCAAGATTGTTGGAAAAATGGTAGGATCATTCTACCGCTTCAGTAGATATCTCACAGCCGATGCAATTCTCTACCTGTATAAGAGCCAAGTACATACTAGGATAGAGTACTGTTGCCACATTTGGGTAGAAGCACCTTATCCTGCCTTGACAGAGTTCAAAATAGACTTTGTAGCCTAGTGGGGGATGTCCTTTTCTCTTTCCTGCAAAAGAGACGTAGCGAGCCTATCTCAGCTATATCATTATTTTCATGGCAAGTGCTCATCTGAGCTCCAATTTATGCCTCCTCTTGACGAACTTTCACAAAAAATACTCATCTAGCTGAAACCACTATCAATAAATTCCCCCACTCTTTATATGTGCCTAAATCTAAATGTAGACTCCATGAACAGAGCTTCTTTCTTAGAACTGCACATCTGTGGAACTCTTCCGTTTGCCTGCTTTCCAGCAGACTACAATATGGTGGTTTTCAAATCCAATGTAAACAAGTAATCCAATTTACCAAATTTCCACTATTAACGATTACATTATTATCCCATTGACTACCATATACGCATTAACCCTTATCCTCAAGTGGCCTCCGGACCTTGATAAGTGATGACTCTTAAAAGATTTTAATATTTAATTATGATCTATAATTTATTTTTGATTAACCATAAGTAGAGGAAGGGGAGCTTCTATCCATACACTCAAAGTCCTAACACTGCCACCCATAACACTGAAATGAATTTAATAAATTCTTTTATATTTAACAGCTAATCCACATTCAATTGCAAAGAGGGAGTAGTGGAGGAGAGGAAGTAAAGAAAGAGAGGGAAAGATGAAAAAAGCCACCCGTTCTGAATTATATAGTTAAGTGTCTCACCCCCATATGACCTTAGAGAGAAGATGAGGTAAAAAATAGCAAGTAAAGAGAGAGAAGGGAGAATTGTTTTTAAATTACTGAGATAATTGAATTGGTTAGCATTATACTTAGAGAGATTAGGAGTTCAAACCTCGCCCACGACATAAATATGTTCACTATTTTAGAGTTAGATCCATTCAAAATTTCATGGTTAGTTTTAAAAATAGATTTTTATTATATTGAAAAATTTATCTTGAAGATGCTGTGAGGTAAGTCTTCAATGTGCTGGTCCCATCACTCATTTCTATTTTTTTTTTTCTACATTAAGCAAGTTGGCCTTTTGGTTAAGATCAAAGTGTAGTATCTTATCTGTCCTTCAGATGCTGCACTTCCATTTCTTGTTCTCTTTCGGTGGAGGATCAGTCTTTCACGACTAAGACAATTCTTTTATTTTTGTACCTTTTCTCCACGTTAAAAAACGACTCTGGTGTCTAACTCTGTCCCGTGGGGAGGCATAGTAAATAGGTACATTAAACAAGTTCACTCATGAACTAGGTTTACTTTAAAAAAAATTAAATTTTTAAAATTTTCAAAAATTTTTGGATAAGGATTAATAATTTGTACTATTTGAATTATTTGGACTACTGTTCTCATCTTGAGTATTTGCACAGCATTTCAAATGATGAGTAAGATTGTACATCTAACAAATAAGAATACATTTATGGCTGCCAAAATTCATACTAAAATTGTCCACCAGAAATCATGGTGTAAAGAATAAAGTACTAGGTAAAATTCAGTTCTAAATGACACTCTTCTTCATTCTCAGTGCAACTGATACAAAGAATACAATTCCAAATTACTTAAGACTTCTACGCAGTCATCATTGATGAAGAGCATGCTACCCCGCCTCCCCATGAATTGAATAAAGGGTTCTGTTAACATTTTGTGCAGAGTTTGACAAGATACACCTAAATATGGTCAGATGCTACATCAGCCAAAACATTGTGCAAATAACACTCAAAACGAGAATAGCTTGGATTTTGATTGGAAACAATCCTCCATCTGGAAAGAGGGGCTATATACAAGGTAGCAAAGAAGTCATTGACTAGCATAGATTCTATATTTTTGATAGTACATGAATAAAGGTTTAACATAATGACGAACACAATAGAGATTTGTTTCGAAAAAAAAAAAAAAAAAATGAAAAAGAATTTATTCATGAAAAATAAGTTTTTAAATGGTTTCTATTTTAAATTTCACAAACACAAATCTGTGCTGTTTTCCAAAACATTATCCATGGCAGATTGCAGGATCACTTGATTATTCCTAATATTCATAAATGACCTCCTTGACAAAATTGTCTGTGAGATGGGTATATATGCTGATGACACCACGCTCTATAACAGACACAACAGAAAAACAAATGAAGAAATATCTAAAGAAATGGCAGAAACACTAGAGGATGACCTCCAATCTGTAGTGAATGCGGACAAAAATGGATGGTCACATTCAATGCTGCCAAGACTAAACTTGTTTCCTTCAATAATTACAAGAAACCTTCTCTACCAATAATAGCAATGGCCAAAGACTATCTGAAAGCACATCTTTTAAACTCCTCCGCCTAATGTTCACAGGAAACATGAGTTGGAACAATTACATTGAGAGCATTACCAGGACCGCTGCGAAAAAAGTAGGTTCTCTCTGTGCTAGAAAGCTACTAACACCCAAAAGTATTCTGTACCTCTATAAGGTCACCATTCACCCATGTATGGAGTATTGTTGTCATATTTAGGCCGGTGCATCTGCTACTAGTCTCTCACTCCTAGACAAGGTTCAAAAGAGAGTCGCCAACCTGATAGGTCCTGAACTGTCATCCAAGCTTCAGCCTCTGTCCCAGTGACGTAATGTAGCATCCCTTTGCCTGTTCTACAAGTACTTTAATGGTGAATGTTCCGACGAACTGCAAGCACTTGTACCTCCTCTACGTAAATACCCCCGACAAACCCGTCAAGTAGTAAAATCCCACCCCTTCACAATAAAGATCCCTAGATGTAAGAGAGCCTTCTACTCCAGTAGTTTCTTCCCCAGAAATGCTAGACTCTGGAATTCCCTTCCGGGTTCCTGCTTCCTCAACTGTACTGACATGCAGAAGTTCAAGTGTACCGTGAACCGACATCTTGCTGCCCAACTCCCCACTTAGTATCCCTGTAGCCTGTGTCCTTAATAGTAGCCCCCTACATCAAAGTGGCAATGTGCCTTGTTTGAGGTGAAAATGTAATTTAAAAAAAAAAAAATTTTTTTAAATTATGATTTAATTCTCTTCAGAGACTGCAAAAATTGATGGCGGCAAGCAATCCTGAAAGATGTCTTAAGAATCCACTTCTGATCTGTGCTTCTAGTGTGATAAAGACAGATAGGAAGGAGAAAGATAGAAAGAGGATGAAGAAAGAAAAGGGGGAGGTGGAAAGAGAAAGAAAGAGAAATAAAGAAATAAGGGAGGGGGGAAAAGAACAGAGGAAGAAAAATAAACCAAAGCAGCAAAAGAAATAAACTGACAAATGGAGAAACAGATCGACAAGAAAACATGTTTGTCACTTATTAGATTCATAGAGAACGTTACAGTCACATTTATTAAAACATCATTAGCAATAAACATAAAAAGAAAATATACTTCAACGTGTCCATTAAATGCTGCATGGTGAAGACTAGTACGTCCAGCACGGTCAGATACATTGACGTTAGTCAACATTGGTATGAGATACTCTGCGCATTTAACTGCATTGTTTGCTGCAGCTACATGCAATGGTGTCTGCCAGTTTTTATCACGAGCATTCACGTCAGCCTGGTGTCGCAATAAACATTCCACCGTATCCTGGAAAAAAAAAAAAATTAAGAAATTATTTTTTTTAACTTGATTTAGAGAAAAAAAACGATTCATTAGATGAAAACCCATTCATAACAGGAATTAGATAATTTCATTCTAGCCTGAGAAGAAAAACGTAAAATGCATTAACGGCAACATCCTCATGAGTATCAAGGTCTGCTCTTGCATTTTTCATTGCCAACTACTATGCAAATTGTTTTTTGTTCATTCCTCAAGGAGAGTAAAAAGTGAACGAGGAGTCTACTTTCAGCAGCCTTGTAATTTTCACTTTTCTTATTTTGTCCTTTAGTCTTCATATTCCAGGAGTGTTAGGGTTATGCTGGGCAATATTGGATTGCCTTACTGATAGTAGATTTAGTAAATCAACTATTATCATTAAAAAATGTTAGATAGACATTATTTTGTTAAACTTATGTAGAAAAAAGGTATTCAGAGAGAATATTTTGAAGAAAAGGAATGTTTAGTAAAATATTATGGTTAACTTAGAAACAATGACACGGAAAGAATGTGGTAGACATAAACAAAATAGGTTTTTAAACCTAGGGATAAAAACAATAAACTTGGATAGAAAAACAGGATTCAAAGTTACATGTTAAAAGATGCGAGTTGAATTATGTCATAGCAGGGATTAGTTTGAATACAAGCAAAGTTAGGAGTTGACAGACTGACAGGAAACAGATGGAGGGGGCTAGAGCATTGGAGACAGGGCTTGTAATGACCCAGTATGGGGAGGGGGCAGAATCTAAGTAGGTGTGCAATCTTCCAACAGGGAAACATTTGGAATAAAAGCTATCTGAAAATATAACCGGAAATTTCAGCTTTAGCCGGTTTGTCAACATAAATCCCCAGATGAATGAAGGTAATGTTTTCTTGTTTGGCAAGATATAATTCCACAGAAAATGTCCGTCCCTTCATTGTTAAGGAAATGTTCGTTGATAAAATAATGTTATGTCCTATTGAAACTGTATGAATTTGTGAAATATATATATATATGTAAGCAGTTCTACACACATCTACAAAGAACATTTATGAAACACTTTTTACATAATATATAAACCACTCTATACAACAGGAGCAATTTTTTTTTTTTTGAAAAGGGGGAATAATAGCTGTCTTATGGGTGAGAATCTATTTATCTAACACTTATTGATGGCTAGTTTTTGATCTTGATGTAATAGCTTTTTTTTCTCTCTGTTATTTTTTAAGTTTCTGGTATCAAATGGCTTCAGTGTCTGAATGATTTCTGTAAAAAAAAAGTATTTTGCTCTTTTAATTCTTTGTGGAGGATAGATGACGTGCAAGTTTTTAAAGTTTCTCAATTGGTTATGCATTATGTTTTTATAATTACATGTTACGGATCAACACCTTTGTTGAGGATGCCACATTATATCAGATTAAAAAGAAGCTTAATTGTTCTTCCACTGAGGAAAGTTCCTACCATTAATGGAAGCATCTTTCAGTTGTAGAAAAGTCTAATCAGAAATTGGCAAGCAGTGTTTATCAAAAAACAATCCCACCTAATTTTATTCCACTCAGATTTTAGCAGAATTTTTAATTTCATTAATTTTTCAACATTTCGTTAAGAAAGACAAATTTCTTTCACCCCATGACAAAAAGTGTTATTTGATTATTGGTAATAAAATATTTCCAATTATAAAAACCAGTTTGATTCTCTTACGTAATAATAATAAAAAAAAAAAAAAATGGTTACTAATTATTTTTCCAAAACTGTTCTGTTGGGGAAGGGGGGGGGGGCAAAACTAAAGAAAAAAAAAATTCAGCCTAAAAAATAATGAGTAACTGTTTTTTGATTAAAAAATTGCTTGTTAAATTTCCAATTTCAAAATCGGAAGCCATCACTAAGTAGATTTTTTCTTTTAAATCAAAGAAACAGTTACTTGTTCTTCTGTTGGGGAATTTTCCTAACATATCTATAATCACCTTTCTCTCACAAGCATTGCAAACTATAGCAACAACAGCAGTGTTACATTTTAACCCCTTTTCTTTGCTTAGGTCAACATTACATAAGAAACAAGCCGAGCATGCAGGGACCCCCTCCGCGAGTGAAAAATTTACTTTCACCATGTTTGTGCAAAATTTAAAAAAAAAAAAAAAAATCAAGGAGTGGTTTATGAGAAAAGTGCAAACAAATAAACAGACAAATGATTTGGGGGTAATTTTATCCCTATAATGGTGGAGGGGGTGGGGCAACCAGAGTTCTGGCAAAAATTTACTTGCACCATGACTAATGTTTGTACAAAATTTTCATAAGAATGCGAATAAACAAATAGGAGTGAATTACTAGGTCCAATCCCTCCATTGTTGAGGGAACAAATTAAAGTGGAACCCTTAATTATCCTTCCGTTACAGAATTCTGTTCACATTTCTGGAATCATCTTTTTCTCGCAGGTTGGTTTACCATTGAAAACTCTAAAACAAGAAAGGAATTTTCATTGCTCATTTGATTTGATGCTACGATCATTCTACATGCTACATCATTCTTTTCTCACACGATTTTATTTACCACAGGGGGTCTTGATGTGCTACCACCAAGCATGAACAAGCGATGAGGATTTCCTTGGTGAGCCAAGATCTCACTTCTCAGCATAAGCAAACACTGATGGCATCTTGCTAGCTAATGACTAAATCTACTCTCACGTTTTGTTTTGTTTTTTTTATTACCCAACAAAGATCTATGCAAACTTTTTTTTTTTTTTAATGGATTCCTTAACTAAAACACAACTGAAACTTTACTTTTCAAACCAAACTACAACTCACAATATTGTTACTGCATATTCGAATTTCACCATTGCATTTTCACTGATATTCTAAGCGCAATCTAAATTCTGTTAAGCAAATTATTTTTTTTATACATTTTGTACTCTCCATCCAGGTGCAACTAACTGGTTCACATTTGCCCTCTTTGCTGCAAACAACTAGACAGATTGAATACAAATTATACTAAATTTTGACCAGATTCGAATTATACAACCATGACCATCTGCACACATCTAATTAATGATTTGAGACTTTGTCTTATCCAGAAATAAATATAGAACAAAATGATAACAAATGTTTTATGTGGATCTTATGACCAAAAGTTTACACTAATTTAATTTGCATATTTGAATTTCACAACCACATCATTAAATTCCAAGTTTAACTTAAATTCTATTTGATGTATTTTGTGACTTTCACTCCCTCTCTCCCCAAAACTCAGAGGAAATTTCATTACACTGATACTGAATGTAAATATATCAGCTTATCATAATATGGAGAGACATCACCATTATCAAAATCGAAGAGACCAGACAATAATAATACTAGAACATACAAATTTATTCGGCAAAACAGCACAATATTAGTGGTAATCCTAAAAGATTCATGAGATCGATTGCAAAAATAATGTTGTTCACAAAGAAATCGGACAGAATCTTATGGGATGAGTAGAGGTCATTTTAGTCCGAAAAGGTAAAAGAAAATCGCTTAATCAGAACTAAACAAATTTTTAAATTTTCACCATTACATAAACCTTCATTTAAAGGCTTCTAATTTCCCAGATCTCAATCCCTTTGAACAAAATTGAGGTGAGAGTTAATGGACATTTTTATAACATTAAATAATACCTGTCTCAAAAAAAAAAAAAATATATATATATATATATATTTATTACAAAAAAAATCAAGAAAACATCAATACCGTCAGTTTATGATGAAAAATATTGGACTCTTCAGCCTCTGTTTTATACAAGAATATAAAACAGCGACTGAAGAGAGTCTAATATTTTTCGACTATGAACTGGTACCCCTGTATTGGATTTGAAACTAGTGGTACCAATGTTTTTCTGATCTTCTGTAAAGTTTTTTCAAATAAATATTATGCTTTTATATTGAAAATATTTTCTTTATAATCGAACACTTTCCTGGGGTTCTATCCCCAACAAACAGCATACACACACACACGCATATATATATATATATATATATATATATATATATATATATGCAGACATGTACAAGCTTCACTACACTGGCATAACAATGTTTCAATATGTAATTATAAGGCAAAAGGTCTGTCTTATCATTTAGGTGTTAGTGTTAAAAGAAACAGATATATATATATATATATATATATATAAATTTTTATATAGTAATGTATTTTGAAAACATTTACAGACATCTTCAGACCCAAAGTACAATTTCATCTTCACAAAGTGATGACATCATCCACATGAACATACAAGCATACATACACACACAAACATAAAAGTATACATACATGTAATACACTTACAAGATTTGTATCATGTTTTGACTAATGTTACCAGTGTCATATGGCACCGACACTAAAATATGCTTCATAAAGACTCATCTGCTAATCCATGTACTCATGCCCTGCTGTTACCGAAATTATATTGGTTAAAAAAAAAAAAAAAAATCAATAACGTTCAATAATTGTTTTTTCATTCATCAATGACGACTGCAACAGAACAAGGAGTTGTCTCATCGTTTAGGAATTTTTGCTATTTAAGCAGCCAAGTTGTAACATCTTGTTTCACTCATATGGAAAATAGGGCCTGCAGCAGCAACTCTAGAGTTGTTCAGAATGTATAACAATTCAATAATATCTGAAGAAAACTCGGTTAATATTTGACGATATTCCTTAGATGAGATTGCGATTCACAGATTCTAATAGATCAGACAATTTAGCATAATAGAGTGTTCGCTAATAGACTAAGACAACAGGGGTTCAATCTTCAGTAAAGTTATATCATCATCATATTCAGTTTAACATGTTTGACACGGACATCTTTTAAAAATTGACTTCCAAACTAACTTATCTCTGACCAGGTCTTTATTATCCCTCTTTCTCAAGTGCATTCCTATCACTTTGTTTTTCTTGGCCTTCATCCATGAACTGAACCTACTACTTCAACTGTTCTACATCCACTAATCCAAGAACTCTCTTCCATTCTTTCCATCGTGACCAAACGATTAAAGCACAACTATATGTTCTGGATTTAAGCTTAGAATTGAAATCATGCATAAGAAATCATATCAAATAAAATCTGATAATCAGCCTCATTAAACATGTCATTTATTCTTCCTTTAAATAGACAGTTTCCCAACAAATTTGATGGGTGGATGTGCATGTAACCTAGGCCCAAAAGTACTAGGGTACACAATGAGTACATTGGCCAGTTCAAACCTAAAACTCTATAAGGAATTTAGAAAGGATCAATTGTCTGAAATATTTAATAAAATGTTTTAAAGAAAAAAATGCTGCCTATATATATATATATATATATATATACACATACATACATACACACACACAACACATATTTAATTTTTTCACAAAAATCAAAACACAATATAAAATGAGATCATATCGTGTATATTCGTACGTGTTACAATTGTTTCATGGCCATTCGGACAATTTTAACTGTTATGTCATTCAAACATATTCCAAAACGGCTATTCTTTAGACGGCAAAATGCACTATACATATATGAATACATTCATAATCTTTAAGAGAACAAGCAGTTGAACCTACCTTTTAGTAATCACCCCATTTTCATATTTCTACTTTTTAAATCATATTTCACCCAATTACCTATTTTAATATTAATTTAATCTTCTGTATATATATTTTTAATTTAGTAATTATTTTTCTTCCCCAATTTATTTATTTAATTCATTTATTTCACAAATATGAAACTACATCTTCAAATCCTAGTTTCTACTTAGACGTTCCACTATTTACTCTTCAAACTGATAGTTTCATATCAACTTTGTTTACATTTTTATGATCTAATTAATTTTTGCTTGATATTTTATTTGTAATCAAAAGGTTAATTTAATTAAAATTTATCTTTATTCCATACTTTTAAATTTATCTTTTCAATTCTTATTATCTAAGTATATTATTTTAATTCTTATATCTTTCCTCTTCATTATCATTTGTAACAATTTTATGTTCTAAAGGACATATCTGTTTAGTCAATTTTTATCAATTTACTAATTTCTAGAAATTCCAGGCATTAATATTTTAATATTTTGACTTTACTATTTATTAATTTTCTTTGTTTAATTTTAACCTTATAATTTAACCATTATCTTCTTTATAACAAACTATTCAATTTTTCACTTAGTTTTCTTCAACTTCATATTTTGATTAAATTTATTTTAATCCATCATAATCTGTTTGTTTCCATATCTTGCAGTTACTTAATGTTAGATTCTTTTCATTCTTGTGCTATTGACATTACTCATAACGATTATTAAAATTAAGACTTCTTCTATTTCTCCTATTAAGGTGAGAATTATTTTAGTTTCTGTGTGTTAAATTGATTATTAATTTATACTAATTTATTTATTGCACTATTATAAAATCTAAATATTAAATTTAACATTCTCTTTCACACATCCACAACATTCTGTAAATCTTTCTTTTTCTAATTACAAATTTATTATAATCAGGTTTTATGTGTGATAACAGGAATTTATTTCTATGAAGACAGCTTTGTATAACATCATACTTGTTACTATGTTAAGGTGTCAAAGCTAATTTAACTTAACATTAAATTAAATGTCTGGCCACTTATGTTTTTTTTGTTTTTTTGCATTTATTAACTAAAATTATAAAATACAATTTCCAATTCTTAAATGATTAGATAAGAAAAAAGAAATTACAAACCAACTACAAAGTACAAATTGTAATTCTTAAAGTGAATAACTAGAAGCTGAAATTTTGCACCTGCTGCTCTACTTCCTCTTCTATTCTGTCTGCCTACTCTGCTGTCATAGTCTCCTCAGTATTCTTTGGTGCTTTCCCCCCGCCCCCCGCCCCTAAATAGATTCAGTAACTTAAATTTTTGAACAAGTCCCCAATAGTAAGTTTTTAAGGTAGGAATTTTATAGCATTGCAAATTCTCATATGAAAAAAAAATGAAAAAATCTCTTATTAAAAGTTTCTGGTTTGTGCAAATCATTCTGCTTCACATGCCATGAAAAGGTCCTTTCTGATTAATGTTTACCAGATAAAAAAATATTCCGTTATTCTGAAAAACAGCGAAGTTCGTTTGCTTATTTTAAAACTGGTAAACATTAATCAGAAGGGACTTTTTCTGAGCATTCAACATAAAGCCGAACGGTCTGCACAAACCAGAAATAAATCATTTTTAAACAATCACAGCGTTAACTTAAACAAATACAAAAATAAAATAAAGATGCTAAAACAATAAAAAAAACAAAAAAAAAAAAACAATAGTACTTATGCAGGGAACTTTTTGGAAACCCATTTCTTAACATGTCGAGGAGGGAGTGTTTTTCTAACTAATCTGTACTTTCACCTAACAATTTAATAAACAATGCAAAACAAGTGATTTGTACCACAGGCATCGAAGAAAGACAACTGAAGTTTTTTCTCTATATGCATTTGATTAGGGAAGGGGTTGAGGGAACCACCTCAAATAGACAAATGTAATCAGTGCCATGCGAAGAATTCAACAGAATCGCAAAGAAATACCAATTGTATAAAGAACTCTATCATTGATAACATGCAGTTCTTTTATTAAAATTAAATTAATGTTGAACATGTACGTTTACTTAATTACATCGCCATGATAAACAAAGTGAAACACAATACATAAAATTATTACATTTTCTTGTGGATACTATTTAAGAAGTACATGGTGTAAAGAGCTGACATTTGGATATAGCATTCTACAATATGTATTTATTAGGCATGCAAAATTCCAGATCTTTTAATAGTTTTTGTGATATGTTTTTGAAATTAGTATATGTTTATGACATTTGGTACTTTATTTCCATCACCAAAATTGAACATATCAGCATTTTTATTGACTTATAATGAAGTTGCAGTTGGAATTGTTTTAAAAAATAGGCATAATAATCATTATGTATAGAATTATATTGAATATTCATATTTACTGTCATTCAATTCAGTTTTATTTGATGATACTTTAAAAATTGTCCATCAGTGCAATTTTGCTATTATAAATGATGTTCACTTTTCACACTTCAAAAATGAAGACCGAAATTGAATTAGAAACAATTGTACTTTTACTTCCTACTGTCTTCTAATATTAGGAGTGATGAAAGCATCTTTTGTGACATTTTAACTGGTTATTTTTTTTGTGAGTTGGTTTCAAAGTTACCATTTTGTAATTTACACGTTTGTGCTTCTTCACCCTAAGCAGGGTAGTGTACTCTGCTGATCATCAGTGAAAAGTAAATGTAGAATCCAATTCTAAAAATGTTTTCTATGCCAATCTTTTAAAATTAATATTTGAATCATGGAAAGTAGACATACACAAGTTTTTATCATTTAGATGGGATGAAAATCTTGTTTCCGTTAATAACCTGAATTGTTCAACAATGGTAAGGATTCCACTAAAGTCAGAAATACTAGAATTAGATTTGACAGCTTTTGACAAAAATAACCTCAAAGCTAAATTTGTATGTATTATCACTGATATGGTTGATGTTCTGTAACTTGCTTCAGAAAGGGAGCATTATCTGTTGTAGTTGTCCAAATGTCTGAAGTTAATGAAATGTTGCTAATTTAAGCAAGAAACAATTGAATTTTTGTTTTACTTTTGTAAATATATTGAAAATTATTTTGCAGTGAACTACATTTTGGATGGAATACTGTAATTTGAACAAAGTTTTGCAACAAACCTATTAAATCCAATATCAAATGTTACAGAATATGGTTTAATATCAACAGCAATCGTTTCTCTTATCACATAATGGATCTCTTATAACCTGTGATCACTAATATCCCAAACTTTCTTTTTGGTCAATATTGATTCTATAGTAGTTTCGTGTTTCACTGGAGGCTCGTAGTTGCTGCCACTTTTTCCTGGAATGTCTGTCCCTGAATATTCATTGTCTTTCTTTTCTTATTTGCAACTTTTGCTCCTTATTAGTCAGTTTTAAAAGTTTTTGTTGATTTGGCACTCTTTGATATGATGGTGTGACAGAATTTGCAAGCAGTTGTATTCTTATTCTTGAGATTGCCATCAAAATGCTTCCAGCAGAAACTGGTTGTCATAATGGTTGAAGGCTGTTAATATTTAGTTAATTTTTTATGTATTTAAATTACTTATGTCTGATATCTAATTAGTAATTTACCTCAATAAAATATACATTATCTAAACTATATGAATAAAAATAAAAATATATCTAATGGTAGCAAGAGTCCGAAAATGAGGAACAAGAATATGACTGATGAAGAATGCTTTATTTTCAGTTCGCACATCGTCGCAATTTACTGTACGATTCCTCAACATGAAAACTGAAAGATGAAATTATTATTTTTTACTTTAAATCATTATCAAAGAAAATTATTATGTTAATTCGATAGGACGAGAAAGGAAGAAAATTTTCCGTATTCTTACATCTATTTGCCTCAAATTTAGTGCAATCTACATATTAACAGCGTGCCATGCCTGTTATTTGATCATATGGCTTAGACGATGCACGTCTCTTTGATAAATTTTCACTGGCAAGCAAAATAGTGAGTTAACTTGTCTTCCTTTCTAATATAATTAATATTAGTATCATTTATAATAAAATTTGCTGATAAATCGGCATTAGAAAATCTATTAATCAGCTGATTATCAAAGGCCGCTTAATAGGTAATCGGCCAATTCGATAATTGGTACATTCCTAATATATATATATTTAGACACGTCATTCCTTTTTCCGATCTTGTTGAATATCTTTTCTATTTTCTGAGTGGTCTTTTTAATTTCGGCAAGTGTATTATATAGAATGGAGTCCAGAAGTTGTTAAAAATAAAAAAATTATAAATACACTAAGCCTCAAAAGAAAAGGAAAAGAAAACAACAACAATTGCTCCTGACGACAATCGGATGCCCGATAGAAAGCGCTTGAGAAAAATATGGGGTACCACAACTTCTGGGCGCCATTCTATATAATATGCCTGCCGAAATTAAAAAGACCGCTCGCCAAATAGAAAAGATATTCAACAAGATCGGAAAAAGGAATAACTGTCGTGTTCAATCAAATGTGTCTCAATAATGACCTGCTGCCAAAATATACAAATATATATATATATTTTTGGCTTGTTTTATAATGTGTATATATATATATATATATATAATTTGAAGTTGCTATTTTTCAAAAGTAGGGTTAGCAATGAAATATAACAAGGTTAATGCAAGAGTGCTCAATACGGAAGTAGAACAAGTTACATTTTCAATTTGTCTTTACATAAGCAGTAAGACTGCAATTGTAAAATAGTGAATTTTTAAATGTAATTCTAAATCTTAACGATAATACTTATGAATGGTTTCACAAACTGGACAAAACACTGTTCTATCTAAATTATGAATTCAATCATCCTAAGTGTAAAACTGGAAGATTTTTGTTCCTCGTTCCTTTTTGAGAGTAGACCAGCGGCCAGGTCAGACGTAAAACACCTCACTCATACCAGCGACAGAATAACTACACGAGAAACCGAATGAAACACGTCCATGATGTAACACGTCTCACAACCAAGAAGAACAAAAAATAGGAGGAAAAATATGCAAGAGGGACACTTAAAAATGCCAACCCAACCACCGACAATAAAATAACAGATATCAGCAAATTGTAAGCTACTCCTTTTGCCCTATTTCTCTTTCTCTCCCCATGCTGACCAGTGACTCTCTGATACAACGAACATTTTATTTATTTTGTGTTTAATATAGACAATATTCTGTGCTCGACTCAGAAATGATTCTCATTCCATCGATTCCTTTGCTTTGTTATTTTGCTTTACATTTTGCCTTTAATATTTTTTTTCTTATTTCTTGGCTTTCGTTTTTCCAGATAGTATTAGTTTTAACTTTAATAAAAGGTTCTAAAATTGCATTTTATTTATCTTGTTATTTCCATGTGTTCTGCTGCCATGTGTACTCCACATGAAGAGAAGAGATATTCCATTCCCTTCCCATTTTTTAACATTTTCAGTTTTTTAACGTTATATCTATCAGTCACCCACTTTTCCCACCATATTCCGAGGCATAATATATATATATATATATATTATGATATCCATGTACGCTTCTAGAATCATCATTTCAAAGTTATGAAGGTTTATGAAGCATAAAAACGTTTTTTACACTTAATTTTTTATATTTCAAACAGCCCTCCGCTCTTGATCACAAAAATGTAGTGGAATAATTATGAAAGACGTTGGAAAAAAAATTATTAAAACCATCACTATTGTTATTTTACTATATTATTTCCTATTATTTTTGTTTCAACTATTATTATTATTATCATCATTATTATTATTATGATAACTACGAATATTTTTACCATCCAAGACATTTATTTCAGTTTTTAAACATTTATTATACATATTGAATCAATTGCGTCTTGTTTCTTGCTGGCTAAAATAAATGCTAATGTATTACAAATTTAATAAATAAAAAAAAAACAAAAAAAAAAAACATTCTTCTTTTACAAACGGTAAAAATAATTCCCGTGAATTATTTCGAACCTTGTTGCAAGGAATGAACGCAAACCAAAAAACAAATTTCCAATTTTTTTTCCAACGTCTTTCATTTAGCTACATTTTTGTGGTCAAGAGCTTGAAATATAAAAATAAAATTTGAAATATAAAAAAAACATCGTTTTTATGCTTCATAAACCCTCATAACCTTGAAATTTATATATATATATATATATATATATATACATATACATATATATATACACATACACATATATATATATACACATACATACACACACACATATATATATATATATATATATATATATATATATATATATACACACACATGCACTAATCATTTGATAGTGCATTTACTAGCAATTTATTTTGCTTTTCTAATTTAAATGTACTATGTTTTTCCTAGAATATTATTTTTGTTCCAATCAAAGGAAAATAACTTTGTATGTAAAAATACAGTTATATCCTTTTTTAAAATGGCGGCTATTTGAAAATAATTCTGATCTGGACAAAGTATTTTCTGAAAAAAATTAAATCAGATAAAATTTTATTTTAACAACATGCTGCAACAATCCACGCAACAAAAAACAGATGTACCAGAATCAAATATTGTTCTGTAAGAAGAAGCTATTGATGACAAAGAAACAAAATGATTGACTACTTTATATATTAGATATGGATGTTATTAGCTGTCATTTCTGCTTTTGAGGTGATACCAAAAAAAATTATTTTTTTTTGTAATTAAATCTATAAATATAAAAGCGAAAATGTATGTATGTGTGTTCGCTTTTTCTGTGTGTCTACAAAAGGCTTCTTTCAGAGAAGTGGTCGGTCGGTTCACAACTTTTTAAAACTTTTTATATAACACATATAAACGGTAATATCTCACACTTAACAACGAAGCTCACCTGTCTATTTAATTTGCTCGATTTCGGGAAGATAAATATTCAATATTTGTCGCTCGCCACATGTGGGTTAGTCTTTTTCCTATAACATCTTGAGGGCGAAGAAAAAAGCGTTCAGCAGTAAATGAAATCCCGCAGTCAAACTGACCTCATTAACTCATTAAAACGAGCACCTGCTAAATCCAACTAATTAAATAAATTCAAATGTGTTTCCGTAAGCATGTCGCGATGGGGCAATGGTTAACGTTGCACTTTTTTTTTTCACAACTTTGCCTCAACGGTTCGGGTTCGATCCTCATACTTACTTTTTTTTTTTTTAAAACCCCCCCCCAAAACACCCGGGCAACGCCGGGTACCTCTCGCTAGTTCATTCTAAAATAAAAAGTACCCAAAACTTAAATGAACAGATGTGCAACTGTACATCCAGACACAGTGGAAAATGCACAATTGTGGGAAGATATCTTCAATTTCAAATAATTGTTGTTGAAAATTCCCATAGTCTTCCGCCCTCCACCCAGAAATTAGTGTAATGATTCCGAAAACACACGCCTAAAAACAGGTTTGTTTACAACCAAGATCAAAAGTCAGCAATTATTTGCAGGAGTTTTTTTTTTTTTTTTTTTAGTCAAATACCAAACTGGTTTACAGTTTCTTTATTTGTGGACAAATTATTGGAGAAATTGGCTGTATCTCAGGAAAGAATGTCTATTATATGATGACGTCATCTACATGACACTGAATTCAAGGATGTGAGTAGCCAATGGCAAGAAAAAAAATTTTTTTCTTTTAAATGAAATGGAGATGAATTTACCAAACTGGGGAGAACGTGCGTGGGTGTATGTTACATAACACCTTTTGTTCTAAACAACTCCAGTCCAATTAAGAAAATTAAAAATATGAGAAAGACACCGAGTATGTAGGAGATGAGGGAAGGAGGAAGGAAGTCATTCTTTGATTAAACAAAAGTTTACAGACAAATTTACCTTTAGTTGACCTTTGACAACTAAATATTTTTGTTTACTAGCCTAATAGAAAAGTTACTAGCCAAACCCATATGATTTTTAGAATATGACATCTTTATTCCATGATGAGTATGTACATCAAAAAAAAATGTTCTGCATTCTTTTATATTTTTAAATAAGTGTAATTCTAAACATGCACTGAATTTTATGTTGAAACTTGAAAGTATAAAAATTCAAATTTGTTCAATTTTTTTTTTTTAACATCCTTTATTAAATAAAAGTTATTCTAAACTTTTATTGTTTAAATAATTTGACTGCTCGTTTTATCAAAAATAAAAAGTAAAAAAAATAAAAAAGCAAAGATTGAAAAAAACATTTTTCAATCAGTAATGAGGTTTAAAGATTGTCAATGAAAAAAAAAAACACAATCGCCAAAAGATAAGAGTTTTATTATTTCTAGCCACTACTTGAAAAATTACTCGCAAATGCGACTGTTTCACTCACAATGTAAAGCCCTGCCAAACTCTCATCATGAATCGTTTAAAGTGTTAGTGGCAAAATTAATATTTTTCAGTTTCCAGAGAGAACTGTCATGAGGAAAAGAAAGGTACGGCAAGATGAATGGAAAGAAAAAAATAGGAAACGGAACAGAAATATAAAATGAAAAAGGAAGAAAGTGGAAAATAAATAAAATCCAATCAAATAGTGATGGAAAAATAAGGAGATAAGACAGTAGTGATTTGGCAGAAATTAGATTTGGTGGATTTTAACAAAAACAATGGAGAACACACATCCATGGAAGATTTTAGCAAGCAGAAATCAGTTTTTCTGGATTAAAATAATGCAGAATTTTAAAAAAAGTGAATAGTTCATGCCCCTGTAAAATTCAATTTGCTACAGCAAAAAATAAAACCATTATAATAATATAGGCTAGCCACACGCACGCGCACACACACACAAATGGAATCAAATTTACAATCCTTTATCGAATATTAGGTAGAAAACAAAACTTCAGCCCATGCCTGATTTGAGCACCTAGTTTCAGTTGTGAAACATTCTTTGTTATATTTCTATTCAATAATATGCAGCAACACTTTGGTGATTATCTCATCAATAGGTGTGTTCCTGAACTCACCAGATTTTTATCTGTGTTGTTGTTATAAAAGTTAATGTCTATCAAAACATTTCCAAACTGAAGATGGTATTCACAGCCAAGAAAGAAAAAGAATAAAATGGGAAAAAGGAAGAAAGAAATAAAAACCAGTAAAATATTAAAAAAATAAGGACATAAGGCGCTAGTAATTTTGCAGAAATCAGTTTTTTCTTAATATATATAAATGAATAAAAAGCAAATTTCAACTAAAAACAAAGAATTCATGGAAAACTCTAGTAAATTAAGTAGATACAGTCTTATGTTCTTATTTAGCTGCCTCACTATGAGGGCAGAGTTAGACAAAAGATCGTTTTTTTCCATGTAAGGAAAATCCAACTCTCCAAAGAGGGTACTCTGGACTGGGACGAAAATAAAAATCGTCCCAGTCTAGAAGAACTTCTTCAGTGACAGAGGACAAAAATGATGAAACATAGTACCGGAAGAGAAACTATACTTTATTCCTCACAAAAAGGTCAAGATGATCAGTGTACCAAAGTTATTAACAGTTATGAACATTGTATTTTTCTTTCAGTTATGTATTAACTTATTTACCCAATTGTTTTTCTTTCTACACTTGCTCCCCCACACAAAATACTATTGTTAAAATTTGTTATTGGAATTTATTGTTGTAGATTTGTGCCTGATTCATTTGCTAAATTTTTCTGACAAATAAATACATTCGCCAATTTGAATTTATAGTCTTCCCATATTCCTTTGCAAAAATAATAAAAAAAATGTAACTGCCGATGGCATTCCATTTTTAAATATACTTTTCAAATAGTCTTACTAATAAATGCACCACCTAGAGTCGAATGTTAGCAAAAGGGGTAGACAATTTCCATTCAAATCAAGTTAGGAATGACTTGAGGAAATTAGCCGAGTCGCTCAAAAATTACACGTTAAATTTACCAGCTTTTTTTTTTTTTTACATGGTAGTCACCATCTATCAAGGCCACTTGGGAATAACGGTTATTGCATGTACAGTAATCAATGGGATAATATCGTAGTAATCATTAGTAATGGAGATTTGATAAAGTGTCTTAAGGAGGGGCGGGTTATCAGAAATTTGTTTATGTTGGGCTTGAAGACATCCAAGTTGTAGTCAGGTGGGAAATAGGGAAAACGGAAGAGAGTTCCACAGGTGTGCACTTCTAAGAAAGAAGCTTTGTTCATGGAATCTATGCTTTGATTTAGGCACAGATAAAGAATGGGGAAGATTATTGACAGTGGTTTCAGCTAGATGGGTGTTTTTCATGAAAGATTGGCGAGGGGGGACCAGAGATTTAAGCTCAGACAAGCACTTGCCATGGAAATAACGATAAAACAAAGACAGGCTTGCAACGTCTCTTTTGTGGGAGAGAGGTTGCAGAGAAGAGAAAAGGGCATCCCCTACTAAGCTACAAAGTCTATTTTGTCAAGGCAGGATAGGCTTTTTTAGCAGCTCCTGTCTAGATGTGGCAGCAGTACTCCATCCTTGGACGTACTTGGCTTTTATATAGAGAATTGCATCAGCAGTGAGATATTTAATGGAGTGGTAGAAGGATACCACCTTTTTTCCAGCGACCTTGGCAACAGATTTGATGTACGTGTTCCATTTCAGATCAGGAGTAAAAGTCAATCCCAGAAGCTTGTCAAAACATGGAGCCTCCCCAAGATGAGAGCTATCCATTTCAATTGATGCCAGATGGAGATCAGAGTGTTGACGATGTAAAGATAGAAGCTTGGTTTTAGATGCATTAAAAGGTAACCAGCCACCTCTTCCCCCACTGTACCACACGCTCGAAATCAGAGGAGAAAGAATCAGAGAGAACTTTGTCATTTACGGCCTTTGATGTGTTGCCATAGATGGTCGTATCATCAGCATAGATGTCAACGAATGATTTAAGTATGTGTTTTGGGAGATCATTGATGTAGATCAGGAAGAGAGTTGGGTCCAGGATGGACCCCTGAGAGGCACCGGAGTGAGAAGGGAACCTATCACCATGCTTCCCTCTAAACATGTCAATTGAACTTATATTAAATAGACTACCTAATATTATTATCAGTTTTTTTTGTTTTTTTTTAAATGGTGAGTAGACAATGGATTGTGGATGTGTTGTCGGCAGCTCCCGTAATTCTCACTTCTCCTAATTTGTCTCTTAGTCCTCGCTCATATCTGCCCTCTATTGCCCCTATAAGGGCAGAGCTACTATCTTTAAGAGCATGTCTGAGAAAATCGATCACATCCTGTCTGCTCATCGTTCAGCTAACATTCATGTCTGTGGAGACTTCAATGTTCACAACGTGGAATGGTTAGCCCACTCAAACAAAACAGATGATATGGGGAGGTTCTGTCACGATTTCTCCATTGCTTATGATTGTTCTCAAACACACTCGTGTGCCTGACACTGTAGATCATTATGCAAGTTTCCTAGAATTTTTTCTCACAACTTGCTCTGGGCTTTGCTCATCTTTCAGTCTGTCCAAACTGAGATCTTCCAACCACTCGGTTATCTCCGTTAAGATAAAAACATCATGTGATAAGTCCTCCGACAAACCTCTTCATCATACAGTTACATTTAGATCAGATTTACGTCCCATGGTTAAAAAGAATGTGTTCTCCATAGTATCAGACCTGACAGAATGGTTAATTGTAGGTATAGACTGCTTCATACCCACCAAAAAATTCCAGCAAAAACTTAACAACCAGAATGTGCTGCTGCTATTGTGCACAGAAATCACTATTTCTATTGCTTCCAACATAATAGATGTACTGAGACTAAAGCAGCCTTCAGGACTGCCAACAATCACTGTAAAAGAGTAATAAAGATTGAGAGAGTTGTATGCTCAGTCCACCAGGTCCAAAGTAGCTGAGCAACGGCTTGGTTCCTACCAATTTTGGCAAATAACAGGGTCCTAAATAGAAGTGTATCTTAGACCTTTTTCTCTCAACTTCCCCTGAGCTATGTTCATGTACTGTTCATTCTCCTCTAGGATCCTCCGACCACTCCGTCGTATCAGTTAAGATAAAAACGAAATGTAAGAAGCCCCCAGACGTACCCCTCCACCGTACTGTATACCGATACTCTATGGCTGACTGGGATAGCTTCCGTACATTCATATCTGATTTACCTCTGCACTCCATGTTTAAAAAGGAAGTGTCCTCTATAGTATCAGATCTGACCGAATGGTTAATTGTAGGCATTGACCAATTCATACCATCTAAAAAATTCCAACAAAAACCTAAAAGCCAGCCATGGTTCTCCCCAGAATGTGCTGCTGCTATCGCGCACAGAAATCACTTTTTCCATAGCTACCAACGTAATAGATGCACTGAGACTAAAGCTGCTTTCAGGACTGCCAGCAACCACTGTAAAAGAGTAATAAAAAATGCAAGAGAGCTATATGCCCAGTCTGTTAAATCCAAGGTAGCTGATCAGCGGCTTGGTTCTCACCAGTTTTGGCAAATAACAAATAGGATCCTGAACAGAAGTGTGCGTTCTATCCCAACCATTATCAATGGACCAGAGGTCATCTCGTCAGCGTCAGACAAGGCCAAACTATTTGCAAAGAACTTTGCAGCTAATTCTACCCTATGCGACAAAGGCCATCAACTCCCCATATTTCCTCCTATAACACAGACCAAGCTAGGTAACATACAAATATCCGTGCATGAGGTCGCCAAGCTAATAAAGAACCTAGATTCCAGTAAAGCAACTGGCCCTGATGGCATCCCAATTATAGTGTTAAAAAAGCTTCAACCAGAACTTGCTCCCATACTTACGAAACTATTTAAACGCTGCCTTAAGGAGAAGTGCTTTCCGACCCCCTGGAAAACCTCATCAGTTTGCCCTGTTTTTAAGAATTCAGGTGATAAGTCATCTCCCTCTCAGTACAGACCAATAAGTCTCCTCTGTGTTATGAGTAAGTTGCTGGAATCAATATTAAATAGAGAAATAGTCAACCACCTCAGCAGGAATAACCTTCTTAGTGACACACAATATGGTTTCCGCTCTGCAAGATCTACCGCAGATGTGCTGATGGTTATATCCCACAGGATTAGTGAATCTCTTGACAAAGGCTTCCTTTCTAGGGCAATTGCTCTTGACATATCAAAGGCCTTTGACAGGGTGTGGCATGGGGGTCTACTTCACAAGATTTCCAGCTACGGTATAACTGGAAATGTTTTCTCAATCATTAAATCATTTCTCTCCGATAGGCTTATAAGAGTAGTGGTAGATGGACAAAAATCGGAGGCCTGCAATATAAATGCTGGGGTCCCTCAGGGGTCAATCCTGGGCCCAACTCTCTTCCTGATCTACATCAATGACCTCCCTAAACACATACTTAAATCATTCGTTGACATCTATGCTGATGACACGCCCATCTACAGCAACACATCAAAGGCTGTAAATGACAAAGTTCTCTCTGATTCTCTCTCCTCTGATCTCGAGCGTGTGGTTCAGTGGGGGAAGATGTGGCTAGTTACCTTTAATGCATCCAAAACCAAACTCCTATCCTTACATCATCAACGCTCTGATCCCCAGCTGGCATCAATTGTGATGGATGGCTCTCGTCTGGGTGAGGCCCAGTGTTTTGACAAGCTTCTGGGTTTGACCTTTACTCCTGATCTGAAATGGAACACGTACATCAAGTCTGTTGCCAAGGTCGCTGGAAAGATGGTGGGATCCTTCTACCGCTCCAGAAGATATCTCACTACTGATGCAATTCTCTATCTATATAAAAGCCAAGTACATCCAAGGATGGAATACTGTTGCCATATCTGGGCAGGAGCTGCCAAAAACAGCCTATCATGCCTTGACAGAGTACAAAATAGACTAGTGGCTTAGTGGGGGATGCCCTTTTCTCTACCCTGCAACCCCTCTCTCACAGAAGAGACGTTGCGAGCCTATCCTTGTTTTATCGTTATTTTCATGGCAGGTGCTCGTCTGAACTCCAATCCCTGGTCCCCCCTCGCCAATCTTTCACGAAAAACACCCGTCTAGCTGATTCCACTGTGAAAAATTTCCCCCACTCTATATCTGTGCCTAAATCAAAACGCGGATTCCATGAACAAAGCTTTTTTCTTAGAACTGCACGCCTGTGGAACTCTGTTCCGTCTGCCTGCTTCCCTCCGGACTACAACTTGGATGTCTTCAAGTCTAATGTTAACAAATTCCTAATGAACCGCCCCCTTAAGTAAGCACTCCATCAAATCTCGACACTAACGTAATGTACTTGCAATAACCCTTATCCCTGAGTGGCTTCCGGGCCTTGATAAGTGGTGATCACTGTGTAAAAAAAAAAAAAAAAAAATCTATCCCAACCATCATCAATGAACCTGAGGTAATCTCGTTAGCATTGGACAAAGCCAAAAACTTTGCAGCTAATTCTACCCTATGCGATCAGGAACCCCCCCCCCTCGTATTTCCTCCTGTGTCTGAAAACATGCTATGCGACATACAAATATCTGTGCGTGATGTTGCCAAGTTAATTAAAAGCTTCAACCAAAACTAGCTCCCATACTTACAAAGCTGTTCAAGCATTGTCTTAAGGAGAATTCTTTTCTAACACTCTGGAAAACCTCATCAGTATATCCCATATTTAAAAATTTAGCTGATTGCTCATCTCCCTCTCAGTACAGACCAATCAGTCTCCTGTGCGTCATGAATAAGTTGCTGGAATCCATGTTAAATAAAGTAGTCAACCACCTCAGCAAAAATAACCTCCTCAGTGACATGAAATATAGTTTCTGTTCTGCTAGCTCTAGAGCAGATGTGCTAACAGTTATATCTCATAGGATTAGCGAATCTCTCAACGGAGGCTTCCTTTCTAGGACAATTGCCTTTGACAGGGTATGGCATAAAGATTTACTCCACAAAATCTCCAGCTACAGTATAGCTGAGAATGTCTTTTCAATTATTACATCATTTCTTGCTCATTCATAAGAGTAGTGGTTGATGGACAAAAATCAGAAACTGACAGTATTAATACTGGAGTCCCTCAGAGGTCCATCCTAGGCCCAACTCTCTTCCTGATCTCTATAAATGATCTAAATGATATCCTAAGATCATTTGTAGACATTTATATTGACAACACTACCATCTACTTCAAAAACCATAAATGACCAAGTTCTCTGATTCTTTCTCCTCTGATCTTTATCACATGAGCCAATGGGGAAAGAGCTGGCTTGTTAATTTTAATGCATCTAAAACCAAACTTCTATCTTTCCATCATCAATGCTTTGATCTCCGTCTTGCATCAATTGAAATGAATGGCTCTCGTCTTGGGGAGGCTCCATGTTTTGAGAAGCTTCTAAGTCTGACCTTTACTCCTAATAAGAGATGGAACATGTACATCAAATCCATTGCCAAGGCTGCTGAAAAAAGGGTGGGATCGTTCTATCGATCTAGTTGATATCTCACTACTGATGCAATTCTCCACCTGTATCAGAGCCAAGTACGTCCAATTATAGAGTACTGTTGCCATATCTGGGTAAGAGCTACTAGAAGCAGCTTATCCTACCTTGACCCAGTTCAAAATAGATTTCGTAGCTTAGTAGGGGATGCCCTTTTCTCTTTCCTGCAACCTCTTTCTCACAGAAGAGACATTGCGAGCCTGTCTCTGCTTTATCGTTATTTTCATGGGAAGTGCTTTTCTGAGCTCCAATCTATGGTCCCCCACCACCCGTCTTTCACAAAAAACACTCATCTAGCCAAAACCACTATCAATAATTTCCCCCACTCTTTATTTGTGCCTAAACCTAAATGTAGATTTCTATGAACAAAGCTAGCTTCTTAGAACTGCATGCCTGTGGAACACTGTTCCGTTTTCCTGCTTTCCAACTAACTACAATATGGTTGTCTCCAAGCCCAACATAAACAAATTCTTAATGAACCATCACCTTAAGTAGTCTAATTTACCAAATTTCAACTAACAATTACTATGACATGTTCCCTTTGACCACTATACACTCATTAACCGTTATCCTTGAGTGGCCTTTTTGTTAAAAAAAAAAATTTTTTTTTTTTTAAATGTTGAGTTTGCATAAATTAATGTGTCGACAAACTTTCTTTCGCCTGTTTACTGTTTTGTCATTTTTTTATTACTTGCCAAAGTAAAATTGTTCAATTAATGTATAAGGTGATTGTTCCTTTTCTTCAAAAGATGTTGCTCCAATCGAAATGTGAAGAGGAATCTTAAGTAGAATTATCTATTTTCTCCCCGGGAAGAATTGAACTTTGATAACATAAACCTTTGACCTTTTCTGAGTGACTGTAATTTATTGATTTCTTTATTCTTTCTAAGTAGATAATTCCTTCAAAAGGTGCATGCAATTGTATTATTACTACCATCGTCATCTCCGTTCGACAATGAGTGACCAATGCTACCCTTTCAGATTATCTAAATCTTGTAACTTCGTGTTAAACAGAAGTAGTTATTTTTTGTTTGTTTGTTTAAGGTCACCGAAAAGGTTAGTAAGCGAGAATGGCCAACCTTTAATATTCAACCTGTCATTTTGTTCACGCATGGGTTCATAGGAACTAAAAAATTATATCGGGTAACACATTTTTTTCTTCTGCTTTTTTATCAACGTTTATAATGAAGACAAATAGTTTTCTTATTTTGTAGAAATTATTGAAATTCTCCAACAAACTTAACTAAAAAATTTGTATTATTTGAACTATTGTTCTCATTTTGGGTGTTATTTTCACGTTGAAAATAAGTTAAGCATTACCACAGTTAACCAAGGGAAGAGTCTTTCAAGCATGTGTATGCAGTGTTGTATTTATTTGCTTCCCCACAAGAGAAAATTAGGCACAAGGCCGTTTTTTAATGTAGAGAGAGGGGGGGGAAGGGGGGAACCAGCTTCCTTGAGAGGGGACTGGTAGTGATAATTGGTATGAAGGGTTTCCCCTATATTGACCAAAACTGATTGCTACAAGAACAATGTTCTGATATGTGGGGGCAACCCCACATATAACTTTTAGTGCAGCAACTGCTGGAACAGGGTATTTATTTGCTTCCCCACTGAGCAACTTAGGCACAAGGTCGTTTTTTAATGTGGAGAGTGGAGGGGAAATGGGGACCAGCTCCCCAGGGAGTTGGATAGTGACAATTAGTATTAAGGGTTTCCCCTACATTGACCAATAACTTACATGTGGGGTTGCCCCCACATATGGTCTTTGCTTGCAGTATCTGCCGGAACAGATGGTATTTATTTGCTCCCCCACCGAGCAAATTAGGCACAAGGCCGATTTTTAATGTGAGGAGTGAAGGGAAAATGGGGACCAACTCCCCGGGGAGTAGGGGAACTGGTTAGTGACAATTGGTATGAAGGGTTGCCCCTACATTGACCAAGGTCTTATATGTGGGGTCGCCCCCACATATGGTCTTTGCTTGCAGTATCTGCCGGATCAGATACTATACTTTGATCTTTCATCCCGGGTCAAGAAGGCCAGGCATATGAAAATGTATGAAAGTTAAACCTGCCTGTTCAGGGTTGAGGGTATGTGTTGCATGGTGAAAATTGAAATGAGAATAATACAATGGATGTGCAATGTAAGTTTTAAAGACAAGCCTAGATCTGATGAAATATAGATAGTATGGGGGGGGGGGATATATGTAGAATAGGACATTGTGACTGTATGGACACATTTAAAAAATGAGAGTCCTTAGTAGATGTAGCTGGGACAGTTCACAGGGGAAGTCCAAGGAAAATATGGGAGAAAGTGATAAGGATGGGCTTCAGAGAAAGAAGGATAAATAAAGACCTGGTCAGAGATAGGTAAGTTTAGAAGTAAATTTCTAAAAGCCATCCAATATATGCCAGCATGTAAAACATCATTAGGGCAATGATGATGATGGACAGAAAAATGCTCACAGCATCCATTTTTTTGAATGGGAGACTTATTTTCTCTTCTTTTAATTGTTTGTCCTAGTGAAATTGTTGAGGTTATTATTAACGTCAGATCTTCAAACAGATGTAGGTATAAATTTATATTTATTTTATAGATTATATAATCTACGTCATTAGGCCATATGGAACCTTCTTGGAGGCCGATGGAAAACTAAATATTTCAGATTCCATAAAATCCCATTTGAATTCTGAAAGATTTTTGAGGTCATATTTTATCATCTAAAGAAGTGTCAAGAAAATTTAAGCATCAATGTGTGTGTGTATATATATATATATATATATATATATATATATATAACTACTTCATTTACTCACATAAAATTAATATACGAAAGTATAGATTTATGCGTAAACTTTAAGTATTTACTTCAAAAGTGCTCAATACATAGGTAGAGCTAGTTAGTAATTTATAAAATATATATGGCGATTAAGCTACACTGAATATTCGGCATTTCATCCACTCTAGGATTTGTCAGGCTTATGCGCAAATTCTGTGGTTGTTTATTGTTTTTATATGGTCCTCTTCTGTTGAGGGTTTTAGTTAGCCAATCAGCTTTCTAGTATCCACCGCGCCCCTTCCTATCAGCCAATGGGCATGCATTTTATCGAACAAAGAATCTTTTTCAAAACTAGTTTAGTGGTTTAAGGCAGACATTTCTTTTTTTTCTTTTTTTTATATATATATATAAATATACATATGTGTACACACATATATGCACATACATATATACACACACACACACATATATATATATATATATATATATATATATACATACATACATACATACATACGTGTGATCGTTTATGTATATTCATGTTTATTTAATTTATTTATTTGTTTATTTTCTATTGTTTTTGTTAGTTTTAAAGCTATTTTGTATCGCTATCCTAGAGTAAATTTTATTTTGTGAACACAGTTATTTGCTATTTCTCTTCTACAGTATATATATATTGATCCACATAGACTGTTTTGCTCTATCACAGTACATGTGGGGTAAGGCTAGCACTTATCCTAAGCCAGGATTGAAACCTACAACCATCTAGTTGATAGTGGAAGTTCTATCTTTAATATACGCGATCAGTGCTCGTAAATCATGTCTGCAATGTCTTTACCTAAACACGGACTGCTATTTTTAAAAGGCTTCAGTTGTTTGTTTACAAAGAGCTTTGCATTATGCTAAATAGCAGGCGAAAAATGTGCTCTTCAGTGTGGTTAAAGTAGCACCCGTCCTAATCCAGGATTTGAACATACAATCAAAGCAAGTTGTCTATATATGTATATCTCGTTACCTTACAGTTGGATGATTGATTTAAGAGCCAAACTAACTGCAGATATGCAATGAGCACTTTCAATCTGATGACCTTATCAATGTCAAAATTTTTTGGATCCAGTAGCAAGGAAAAGTTCAGGACGACTGGAAACAATGCCGAGATAAGCGGAGAGCGCATACAGCACCTGGAAGTCCTAAATGGTCACCCATTTAGTACTGACCAGGTTAAACGTTGCTTAACTTCGGTGATTCAGCAGGAACCAGTGTGTCAACGTGATTATGCCGTACACACATACATACATATATATATATATATATATATATATAAAATATTGTTTGTTCTGCAAATATCTCTGTGCCCACATTAAAAGTTTTAAATATAATGAAAATTAAATCTTGGTGTGGGATACATAATTTGAGATAGATGGTTGAAGGATTCGAATCAGGAGAATTCAAGAAAAATTCAGGACTTAATGGATTAAAATTTGGCAGCTCCAGTAGTAGAATGACACCAAATTGAAAGATGAATTTGGGACGCTAAAACCTACACAATAAAAAATGCTCTCAAATTCACGGCCTACCTTTCCTTTATTCATGTACATTAATTATAAATAATACATTAATTACTAAGTTAACATAATTTTTCTTTTAAATTTTCACATATTTAAAAATAAATAATAGTGGAAAACTTTTTAAAGTTATTGTTAAACTCCTTAACATTAAAAAAGTGAGAGGATTATATTATTACAGTGCAATGATATTAATTACTACAATACACAGATCTTTATATAAAAAAATAAGATTAGTCTTATAAAACTTGAATGTCATTTTAATTGATTTAATAGTCTCAAATCTATAGACAACCTTTTCTTTTATTGCAAGGATAGTTAAATAACTTGTTGATTTTTAATCAAAATTGAAAAGAAATTGTTTTATTAAAAAGTATAATTAATAATTAATATACGCAAAGATAGGTAAACCATGGATTTTTTAGATGATTTTTAAACTGTATAGGTTTTAACATAGCAAATTCAATTTTCAATTTAGTACCATTCTATTATCAGACATCTTAAATTTGTTTTTTCATTCTTCCAAAATGTCTAAATTTTCTGAAAGATATGATAAATCCAAATCAACACAGTGAAATACAAAATAGAGATATTAAAAAGGCGAGTTCATTTGCAACTTACATCATTTTTCGAACAGCAGGCCCTGTGTAGTGGTGTCAGCCAACGGTTGTCTTTTGTATTAACTCTAGCTCCACTCAACAGCAGTAATTCTGTGATTTCAGGGTCCCCACAGTATGCTGCCGCATGAAGGGGACTTCGTTTTTCACCATCCTTTCAGAAAAAAAAAAAAAAAATTATATATAAATAACAAGTAGCATGAAATGGAATAAGTATATAGAAAATGCTGCCAAATTGTTTTGTTTTGTTTTTTTTAATGCAAATTGCTCAAGATGAGGCATGAAGCCACTTACAAACAACGAAAAATGATTACCACAAAGAATATGCACATTCGTATTTGTTTCGAAAAGACCAAAGATATGGACAGAAGGAAAACAGTTGTCAAGAAGAGAATTCTACAAGTCTGCCGTTTTTGGAGAGAAGCTACTGGAATAAGAAGCTGTATTACAATGAGGTATCCAAATAATGAACTAGAAACCACTAGAAATCAACAAATCAAATGAACTGGAAGAAAGCAAAAGATCAAAACAATTCTGAAGAACAGATGTCATAATATTATTTATAGAAAAGACAGACTAGCAACATCACATCTGTGCAAGATAGGTGCTAAGAAGAAAGGGGGAGCCAATCAAATTACAGACACATTTCTGCACTTTGCTTATTTATAAAAGCCCTTAAATGGGACACGTATTCACCAACTGAAATATGACAACAGTTCTCCAGACATAGTCTGATAGTAAATTTATAGAGGAGAGTCTTGTGTTTAGAAAGTGTTCAGAATGACAGAGAAAAACTTTATGAGAAGCAGAAAGAGCAATGGATCTCATGTATGAAATCCAAGAAAAAATTTGATGAAAAAAACAAAAGTTTCAGAATGGATTTCTTCTCAAAAGCAGAGACATCTATGAAAATCTCCGGAAGTCTGCTGCAAAGAAGGTTGGTTCTCTTTAACAGGCGAGAAAACTTATCACATAGCTGAACGGTGGCTTTGTATAGATATAAAAATATCTCTACAAAGCCACCATTCAGCTGTGCATGTAGTATTATATATATATATACATATATGGGGTGATGCAGCAACCACCAGCCACTATCTTAAATAGGATGCAAAAAAGAATCTGAACTAATATGTTCCACACTATCAACCAAGCTCTAACCCCTAGTACTACAGAGTTGAATCCCTGTACTTGTTTTGTAAGTATTTGCAAGGAATGAGCTCCAATGAACATACTGCAGTTATACTTTCACATAACTTGCTGCTAAACCTCACCTCTTCACTGTAGATGTCTTTAGATACCAGAATAGTTTCTGCTCTGACAATTTCTCTCAGAGGCTTGCCTTTAGAATTCTCATCCTGCTCCAAGTTTTATCAACAGTACCAATATGCAGAAATTTAAATGTAATGTGCACAAACATTTTACTCAACTTCCCACCCTATAAATCTGACCCTAACACAGTATCCTCTTATGCTTTCCATTTCAAGTGTGTGTGGGGGGAGGGGTTTCAATAAGCAGCCATCTTGAATTCTTCACTCCGTTAGTTCCACATTTTTTTTTCTTTTTCTACAAAGAAAAAAGTTCTTTATAGTTAATTTTAGTTAAGAACGTTTCTTGCATCTCAATTTATATTTTATCTTCGTTTGACAAAATTATTACTACCACTGAGTTTTGGGATGAATCCAATTTTTACAGAATGTTTTAATTATTCAATCTTATAGATTTACAAACAATTTTTTACCTAAATATTTGGTTTTTCAAGTTTTTAACATTTTATTTCAAAGATCTTTATGAATGAATAAGTATTATCCTACATTCCAGAGATATCAGTTCAGCAAACTGCAGTAATTGTTAAATTAAAACCTAATGCCATAATTCATTGATGAAAATCTAATAAAACATAGAACTATATATAAATATATATATATATATATATATATATATATATATATATATATATATATACTAGCAAAAGTACTCATCGTTGACTGGGTTCACAAACAGCCTACAGAAAATGGACTCTGATTTATAAAAGTATGAGAGGTTATGAAAAGGAAGGGTTGTAAAGAGATAGCTTCGAATTTGGGGATATCAAAACCAAAGAAAAATATGATGAAAGTAAAAATAAAATAGATAACCCCATAATTTATTATACCATACCTGTTCACACTGAAACACTTATCACAATATTCTGTGGATCTTTATTAAAAAACCTTGTTAAACTTTGTGACATATTTCCATTCTATGGAGGTCAAGTACGAACAAACACCCCATAATTTTATTATACCATATTTCTTCAAACTGAAACATAATTATCAAAGTATACTTATGCAGATAGATATGAAAAGTCTTTATTAAAGTTTGTGCCTATTTCCATTCTATGGAGGCCAGGTGTGAACGCAGACCCCACAATTTTATTATACCATCCCTATTTAAGTTAAAACATACTTATCAAAGTATTCTTATGTACATCTATATCAAAAACACTTGTAAACGTTTTTTTTTTATTTTTTAATTTTTTTATTTCCATACTTTGTGGACCAGGCACGAACGCACACTCCCCAATTTTAATGAACCACCGTTCTGCCAGATCAAACATACCTATTCCTGTGTCTCGATACATCTTCTATCATTATATGTAATCAGTTTTTTTAAAATAGTCAACCATATAGGAGCCTATTCGTGACCAGACACACACAGACATTCAGCTTTATATTATAGATATATATGATGATCGCCCATCACTTGAAAAAAAATGACCGTGATCATGCAATCATTCTGTGGGTCCGGAGATAGCTCGCCAGTTGAATTTGAGCTCTGAAGGAGTTCCGACATGTGGGGCACCTGTGGTATGATTCTGAAGCAGATATACTATCTTCTGTCTTTTCTATTTTTTATTTTATTTTTTTATTTTTCTTCCTTTGAAGATTGTAATGCTGGGTATGGGGCAGCCAAACCAGCTGCCAACATTGCCCCGCTTTTTTATTGAAACCAACCGAGAGCTCTTTTAGTATATTTCCTCCTGTGTTCTTCAAGGCATGCAGAGTATATATGTCTGTGTGTGTGTGTGTGAAAAGAGACAAAAGCAAAAACAAGTTAAACATTGGAAGAAAAACATCAAAGAGATCAAATTTGTTTTTCCTTTGGTCTTTTTCATACATCCTATCCTCACAGCATTGTATTTTATGACATATCATGTATTTCATCATTATATATATATATATATATATATATATATATATATATATATATATATATATATATATATATATATTCCCATCAATTCAAGGTTATGAGAATATTCTTTCTGCCTACACAAAGACAGTTGCTGCATACTCCAAAGTTTTTAGCCAAGATTACAGTGATGAGGCGTTTTCTGTACTGCACAATGGCCTGAATATCAACTAAAAAATTAGGAATTGTAATTATTAATATGTGGTGATCGTCTTTGTGTAGGCAGAAAAAATATTCCCACAACCTTGTGTTGATGAGAAATCATATTATACATGCAAAGTCTATATAGTATATTAGTAAACCTAATATTCTTAATTTTGTAATTGTAGACCCAACAATACTATTGTAAAAACACCAGTATATATATATAATATATATATATATATATATATATATATATATATATATTATACATATAAATCATAATCACAATAGGTTTAATATTTGTTTTTAAGATTTGCATTATTTGCATTACACATCTATCGTACCATTCTTCTATCATTTCGGTCCATACAACACATGTCCTCAACCTTTGCTGGTCAAGTTTCACTTCCATACATCACCACACTGCACACACGTCTTGATTGACAGTCGTAATATTCTGTTGGTTAATAATGGCAAAAGTTCTCTAAACTTACTCCATCCAATCACACCAATATCAGCTATTCCCTCTAATACTCAGCACACAAGAAATAAAACTTCTATACAACCTTAATACCGCAGTTTTGAATTTTTTAGATGACGATTGATTATTCATATCATTTGGATTCTTTAGACTACTGTTCTCATCTTGAGTTTTATTTACATGTTTTTGTCAATGTAACTTCTGATCTTCTTCACGTCTATCTTGTTGAACTTGGGAATCTGCATCGAATTTCTGCACTGAGGATTGAACCTTCAACCTCCAGAAGAGTATAACTTTACATCTGAATTTTACCAAGTTTTTTATTGAGGACACCATGTTCATACGGCCCTTTGACGTACTTGGCAACACTTAAAATGCAATTGTGAATTACTTATGACTTCTATGGGGTCATGGCTGATAGAACAAGAGCATGCTACCTTCATGGATTAAACAAAGGATTCTGTTTGTAATTCCGTGTAGATTTCGACATGATACACCTGAGGAAGATTGGAGGTTACATCAACAGAAACGTTGTGAAAGTCATTTTCTCAAGATGGACCCATAAAAATACAAAATCTCACTACTCTCACCATCTAAATATACTTTCTCCATTGTCTTACACTTTTTCATACATCATCACTCTTTGCCGCACACGTCTGACAAAATCTTATACTATCCAAATTTAATCTTTCTTTGAAGCCATCAGATCTCGCTTTATAACTCACATGACACATCCATTCGCAATGTATGTCCTCGATCCTCACTGGCTAGGTTTTACTGAATATAAATTATCAGAATATCCTAATCGATGTTAAAAAAAAAGCAAAGTTAACTGAAAACAATAACAGTGTTACAAAAACGTTAAAAATGAAAAAAAAAATAATAATATTCAATGTAATTACCTGAAAGTTGACCTCCGCTTTTTGATGCAATAAACTTTGTACTTCATCTGGGTTTCTATGAAAACAGGCTTGGACTAATGGAGGCTGCAAGATATAAAGCATAAGCACTGGTTGAGGATATTCAACAATAACATCGCAAAGAGATTCGTCAGACATCTTGAGCAAGCTGGGCTTTTTGTTAAGCTATTTTTGTGGCTTGCAGAATTTCTACTCTGATCGATTTCCACTTAGCATCAAGCAATATTTTTCTGTGATTGGATGGAACACAAGGTGGTGTTAGTCCTAATTTGCTTCATCAGAGAAGGCTTCCTCAGCCCTTTCTACAGTTCATAGATATGTATGTTCCTCTATGAGTGGAGCACTCTAATCAAGAAAATGATTTCCACTTGGCGTAAAGCAAAATTCTTTTATAAAAGAAATCAGATTCTTTAGGTTACCAATATCTTCAAAAGGTACACAAAACAAATACAAAAATTCACTTATAAGCGATATTTTTTGCTTTCATTAACAACAGTAGGTTTGTTGACTGATAGCATTGGATTGTCAGGCTTTGTTTGCTTAAATGGTTGATTTACTCATTGTATCTAACCACATCGAGTCTTTAAAAGCTGAAACAACTAGTAATCAACTTCAAAAAGCAAAGATGAAGCTCAATATTTTAATTTTCAATGTCCAAATAAAGCTTAATTAAATATTAAAATGAAGCTTACATAGCTCCCTGATTTTGTGAATTTTCTTTTGTTTTTTTTAATGTTTCAAATTGCAAAGAGAATTGGAAAAAAAAAATTCCGAAGGTTTTTGGGGGGTGAGGGACACTTTTCAAATGTGGGGTAATTTTATCCAGAGAGAAAGGAATAACAAAATAAATAAATAAAAATTGAAATAATTATTTCAAATAAATTATCTTTATAGAATATTCACTTCAAAAATAAACATTTTAAAATTGGGAGATATGAAAAAAACTTTTCTATTTCCAAAGTAGCTTTAAGGTAGTGTAGTGTGGTTTGGTTGTTCCCATAGCAGGTTAACCCATTTTGTCTTATTTGATAACAAAACAATACATATTGTATACAATTAATTGAATACAAGTTAATATTTTCACCCATAGTTGGGCAAGACTTTAAGTGGATTAAGTAGTGTAATGTTGACATACAGAAAATCACTTTTTTTTTTTGTTCTTTTTTCTTAAATTATTTGAAACTTCTTTTCCTAATCCAAACCTCGAATTTTATCTTTTAAGAGCAAATTGCTTAATTATTTTCATTTCATATCTTTGAAAAGATTTCACCAATATACAAATCATTTTTTTTTAAACAATATTTAAGCTAACAAAACAATTAAAAATGCCTGACTCAGCAGTTTTATCGTTTGTTTGATTTTTTTTTGTCATTGATATTTTTACTTTTCAGTTTTGTTTTTTATATTTTTTCTATGAAAAATATTTTTGTATATTTTTTTGGCTTTTGTTTGTTTTTTTTTTGTTAAAGAATTACAAACTTTTGGTTTTTGTTTTGTTTTTGTTAAAAAATTACAAACTTTTTTGTTTTTAAACTCCACAAAATAATCCTGCTAAATCCAACCGTTGAAGACAACATGTCAAAAACACATGACAAGCAGCATATTATCCTTTTTTCATGACATCATCCATGCTATGAAAATCACAAAAAGGTAAGTACATTCCTGCAAATTTGGACTGTTTTGCTCAGCATAAAAAATGCTCATCCACAATTCAACACAAATCAACTCTAAAAGTATTATAAAACAAACATGCAAGGTGAACGTAACGAAATAGACCAGGTCAATAAACTATTAATATGCCTCTTAATCCCAAACAGATTTACTTATTATAAAGTGATCATTTACAAGAAAAGATTACTGTAAATGGACAGTCGATGTTTAAAATAGCAGGTGCCTGCGGGAACACACCCAAAAGCCATTGCATATTTAAATGCACTATGAATTGTTGCACTTCTTTATTACTTTTATATCTATTCCCATTCTATAATAAAAAGGAAAGTTATCTCTATGCATAAATCTAATTAAAAGCCAAAAACAACAAAACTCATAACCTTTGTATAATCTTGAATGGAGAAGTGTCAGATGGATAATATCTAAAATTTAAAAAATATATATTCTCTAACGGGACATGTGGAAATTCCACAGTGGCATCTTTCATATGTAATATACTGTTGCTGGATATTCTGTGGATGTCCAGCGTGAATGGAGAGCCTGCGATATTATTGTAGTCTGTTGCAATATTTTGGAAGTATAATGGGGTATGATCCCACACAGTCAGGTGATTCTATTTATAAACGATGCTGCTAGGAACTGACGAATCAAAGTAATTCACAATTAATTTTAATTTGCTACCAACCAATCAGAAACCAAAATTGCTCCATAAATGTTAAACCTTTTCTGTAGCAATTTCACGTTTTTTCCGTCTCGACACGGTAAGAATATTTTGCTCTGTGGAACTGTCTACTGCAAACCAGTCACCTCTTAGGACTTATGTGTAACAACGAACCATCGGAAACTGTTCCGTCTACTACAAACCAGTCATCTCTCAAGACTTGTTTAGAACAACAAACCATCGGAAACTGTTCTGAAACTAAACATGGCTTACACTTCTAGATAGCCCTTTTGTTAAAACTGCAAAAGTATTTATCTAAGTAATTTGGTTAACGCGGTTTATCTCTAATATCCTTATAAGAGTCTGTGATATACTTTTATAGTATGGACGCCCGGCATGAACAGAAATCCCACAATATCATTATATCATCTTTAGACAGAACAGATACTACTCTTGGATCCTAGCTAGAATAAGGTATATTTTGCTTTCACATACGGTCCAAAAGTGACTTTTTTTTTTTTTTTTTTTTTTTTTTACTTTTAACATTGTATCTTCCGTGATCAGGTTATATTAAGGAGGGGGGGGTAGAAAGTGATAACATACTATATACAATAAATTAATGCATCTATATAGTAATTTAATGTTTGCAGCTTCTATCCTCCTTTTTAATAAATAGGATCTCCTGATCAAATAATTTATAATCTGGAAACCATGACACACATACTATACCACACTCAAACAATTTAAGTAGGTTACACAAGCAATATTTTAGTTTTATCACTAGCCATATGGCCTTCGGTGTTAATATTTTTATGCCATCTTTCAGTGTTCAAATTTCATATGAAACAATTTTTTTCACCCTGCTATAGAGTTCCCGTTATTTCCTAGCTGATATTGATCATCATAAAACAATTATAATGCACTTTTAAAAAATTATTTAATTCCAATTTATTAAAGTAAATATAGTGAAAAGAAAACTTATTTTCACTTGAACTGATGTGCAGAAGAGAAAGGTTTAAGAAACCTTACATTGACAGATAGTCCACTAGTATATATATATATATATTAAAAAATAGCGCCCCCCCCCTTCATCTTTGTAATACAAGGTAGATAAAATCTGCTTCAGTCATTGGTCGATGTTATAAAAATATATATATATATATATATAATTTAAAGGAGATTAGAATAATAGTCTAAAGAGCTAAGTGTATTTTAATGTAATAGTGAAATTACTAGTTTAATTAAAATACAGGAAATGCTCGTAATTTAGATATATAATAAGCTCGATAGTTAAATGTCCTAGAGCTAATTCAATATTAAGTAATGTGATTTATAATTTAAAAATTAAAAAAAAAAAAATTTTTAATTTAAAAATCAAATTTTAATTAAATTAAAAATCAGTTTCATAAGAAGGAACAACAACAAAGTCAATTATCTGTACGATCGTTTCGGAAATCCGTGCTTTTTATTTGTGGTATACATGAAGTCACGTAGAACAATTATACATAGTTTTTTTGGTAAGCACGGTCTCCTCATCAGCAAATTTAGGAGGATTTCTATTGAATTTAAAAGACACCAAAAATAAACCTAGCATTAAAAGTAAGGCAGATGAATCTGAAAAATTGAAATAAAAGGTTTGGATTTAAAATTTATAAGAAAATTAGTATAGGTTAGAGATAGAAATGAGTAGAAAAAAAATATATTTTTTGAATTTACATAATAAATTTGATTTAAAAATATATAGAGATAGTTACCTTTTAGTTTTTCTTTTTTTGAAATCAGGAACTGTGTTTAAAGTAGTCATTTAGATGTTTGCTATAGCTTTTTATTTTATTGAATGATGAATTTTAAAAGGGCGACGCTCGTGCAGTAAATTGCTTCCGTTAGCGTATTTTGATTTAAAGACGCTACAGTTAATATATATAGAGAGAATATTTATTTTGCAAGTTTTTAAGGGGAGATAATTATCATGTGTTATTGGCTTTATTTATTATTTGATTTACGGGTCTAAGGGCGGTAATTGGTCTAACTTAATTTATTAAAAAAAAAAAAAAAAAAATTTGTAATCTATTTTTACTAATGAGTAATTTTTAATGATTTAAGGTGGTTTATATTTATTAAATTTAAACCAACGTTTATGATTACATGTTAGAAGCTCGTGTCTTGAATTTACTAGTTTGGTTGTGCTTTTTATATCTTCATATTTTAAAATTTTTAGGGTTTCTTTTGTACATAGTGTACAAAATTTATCTCCTGGTTTATATGATTTGCAAGTCTCAATTATTTGCCATTTTAAGTTGAAAGAAATATTGCTATTTTTTAGTTGCCAAATATAGTTGGATAGAGTAGTTTGGTTTGATAGAGAGTTATTTTTAAAAGAATGTTTGTGCATTGAAATTCTATGTTTTATTGGGCCAGATGTGGAACCAATATATATTACCTCTTGATTATTATGATTATTTTCCGTTAGGTCTATTGTTGGATTATAATGTGGTGGGTTGATTAGTAATTGATCGGTAGATTGATTTAAGTTGGTGTTATTATTTAATCTGGAAATTGAGTTATGGTTGCTGATAGGTTCTTGTATATTTGGAGTTTTTGATACTGTGCAGCTATAGATAACATTTTTAATTTTACATGAGCCTTGTAGGGGGCATTTATTTTTTCTTCTACAGTTACAGTCCGATGTATTTTGTATAGTTGTATTTTGTAGTTTATTAATTTTCTTATTATTAGAGCTAATTATTTTCTGATGAAGGTTAGGCATAGTAGAGTAAGAGACTTTAATTGTGTTCTTATTGAAAATCTTATTATATCTATGGGGGGCTTTAAAGTTCTTATCTAATATTTTAAAAAATTCTCTAGCTATGTTTGTTTCTAGGTTTTTGGAATACGGGGGGTTGAACCATAGGATCTCCTTGTGTCTATTCTTACGTTTGCGGGTTTTAGTTTGCTGTTTATTTGTATTATTATCTAATATTTGTAGTTTGGTTTTATCTTTTTTTGTCTCTTGGTTATTTTTCTTAACTCGTATACGGGAAGACATTGCCATATTAGATGTTATTACGCTCTTAATAGGTTTATTTTTAATGCAGTTTATGTTTCTATCATTTTCATAGCAAACATCTAAATGACTACTTTAAACACAGTTCCTGATTTCAAAAAAAGAAAAACTAAAAGGTAACTATCTCTATATATTTTTAAATCAAATTTATTATGTAAATTCAAAAAATATATATTTTTTCTACTCATTTCTATCTCTAACCTATACTAATTTTCTTATAAATTTTAAATCCAAACCTTTTATTTCAATTTTTCAGATTCATCTGCCTTACTTTTAATGCTAGGTTTATTTTTGGTGTCTTTTAAATTCAATAGAAATCCTCCTAAATTTGCTGATGAGGAGACCGTGCTTACCAAAAAAACTATGTATAATTGTTCTACGTGACTTCATGTATACCACAAATAAAAAGCACGGATTTCCGAAACAATCGTACAGATAATTGACTTTGTTGTTGTTCCTTCTTATGAAACTGATTTTTAATTTAATTAAAATTTGATTTTTAAATTTTAAATTTTTTTTTTTTAATTTTTAAATTATAAATCACATTACTTAATATATATATATATATGTATATATATATATATATATATATATATAGAAAAGTTGTTTGAGATCTATATTTTATTTTGATTAATCATACATTAAAGGGAGGCTGGGATAATCACATACAGAAGTTCTAACATTGCTATCTACGAGGGGCGTGCAATAAGTAATGCTCCTGACCCACTTCCCATAGTAGTAGAGCAACGAAACTTGGCACAGTTATTAGTCTTTCTCTACATAGGAACCACCCAAAATTATGCATTTCTCCCATTGTTTGATGCAACTCTGGAGACCGTTTTTGTAGAATACTCCAGGTTGGTCCTCCAACCACGACATGACTTCAGAAATCAAGGCTGCATAATCTGGGAAACGCTTTCCTTTCAAAAACAACTTCATGGCTGAGAAGAGGTGAAAGTCAGAGGGTGCAAGGTCAGGAGAGTAGGGAGGATTTCATAACCACATGCCTGTGCTTCTGATCTGGTGAGATGCAAGTTGTGGACCGGAGCGTTGTCCTACAGGAAGAGGGTAGCTTTGCTGATCTTACTCCGCCTCTTGATTTTGATAGCTTCCCTTAATTTCCTCAAAAGTGAAGCATAATAGGCTCCTGTAATTGTGGTAACCTTTGCCAGGAAATCTATCATCACTACTCCATCCTGGTCCCAGAAGACTGTGAGTATGACCTTGCCAGCGGAGGGCTGCAACCTTGCCTTCTTTGGAGGTGGTGAGTCCAAGTGCTTCTACTGCATTGAATGGGCTTTGGTCTCTGGATCATAGTGATGGACCCAGCTTTCATCCTGTGTCATCAGTCTTTTGAAAAACTTTGACTCATCTTTTTGGCACTCAATGCGTTCTCGCTTCTGGAATGGTGTGAGCAACCTGGGTATCCATCTGGTAGACACCTTATGCATATGCATATGGTCATGAATGATAGTTTCCACAGACCCTGTACTAATCTTGACATCTTGGGCTATTTGGCGAATAGTAATGCGGTGATCTTCCAAAATGGCAGCCTTAACTTGACGGACAGATGCCTCATCAATGGCAGAAGAGGGGGGGGACCAGGTCTGGGAGCTGTTTCCACACACTTCCGGCCATGTTTGAATTCACAATGCCAGCATTTTACAAGGTCATATGATGGGGCATTATCACCATAAGTTTCTTTCATTTCATCAAAAGTCTCCTGTGGTGTGTGTCCTTTCAAATACAAAAACCGGATCACTGCTCAACATTCAACAGGCTCCATTTCACACCTGACTCACTTCAAACTCCTGTAAAACAGAAACCACAATTAGTTCAGAGCTGTAATTTGCCACATAACCTGTAGAGATATAAATCATTGCACATGCAAAATTTCAGCTAGATCAGACAACTGGAAGTGAGTCAGGGGCATTACTTATTGCACGCCCCTCGTATAACACTTAACTGGAGAGAGGTGCTTGTGCGAGCGTCAATACCATTTATGTGCAGGATCAACTCCTAAACTAATTAAGTTATTATGAATTATGGAATATGTATTCTAAGACAACACAGGAAGTAAGGTGAGCACATTATCATTGTTGCTGACTTTACCACTTAACTGAAATCATACCCAAACCTCAAAATCAAAAACATTAAAAATGCTATACATATTACTTATACTCACCCTGGGATGGGTATTTTGTGTGTATGTATGTACGTGTACATTTGTGATAACATGTCAAGTTCAAAAACGGAAACAGCAAAGTGCTTGATCGTAGGTTCCACATGAGTTAATATAAAATATTTTATTTAAAAATGTCTGTTTGGCATATCAGGGTTTCATTTTTTTTTTTTTTTTTTTTGACAAAGTTTCTGGAGTAGAAACTGTCTTATTATTGTCTGGTTGAATCTTCAGCATCATTCAGGTGAAAAGTTTGAACAATTTTTTTCTTGCAAGTTTTCGACCACTGAACAGTGCAGAAGATTTTATCTGACAAAAAGGTTTCTACCCCATTGAAATCCTGGTATACAAAACAGAAAGTTTTTAAATAAAATAATTTATGTAGCAAATAATTATAAATAGGGTTTCTGTGTAATTATTGTAATACTAGACATTTTAACTTGTTAAAAATGGGCAAAAAGTTATTGCCTGTTGACTTAGAATGAGTGTTTTATGCCAAATTGATGGTTGAATATGATTGAATTTGTGCTCATAATCTCTTCCCTAACAGTACATTGAACCGATACCATAATACTTAGTTCACTGCACCTTACCATAACAAAGGTCCATAGAAAATTTCAGCCAGCTTGGCCCAGTAGTTTCCGAGACAAAGTGAAACAGACAGGCAAGCTAAATACTATAGAAAATTTCAACTAAAAAATTTACGAAACTGGGTCTATCCAAACATTTTGGGAACCAGAATCATTTTTTAAAAAAGTCAGGCACTAAAAAAAAATTAGGAACTGGGATCCTTTTCAATATTTGGTAGCCGGCATCATATTTTTGGATTACTGAATCAAAAAACCCCACTTCAAGCTTTCAATTATGAAAGTATGAAATTTTCTACACCAGCAAACCAAATATTTCTGACAGCAGAGGATAGGGTGGAATATTAAATACCAACTTATGACATTGTTGACCTATTCAATGTGTTTGCTATGCATTAAAAAATGTGAAGAGAAATGTCAGAAAACAAGGTTGTTATTCACTTGCAGTTTTCATCATGGCAGGTCACGAGATAACATTTGGTGCACAGTTAGGAAAGATTGCTTCTTTCAAACATATCGCATATTGAATATGGTAGACATGTCTATTTCAATGGTTTGTCATCATACGTTTCAGATTTTTTTAGATAAGGATTTGAATTATTAAGAAATAATCAAACATTAAAAGAATGAAATTTCTTTGATTAGTAGATGGAGAACAGTTGAGGTAGCAAGTTCAGTTCACAGGGAAAGAAACGTGAGAGTAATAAAATTTGAGAGAAAGAGGGATAAAGGCAAACCTGGCCAGAGATAGGTTGGTTTGGAAGTTAATTTCTTAAAATACAACCATAACGTCCAAAAGTTACAGTAGTTCTACGTTAGTATATGACTCACATTTTGACCAAGTTTGAGGATGATTGGTCAAGTGATATAGACACTAAGTTATCCACAAACAAAAATAATGACAAACATAACCTACCTGGCAAAGGTAATAATTAAAACAAAGTTGGAAAGTTGACTTTTTAAAAAATTTTCCTCTAAGCAGTTTAAAAATCTGATTTTTAATTCCTGTAAAATTTCCAAACTCATACAAAAAGCGAAAACTGAACTCGCACATCTGTCTCATGAGTTGCATGCTTTATAGCTCAGATTTTGATAACAATATTTATCTTTCCCAGTTTATTTCATGTAAATCAGCTTTTAAATACAAGAGTTGAGCTTAAATCCATACAAAATCTTGTGGAATAAATTAAAAATATTGATGGTAAATCCTTAGTCAGTCCTAGAAATTGCTAAAGCAGTTTACGATTTAAAAACTTGTTTTGTGTGTGAAGGACTAAAAAAAATGTTTAATCTAACTTTCAGTATGATTAATGTTGTCTGTTTCTTTTACCCCCCCCCCCCCCCGTTTTCAAATGGTAAACTGCTTCAGCAATTTTCTGGAACCAACTCAGAATTCTCCCATTAATACTTGAAACTGATTACACAAGTACTGAAATGCCATGAGTGTCTATTTCTTATAAGTACCACATAGAAAAATGCGTTTCTTCTTCTAGGGTTGTTTCATTTCGATTGGCCTAGTTTCCTTCAGGGAATTTTTATTCCATATGTCAGTTGCGTGAGTCATTACAAAGCTTTCTGTGAATCCTTGGGGGTAAAGATGAGATAAAACATGTTAAAACCTCATCCTTTTCCTCAAAAGAAATAATTACAAATTTAATCATTTTAATGTGTATTACAGTTTTTTGGTGGAAATCCGTGTGTGCACAAGCAAATATCGTTAAATGAAAGTTTATCATTATCTACTGAGCTGAGAACACAGGAAATCCACAAGAAAAATTCAACTAAAACAGGATTCGAATTTGCACCAAAGTTATTTGAACATTATTTTGGTCACACACACACACACACACACACACACACACACACACACACACACACACACACAGCATAATTATGTTGATATACTGAAATGTAATGACGTTAAGCATAGCTAGTGCCAAAATGGGTAACCAATAACAGACGCTGTATGTGGAAGGACGGCAAAACTTACTAAAAAGATAAAAGCAGTCCCAAGGACGCATCCAGCAAATACTTCAGTATAATCTACTAATGCAATATCTTGACACAATGGAACAACCGACTCCTGGATGGAAGTTTTCTAAATCATGTAAAGCAAGGCTTTCTGGAACAAGTATGCAATTTGTTCAGTTGTCATTGAATAACTCTTGGGTGGTTGTTTAATTTTATAGCATGTAAACCAGGGGTGAGCAAACTACGGCCTGCCAAAGGAATTCATGCATCCCTCTAAGTACTGAATATTGAATGCCCAAAAGGATTTTATATTCAGTAATATGAAAATTGCATTTTTTCTTTGAAATCCTTTTGTTTTGTCTAATTTAGATATCAATTATATTGGAAAATATACTATGCGGGGCCCTTGCACTAAAACGTTTGCTCACCCCTAATGTAAACTATCATTGTTTTCCTTGGCTTTTCAACTAAGAGCAAAGTGTAATATCTGTTCTGATACTATACTTCATTTTTCTATTCTTGGTTAGTGAAGGAAAAATCATTCTAAATGGAAGCAATTTTTATTTTGTTTCAATCTAGAGTTTCCTTTTTGGAGGAGCTATATATTCCTACCATTAAAAACTGACCTTGTGTCTAACTCTGCCCTCATGAGGAGGCAAGTAAATAAGAACTGTCATTAAATCATTTTATGTTGAAATCGTAGAGGTTTTGTATATAATTCACAGCTTAATTTCTTTTGTACGTACATATTTTGTGAACATTTTTTTTAATCTAGAGGTGAGGAACTTCCAACACTTTGTTGGTCGTGAAAGTTTGGTTTGTTTTATATGAAACCTTTTGCGGTTATTTAATGCTTCATTTTGGTAAAAGTTTTAGGCTTCAAATTCTTTATATTTTCAATATTTATTCATGGTGTTTGGTTTGGTTGTTTTGTAGAGGAAACATGTTTTTGACTTTGCAAAAGCATGATTGAGTTTAGCAAAGTTAAAGGAAAAAAGAAAATAACATCAATGTTCAGTGCATTTTAGGCCAAGAAGTCAGTGTCTTCAGACAGCCTGATTTGGTAGCACCAATGAACCTGGGACTAGCACTAACTAATAGAGTAACATCACACTACCCAAAGCTTCCAAATTAGGGTCTCACCACTAGATGCAGTTTTACATTATACTAAGGTCGATTGAATTATCATAGATTTATTGGCAGAATGATTCTGTCATAATTGGCTTAAAATGTTCCCTATTCCAGAGAGAGGGCTCTGAAATCATCACTCAGAATCAGACGGGGTGGGAAAGACAACAACGCAAAGGAAGCAGATGGAGATTACATTTTTTTTTTTTTTGGAAAGATCATAACGGCTAAGAAGAAAGCAGATCAGTAAATAAAAAGGCATTTGAATTAGAAGAAATTATAAGCTAAAAACTAATATTAACATTTTTTAAAAGTTATATATATATATATATATATATATATATATACTAGCTGTACCCTGCCACGCGTTGCTGTGGCTCAATTTGGTGTAATGGAAAAAATCTAATAAAAAGAGAAAATGCATGTTTCTTATATTGTTAGTACAAAAGTGTATAAAAAATAAATATATATATATATATATATATATATATATATATATATATATATATATATATATATATATTAGATATATATATATATATACACACAAAAATGGAGAAAAAAAACCGGAACTCTTGCAGAATCTGACCAGGATCCTTAGCCGTTTCCATCAATCATAGATTGGGCTCGACCAGCAGTCAATGGATTAAGCCGAACATTGCTAAAATGTTGGAATGGTTAATTGATTTTTTTTTTGTGGTTTTTTGTAATCAAAAAACCTTACTTTTCAATTAATATTTTAGTGAAGGTGGGGGTACTATACACAGATGCGAAAAGTTGTCCAAAAACAAATAAATATACGCAAATAAATGTAAGCAAAGGTAAGGTAAGTTACATTTCTACATAACTGGATAATTTGTTTGTTTTTATTTAATGTAAAAGGTTTAATCAGCTCGGAAAAGCACACAGTGTTTATCAATGTATTTGAACAAGACAAATGGTCGTGGACTCTATTGAATATGTTAAGTTCGGGAAAATAAGTAAAAAACCTATATATAACAGTGTAAGAAACCCACCGAATATGTGACCGTGACATAGGCTGACATATTTGGTGGATTTCTGATAGTATAGTTTATTAGTTGTAACTCATTTTCCAAAACAACGTAATCAACAGTGTCCACCACCATTTGTATTTTTCAAATACACTGATAAACACTGGTTTTCGAGTCGACTAAACGTTACATTAAATCAAACGGGTTTGTATTACTGAATACAGATCCAAAAAAGTTGTCGAAAAATAAATATATAACAAATGTTATCTAAGGCAAGATAAGTTACTTTTCTACCTAACTGGATAAGCCAGTTTGGTAGAAAAGTAACTTATTTTGCCTTTGATAATATTTGTTATACATTTGTTTTTTGGCAACTTTTTCGAATCTATGCGTACAGTAATACAAACAAAAAAAACACAAAAAATATATCCAGTTAGGTAGAAAAGTAACTTATCCTGCCTTCGAGGTCCACCTACACTGTTTTAAAATTATTACTTTTAAACGTTTTCGACGATGTTGAATAAGAAAATCTTATTTACAGTTTGCAGAGGAAAGTAGTTTTCGAGATATAAAGACCTGTGCTATGCACTATAATTCACTGGCGGCTATGAATAAACACCCCCAATCACCCAATAAGAATGGCTTTCAGAATAAATAGCGCCTACCCACCCATGTTAAAAATTATGGAGGTGGACCAAAAGTAAAAATTTACCTTTTTTTTTAAAATAAATTATTAGTTTAAAGCACAACGCTATTGTGTACAACGGTTTTGATAAAAGAAAAAGCATTCATATTTTCGTATATAGAAACAACTCAAAAAAAAAAAAAGAAAAAAAAAAGCGTACTTTCGTGTTTGTTAGAATAAGTTTTATCGAAAAAAAAACTTTACTTATGCTTTATTTCTTAAATATAACAATTCCTGTTTTATGCTTTTAACGAACGTAAATTTCATGGTGTCTGTGTTTTTTTTTTTTTTTTTTTTTTTGTTTTTTTTTATATATTTTGTTACATTAGGTCCCCCTCCACGATTTGTTTTAAAATTATTACTTTTAAACGTTTTCCACGATGCTAAATAAGAAATGCATATTTACAATTTGCAGAGGAAAGTAGTTTTCAAGATATAAAGACCTGTGCTACGCACTATAATTCACTGGCGGACATAAATAAACACCCCCAACCTCCCAATATTAAGAACAGCTTTTGGAATGAAAACCGACAATCTCCCCATGTTAAGAACAGCTTTAGGAATAAACACCCTCAATATTCCCATGTTATGAATGGCTTTCAGAATAAACACCCCTCACCTACATGTAAAAAACGGCTTTTGGAATAAATACCCCCATCCTCCCCATGTTAAGAATGGCTTGTAGAATAAACAACGCCTACCCACCCATGTTAAAAATTGTGGAGGTGGAGCTAAAGTAAAAATTTATTTTTATTTTTTTTTTTAAATAAATTGTTAGTTTAAAGCACAACGCTACCACGGTTTTAATAAAGGAAAAGCATTCATATTTTCTTATATAAAAACAACTCGGGGGGGGGGGGGGCGTACTTTCTAGTTTGTTAGAATAAGGGGTTTGTATTACTGTACACATAGATTCGAAGAAGTTGTGAAACAAATATATAACAAATAAATGTTATCAAAGGCAAGATAAGTTAATTTTCAACCTAACTGGATAATTTTTTTGTGTTTTTATTTAATGTAAAATGTTTATTTAGCTCGAAAAACATCCAGTGTTTACCGATGCGTTGGAAAATTCAAAATGGCACCGAACTCTCTGCTAAACACGGTAAGTTTGGGAAAATGAGTTAAAAATAAAAACAACTATACCACATACTGTTAAAAACCCACCGAATATATGTCAGAGTATGTCATGGTAACATATACAGGGTGACCCAATAAAAACGGGCCAACTCTAATTAGGACCCATTTCTTAGTGTTTTGTCCGAATGAAATGAAACTTTGGTCATAACTAGTTTATTATACTCAAAACATCACATCAAAACACTAGGGTATTTGGACTTTTTTTTCTCCGTTGACTGTAAAATGCTCAGAAAAACTATTGAATGTCCTTTTATTTTTGGGTCACCTTGTATTGCGCTATTTTCTAACAGTATTTTGTATATTTTTTATTTTGAACTCATTTTCCCAAACGTACCGTATTCAGCAGAGAGTTCGGCGCCATTTTGAATTTTCCAACATATCGTAAACAATGTATGTTTGTCGAACTGAATAAACATGTTACATTAAATAAAAACACTAAAAGAATTATCCAGTTGGATAGAAAAGTAACTTATCTTGCCTTTGATAACATTTATTTCTTATATATTTGTTTTCTGACAACGTTTTTGAATACATGTGCACAGTAAAACAAACCCAAAATAAGTTTTATCGAAAAAAAAAAAAAGAATTTTTACTTATGCTTTATTTCTTAAATGTAACAACAATTGTTAGTTTTAAGCACACCGCTAATGTGTACCATGGTTTTAATAAAGGAAAAGCATTCATAAAAACATCTTGGAAAAAAAGTGTACTTTGAAGTTTGTTAAAATAAGTTGTATCGAAAAAAAAAAACGATTGTTAAAAAAGTTTTTTATACGCACGTGTAGTCAGAATCGTTATTTTTCGTCATTTCAAAATGGTATAATTTTATCGTAAGGACATCATCACAATGAATTTAAATTTGAAAAATAGGGAATGTTTTTTTAATACTTATCAATTAAACAGATAATGAAATATTGTAATTTGGAAGTCATCAACTCGTGGACCGCTCATTTCTACCGAAAATAAAATGACGAAAATAGTTCCGCATTATGAAAAATATTTTTATTTTATTTAATATTAATTTCTGTGTTACTATTTTAACGATTAAAAAAAAGTGTGTTAAAGTCAAAATCGTATTTAATATTAATTTCTGTGTTACTATTTTAACGATTTTTTTTAAGAAAGTGTGTTATAGTCAGAATCGTTATTTTTCGTCATCTTTTCCCCGACAAATAAAAGGGTTTTTTTTAATAAGGTAATATTTACTTTTTAATATTTAAAAACACAGTTAAATGATAAAGATTCACTGTTATAAAATTTCACAGAAAATGGGATTGTAAATTTCTAGTTTATCGATTTTGAATAAGCCAGACGTTCCATTTTTATATATATAGATATATATACTCTTCAGAATAAAATTATCCAAAAATCAGCTGGTATGGAAACCTGTGATAAGATTTACAAGATATTACTGGCAGTAACATTCTATAAATATTATCCCACTTAAATAACAATTGCTCGATATACAAGATCGAGCAAATAAATCTAATTTTAGTTATTCAATGAAAAATGTTTTAAAAAATCAAAAACTTTTTTACCAGACCTATTATATAACAAAGGAAAATTACTCCAGGAATATGCCTAATTCGGATCTTTACATTATGATGTGGATTACCCAAAATACTCACTGCTTTCAAGGACATTCACTTTGGATTTTACCATGCAATTTGGATGTTAACTTTTATATCTTTTTCTTTAACTTCCCCTTACTCTATGACATTTAAATACTCTATCAATTTTTAATTGTGATTTTCCATGTTTCACTGACTTTAGCAAATAAGGTGTAAACCATTATAACTATTTGCTAATATTTTCTCTGAAGAGATGGTAGACATCGAAATCCTATAGGATAAGGAGTTAAAATATTTCTAATGTATTCTTTGTCTTACAAAGAATAATAAAAATCTTTGATCTGAAACTCAAACATTTCACGTCATAAATTTTTAAATTCATTGAATGACTAAAATTCGAGAGATATATATAGCAATAGTAACTATTTGTATTCAAATTCACTTTCCTAAGTGATTAAAAGTCTCCTCCTTTGCACGCAACTGCATATATATATATATATATATAAAATAAAAATAAAAAACTGTTTGCTCATATATATATATATATATATATATATATATATATATATTTAGCCCGATGAGTCCTTACAGGGATGAAATGCAGAAAATTTTGTATATTTTGATAACTTACTAGATACATTCTATTTGTACAACAGTACAATACACGAGATTGCTCCATTCTTTTGTTGTTGTTGTTGTTGTTGTTGTTGTTGTTGTTGTTGCATGTATATGAAAGTTCATTAATTTGAACTCTATAAACCATGAAAGGATTATTGTGTAAGAAATCTTTAATCCCAGAACAAGTTTAGCAAATCAGAAATTTTCTTAGCAACTAGTACATGTGAACTAAAAACCAAAGCAATTTTACCACCGACAGTGAAATAAAAACTAAAGTCCCTTGCAACATTAAAAAAAAAAGAAAAGATTTTTAAGATAAGAAAAGTTAAAAGCAAGGGCTCATCTAACTTTGAAAAATAACAAGAAAACAGCAGTATTCTTATATAAAGAAGTCGCCTGTTGTGAAGGTTGCATAAAACACTATGAAATAGAGGCTAAATGAAGAAAGATGATTTGAAGGGACCCTCAGACTGAGAAAGACTATGTAGTCTCTTGTTGCTTAGGAGTAATTTCTGTTTCACTTTTTTCTTTTTCTTAACCAAATTATTTTTAATAGGATTTTACAAATTAAATTTAATTATAACAATACCATTTTGGTTGTTAGATTATTAATGGCACCTAATTGAGACTCTTATCGTTTGGAAGATTTGGCAAATGAGAAGTTTCCTCGTAATTAAGGTTTTCCTCCAAAAGCAGTATTTCAACTAAAAATATCAAATCTCCAAAAGAAAGAAAAAATGCCAGCTAAAGAAGCAAAAAGTAACAATCTCTTCTGTAATTAAACCATATTTGGTTTAAACAAACATAAGTCTGTGACTGTTTTGTCCACCAAGTTTCAGTCATCACAAATGTCCAACAGTTTTTTTTTTTTTTTATCATTTCATAAGCAGATTTGAACATGGTGTGCATAATTGTTGACACTCTTTGAGCACTGTCCTGCTTTTTTTTTCGGCTCAGATTATCATGTTCCGTTGAGAAATGTTCAGACAATTGTTCAGGTAGATAAACCTCCACAGATAAAAAAAAGAAAAAAAAAAAAAAAAAAGGGAGGGGGAGGTGATACGGTGAATGTGGAGCCCATTTAGTATTATATTTACTGATCACCAAACTGTCCCTGCATATCTTTGAACTGTGATAAACCAATGACTATTGGACATTCATGATTAAAACGTCGTGGGCAAAGCATGCATAAACTTAAGTTTATTATTTGTACGACAATGGAATTGGATTGGAGAAAGAATTATAAAAAAGAAAATAAAATTGCATCGTTGTAGCTAGACGGGCTCTTGCTGTGAATGTTTAACAGGGAGGGGGGTATAGAGATTGGAGCTACCCCCTCTCCCAAAAATAGAGGATATAAAACCTGGGAGGATTAGTCCTCGCCCTTATAAAAAAGGGGCGTAATTCTTGGGAGAATGATCTTATGACAGCAGAATAAACACTGTACTAATCACCTCCATTAAAAAATAAACAATATATTAAATTAGTTTGTTTTTTCCATTCGTTTAAAAATGTCTAGTCATAAAAACGTTTGTCATGGTTCGTCGGTCTTTACCAATAAAATCTTAATATATATTTACGAAAAAACTTCCTAATAAATTTGGCGTTATCTTAAATAAGGTGCCTCTTTAGAGTAAATGTGGTATTGTGATGACGGAGATAATTCTAGTTAAGAGTAGGATAGACATTCTTATTTTAGACTAACGACACTTATTTTTTTATTATTGTGCACCTAATTTATTTTAAATGTAAATTTTTTAATATTGTCTGCAAATAAATAATTCAAAGTGTAGTATCTGTTCTCAATATCTCGGCAACATCAAACTACTATCGTGTATAAGAAAATATGATAATGCAAATTAAGTTGCATATAAATTAGTAGTTTATGAAAAAATATGCAAATCAGGAATATGCAAAACTTTTGGGTGCTTGCAGATTATATACAGTATTTCAAAATACTATGTTGTATCTAAATAAAATTTTATTTGAAACTATTTGGAGATGTGGTAAGTAGGATTTAAGCCACAGAGTAAATGTGGTATTTTGGTCAAAGCATCTAGTTAAGAGTAGGAACAAAGTTTTATTAATCAAAAAGTAATGACTTTGGAAAAATAGAATTGGTAAGATGTCTAAATGAATTGTTATGTGTTGAAAAACTTTCAAAGCATAACTTGTTTTGCTATTAATATATTTATAGGGATTAAGTATCCCAAACGAGAATTTTACTTTCATTAATCTAAAACCTTTTACCAAAGTTATCTGCTCTTTATTCATTTATAGGCATTTTTCAATTATTGTCAAATTTATCAATTAGTTAATTATGGTTCTTATTTGTTTTATTATGAAAACACCAAACTAATATCATATTGCATCCAATAAAAAACTCCAACAGCATGATCACCTGACCTGTTATAGGGATGGCCTTTATACTAGCAGGACACGCTAACCGGCGTTGCCCAGTGGAAGCATGCCCCTCTCCCTCGTAGAAAAATTAAAGTACAGCCGTTGTTGTTGCCCAACCCTCAAGTTCCTCATGTTAAGAACGGTTTTCAGAATGGACACCTCCACCCTCCTCATCTTAAGAATGGTTTCCAGAATGGAAACCCCCAATCTTCACATGTTAAGAATGGTTTTTGGAACGGTAACCCACATTAAGAACTTTCGGAATAGACAACCCCATTTTGTGAATGGGAGTGGCTGTCAAATTATTTGCCACAAATTTATAATTTGATAATCGCTGTTAGGATCCCCATGTACAAATACTATGAACAACAAAGAAATTTGGGGGTGGCAGTGTCAGTCAGATATAATTAAATTTGTTCTTCACCTGTGCATACTAATCTAGTGGCCAGTGATAAAAAGTCGTCATTCTAAAGAAAAGGGTGTAGATGGATCTAAAGTCAAAAAAGAAGCTATGGGTATATAATCAAACATGCCCCCCCTCGTAAAACCGCCAACCTCTTCATGTTAAGAACGGCTTTCAGAATATACACATTATTTTGTGAGAGGGATGGGGGTGTCAAAATATTCGTTCCAAAATTAACCATGATAATCACTGTTAGGATCCTCACATGCAAACACTATGAACAAAAGAAAGAAAAGTCATTTTAAAGAAGTGTTTGTAATTGGTCTATAATCAAACACCTGCATAAAATATTGGGACGTCAACTTAATTTAAAGCGGCTAATGCCTAAAACGAAAACTAAACAATTGTATGCGTAAATAATGTTGTTTCAGGGGTAGGATATCTGAGCGATGTTAATGTGTGCATAGGTATGGAAAAAATATAAATAAGAAAAAAAAAATTTTTTTTAAATAAGTGAAACACCCCCATTATAAAACAAAGTAAAAGAAAAAAAAAAATAAATGAGATTCGAAATTGAAAAATAAAATTAAAAAAAAAAACAAAAAAAAAAAAAACAAAGCTATCCATAAATGTTTTTTTTTTTGTTTCAAGGATTGTTTTTGTTTTTGTAGGGGGGTAGTTGCGAGTTAATAATGTGTGTGTAGGTAATTGTGAGGGTATCAGTATGTAAATTTATGATTATAATTGGTTAATATTTTTGTATTTGGTTTAAGATTTATAAAATGATTGCTTTGAAGAGAGAAAGCAGCCATATTTGTAAAGGTCATATGTGTTCATTTTTGTAATAAGGTGTGTAATCCAGAATAATCTATTTTTCAGGTCTCAGCCAATGAGAATTGCCTGAATTCTAGAAGGGAGAAATTATTATTTTCGAATCAGGAAATGGGAAAACATTATTATTTCAACTTGCCAACATAGTTTTGCATGTGTTATTCATCCATTCAAACAAAGATTTTACTTGTTATAAACCATCCTTGGTGGATAATTACATTTTCCTGTTTTTCAATGTTATGTAACCAGTATTTTAAGAGTTTATCAGTTAAATATTTTCACACAGACATCTTGAGTGTTAGTTTTACTTTTTTGCCAATGGCCGTCATCTTTCTAGTGGAACCCTTCATTTGATCAATGGGGATAGCATTGTCCACATTGTGAATTGAGCCTTCAACCCCTAGAAGGGTCATTGTTTTTATCTCACCTGATGAAAATCTGTCGCTTTTATTTTTTATAAATAATATGTTATGTCCATTTCATGCTCATACGTAATCACTCTTCACATATTTTTTTGAAAGATGGGATTGCCAATGATGCAATGTAAAAAAATTAATTTTTTTTTTAAATCACTGTTGTATCAAATGTGAAACTAAAACACATTTTTGACATTCAGGCAAGAAACAAAGTGTATTGTCTGTTCGCATTTGTGCCAGACGTCCATAAAATATTTTTTACAGCAATCTATAATATAAATCTCCCCTGTCTGTTTAAATGTATGTATGTACGCTACACAGAACCATATCTCAGACAGATGCAAAGTCATCATCACTTACTCCAAAAAAAAAAAAATAATAATAATAATAAATAAATAAATAAATAAAATGATCCATTGTTGGATTGGTTGCCAAAATCTGCATGAATTAAAATATAATATTTAAGCATATTTGACAACCGGGAAATGCTGGGTGGCCTGTTAATGTACACACATACACACACAATGAATATTGTTCAAATGACATTGATAAGAACGTATCCTCAACTTGATATGAACGTAATCAGACTCAGGCTGTGTCAGACAAGTCAAATTTACCAGTTAATTTTATCCGTTTTGTAGTTCCATCTCATAATCTTATGTTTTTTTTTTTTTTTCATATAGACGGCATTGTTTATTCAAAAAATACCATTTTTATGCATTTGTTTATTCAAAATTATATGTTATTTCATAAAGACTTGTCAAATTTATTAGTTCATTGGGGGTTTTATTATTTTGTATGTAAAACTCATAAAAACAAACTAATCTCACAGAAAAATTTCACTGTTTTTAACTGCTATATTTTTTTATTTTTTTACAATTGAGTCATAACTTATCAAGGTTAAGAGTCATTCAAGGATAAAGTTAATGAAAAAGAATGATGGTCAGCCAAAAGATGAGGAACAACCAATGATAGAAACTAAGTTTGATTACTTATGGGTGTTTTATGATAAGTATCTGCTGACACTGGATTCGAAGATGTCAATGTTGAAACCTGCAGGGAAGCAGTCCTGCTGTAAGATGTTCCACAAGTTCTTGCTGTGAGGAACTAACCATATATATTCCAACATTACATTATCAAGAGTTGATATGCAGGTTTCAAGTCAACGTTTTCTTTTCATATTAAACAGAATTATTTAATCAAGAAATATCATTTTTTATGCATTTGTTTAAAGTTGCATGCCTCAATAATAGTCAAACTTATCAATAAAACCATTGTGGTTTTTATTATGTTGGTATATAAATACACAAAAACATCAAACTAGTGTCACAGTTTAAATTAGCTAAGAAAATATACAGTGCCATTAATAAAAGACTCCAGTTGCATGATCACCTTACCCATTATAGAGATGGTGTTCGTATTAGACAAAAAGATCTTCATACTAGAAAAAACTGAGATCAAATCGTCATAGATTCAAAGACTAGATACCCTTTTAGCCAATTTAAATTAAAGATTTTTGTGCAAATTAAATTCCAAGAAATTAGATGAAAAAAAAAAAATGGATATGATTAACACCCTCCAGAAAAGCAGGAGAGATGCTGAGGAATTTGTTCGAAATATTTCCAGAGAATGCTTTACGGCATCAGAAGACAAGACAGTGGAAAACAGGAGTTGTAGAGCGTGACCGAAATCTCACTATCAGAATTCAGTGCTACAGAAATAGTAAAGAACTGGCATGTACACAAAGTTTACTCTCTCCACACACCCATCCCTCAGATTAGTCATGGATTCTCACAACCACCGTGAATAAAGAATTCTCTCTCAGACATGCTTTTTGCTCATACACTCATCTTATTGACACATTTATCAATGCCATTTGCATAACACCCATTGTGTGTGTGTGTGAGGTTAGTGCAAAAATAATGCTTTTTGACTTGAGTTGAACGTCAAAAAAACAGTTTTACACCAATCTAATATAACCTTTAATTAGCACATATGCACAGAAAAAAAAAACACGTATAGTAGACTTACATCAGGCCATGGTCAATGCCCCCCCCCCCAAGTTTGACTCCTTGACAGTTATTTTGTCAACTAAAAAAAAAACAATTAGAAAATGTACTACAGGTCCAAATACCCTATATATCAAATTTCAACTCTGTAGACCAAATATTCACAGAGGAGTTTGGTACACCGACAAGATCACACACAAGCGCGCGCACACACACACATACACACAGATATTTTTTTTTTTTTACACAGGAATTACCGCTTATCAAGGCCCCGAGGCCACTCAAGGATAAGGATTAATGGGTATACATTAATCAATGTTATTATAGTGTAGTAAACATAAGTAGTGGAATTTTTGCAAGTTGGATTACTTAGGGGGCAGTTCATCAAGAACTTGTTTACTTGAAGACTTGAAGACAATCAGATTGTAGTCAGCTGGAAAGCAGGCAAACGGAAGAGAGTTCCACAGGCGTGCAGTTCTAAGAAAGAAGCTTTGTTTATGGAATCTATATTTAGGTTTAGGCACAGATAAACAGTGTAGGAAACTATTGGTAGTGGTTCTGGCTAGACGATGAAGACAGTGTCTTAAAAAGTAGGTGAGAAGAGAAAATTAATATCTTTTAATAGAAGCTAGTCAGATTAATATTGTAATGTATCTGTTTTATTCTTTTTATTTTCTTGCCGACCAATTGGACGCTATATTCAATGCCGCCTATGTAAAATATCCTTTTTCAGACTGCATGCTGGGAGACAAAATTTCAATACGAAATAATCCCCACCGGTTTTTGTCCTAAACTCTTTTTATTATATCTATTTATTTTATTTTGTTTAATGTATTATAAATCTATTCCTGTTAGTACTTAAAATGCAAATGTATCTAGAATATTAAAAAAAAAAGAAAATTTTAATCTATAACTCAGAGTCATGTTGATTCCACAATATAAATTTACACGTAGATATGAGAGGGGAAGGTATCTTCAAATAATATCTTCAATTTCGAAGAAGAACTACAGACTTATACTAAGATAGATATAAAAAAATATTTCTATGTGCTAGAACGTTTTTATCTTAAATTCTACGTCATAATGCAGAATGTAGAAACTATGCATAAATAGAATTCAAGGTAAAAAAGTGAAATGAAATAATAAGAAACCATGAAAAATGAATGAGTAATTCATGAACGGTTGTTTTTCAAAGGAATATGCAAATTAATCTTCATGTAGTTGTTAACATAAGCATAACCGAGTATATTAAAAAGTTCATTTTAATAACTTTTAAAAAGAAAAAAAAGATACAATGCCAGTGCAAGAAAAAAAACTCAACTTTAGGTGTATATATGTGTGCACACATTAGACATCTGCATATGAAATAGAATATGAGCATATTTTTAAATACAGAAAAAGTGTACTGGATAGCAAATGTACATACACAATATTTCCAGAACGTGTAGATATGTGTGTATCTAAATTATTGCTATAAGTATGACCAATTTATTATAGATATGTTGGCAATACATTTTCGATAGTCAGCCCAACAGTGACTTTGTTGCTGTCAGGCTATGGTGTAGTCTTGTTTAATCCAAGGAGGTTCACCCTCCCAGCCTATAACTTCTCTTTGAGAAGAGATTAGTTTATCACCTGAAGCGTCCCTACCAGGGAATTTTGAAGAGGTGACAAAAGCAATTTTGTAGGCCAAAGGGTGCTAATCCTAGTGGAACGGCTTTTTCAACTTTATATATATATATATATATATATATATAATTCAGTCTTATAAGTTTAATAAGAAAAGTGCTCAGTTACTTGTGTGTGTGTACATCTCTATTATATAAAAGTCACTGTGTGTGTGAGAGAGAGAGAAAGAGAGAGAGTTCCTCATAGGTTCCGAAATAACTGAGCCTATCTTTTGCAAATTTCGCACAAAGGTAATTTATGTATGGCAGTGTTCTTAGATATGTTTTGTACAGAAATTCATGCAATAAGTATCAAAAATCAAATAAATAGATAAAAAAGAATAGTTTTTACAAGGAAGTATTTTACATTACACCAACCAAGGGAAATAAAATCTCAGCAAATTATTTCTTTTTAAAAATAACAGAATTATTGTCATCTAGAGATACAGCTCAGTGGTAAAGCATTCAACTACAGATCAAATGATTCCCTGTTCAAGACCGAGTGTACCTCACTGTTTTATTTTAATTTTTCTTATTAATGAGTTCAATTTATAATAAAAGAGGTACCATTTAAAATCACTGCAAATCATTTCTTCGTTTTTATATTTTAAAACTAAACATTAATCAGAAGTGACATTTCCAGAGCATTCATCATCAAGCCTAAATATCAGCTGACCTGATATTGTAAACAAACACACACAGAATTTGATGAACATTATTATCATTATTATTTCTTTATTTTTTTGCGAATTAATCCACTGGGTAAATTATTCCTCGTAATATACAATATAGGATTGATTCTATAATAATACATACCCAATCTGCATAAATTAAAATATCATGTTTAAGCATATTGTACAACTACACAATGCTGGGCATCCAGCTAGTATATATACAGTGATGATCATATTTATTGGCACGGTAAAATAAAAGTTAAATTTTGTCTAATAAATTCTAAAAAAGGGATTAAATTAAAGAAAATAACAAAGTATATTATGTATTTTTAACTGGTCTTTCCGATGCAGCAATCGGATTTTAGAAAAAATAAATAACAAAGGAACAACAAACATAATTGCAAAAAACCCTTGTTCAAAATTATTGGCACGGCTTTGTTTTTCTTTTAGTATCAGTATAATATCAATCAATTTCCGGTTTACGTGCTTTCTGAACTTTTTTATAGCCATATTATGCTTGTTTAACGCTAATTCAGTGAATAATTTTTTTCAGATAATTTTTAGATAGCGATTTATTTAAACTATTATAAGTGACTAAATTATAATTTTCAATCGCCATGGTTAAAACTAAGGAACACAGCGAAGACGTCAGGAAGCTTGTTGTAGCATGCCATACCAATGGGGAGGGCTATGATAAGATTTCAAAGAAGCTAAACCTTCCCAAATCCACTGTTAGAGCCATAATAAACAAGTTCAAATCGCAAGGCCACGTTATGAGTTTAGAGGGTAGAGGGAGAAAAAGGATTCTTTCCCCAAGAGATGAACGGAAAATTGTTCGACAAGTAAAACAAAACCCAAGGATCTCTGTTGGGGAGATTGTTGATGAACAGAGCACCTCTGGAGTGAATGTATCTCGACATACAGTTGGTAGAGTTTTGAAGAGAGCTGGTTTAAAAGCATGTCGTCCGAGAAAGACTCCCTTATTGAAGCCTATGCACCTGAAAGCAAGGCTAGCCTTTGCAAAACGTCATATTGATTAAGATGTTGCATTCTGGAAACGTGTTCTATGGACTGACGAAACGAAAATAGAGTTATTTGGCCATAATAAAGTGTCTTATATTTACAGAAAATCTGGCGAAGCTTTCCTGCCTAAGAACACCATACCCACAGTGAAGCACGGTGGAGGCAGTTTGATGTTTTGGGGATCCTTTGCTGCCTCTGGACCAGGGCGACTTGTTAAGGTCACAGGTAGCATAAAAAAGGAAGATTATGTTAAAATATTGGATGAAAACCTGAAAGACTCTGCTAAAGAGCTCTCACTTGGTCGTCGTTGATGGTTCATGCAAGATAATGACCCAAAGCATTCGGCTAAACTGACTAAGAAATGGCTTGAGGACAATCATATTAATGTTTTGGAGTGGCCATCACAAAGCCCAGACCTTAATCCAATTGAAAATTTATGGAGAACATTAAAATTGAGGGTAATGCAAAGAAAGCCTAAGAATCTTATTCAATTGGAGGATTATTGTCAGGAAGAGTGGGCTAAAATTACTACTGAAGAGTGCAACAACTTGGTTGTAAACTATGAAAAGCAACTGAGGAAGGTAATCAAGGTCGAAGGCTATACAATTGATTATTAAATAAATCGTGCCAATAATTTTGAACAAGGGTTTTTTGCAATTATGTTTGTTGTTCCTTTGTTATTTATTTTTTCTAAAATCCGATTGCTGCATCGAAAAGGCCAGTTAAAAATACATAATATACTTTGTTATTTTCTTTAATTTAATCCCTTTTTTAGAATTTATTAGACAAAATTTAACTTTTATTTTACCGTGCCAATAAATATGATCATCACTGTATATATGTATATATATATAATGCAAGTTTCAGAATTTTGGAGATAAGGTTTGATTTATTTAGACTACTACTCTCATTTTCAATGTTATTCTCACAACATTCGACAACACACACCCGAGAACGTGAATTCCTACTAGACACCATAATCGAGTGTGTAAGGTCTCTCTGTACAGGGGTTTGTCAGATCAACCTGGTATGAGGATATTTTCCCCTACAAATAAACTAACTAAATATTCAAAATCACATAGTATTTGCGACCCAAATAAGTTCTCCTCAGTATGGATAATCACACTATCTTTTACAAGGAATGCTGTACCTTCTCCAAGTGATGTTACCTCAAGTAACAACGTGAAGCTGGATACTCCACCAGATTAGATGAATTCTTGTTTTGGAATCCAGTAAGACCAAAAGACAAAAAATAAGATGGTCAATTGGGGAGAGGAAAATTATGTTCCAACTCAGTGTTTGAGATGTTAAGAACGTTAATGAATAGGGCTGGGACAACAGAATATTCTCATCACCCTTTTGACTCTTGAGTATACATCTGACACAGTTAATCAACTGAGAACCACAACACTGTATATAAAACGATATAAGATAGCAACGGAGAGTCAAAACAACAAAAAGAATATTCTTTTATCACAGCTTTTAATAATGAAACATTCGGATATCTATATCTCATATAGAGTTCAGCGGGGGGGGGGGCTTAATTTCTGAGAACTTCAACTGAAGGAAAATGAAACAAAGAATGTCGGAGGTATTTTTTTTTTATTTTTTTTAGCAACGACGTAATTAGAAAACACTGAAAACCTTTCATTTCAAGCAATCTATTTTCTTTTAATGACATTGTATCATTCAGTGCTAAAAACTACAAACGGACACATTTCTGTTAATTGGATTGAATAATTCAATGTATCATGCACCGTCAAGCCTAAACATACAAAAAGGTAAAGAAATAAATAAAAAATAGATAACATTGTATAAGATGAGCATGAGAAAATAACGTTAAAAACGGTATTTTTCAAATGGGGTTACATTAAGTAGAAAATTCTATTAGAAATGGATAAAAAGTTGCTAAGGACTTCTAGCAGATAAGATAATCAAATCTTTCTCTTTTTTTCTGGATAGGGACAGGATTGTGCTTTGAGACCGTTGCTCTTTCTCTAAAAAGCGGGATGGGTTGAGGATATGATGTATATATATATATATATATATACTGTGTATTGAAGAAAAAACAGAAGCAATCAAATAAAAGACATATATTTCATCATTTCTGCTTATTGCAGTATTCAGTGTCGCACGTGGCCAGTATTGAGTAGTGATCTGCTTTACTCTGCCTTATGCATGGCTTCTTCATTTGTTTTCCTTTTTGTCCATGAGATTCGTAGAATTCTCCTTCAAAACCGTATCTCAGTTGCTTCCAAACGACTTTCAGCCGTCTTCATTACTGTCCAACATTTGCAACCATAAAGGAGAATTGACCATATGTATGTCTATAAAATTCTGATTTTTGTGTTAAGTTTTATTAACTTGAATGTATACTGAATGAATTATCTCCCCTAGTGTTACATAAAATGAAATGTCTATAATGAAAATAATCGAGTGTATTATTATACATCCAGCAAATAGAAAAGAGGCTTGCCTTTTTTCTGTTGTTCTCGGCCTTCGGACTGGGATCAGAGTGTAGTATCTGTTCTGCAGATGCTGCACTTAAGATAATTTGTACCAGTCAATGGAGGGGAACCCCTCTATACTGGGACAATTATAATTTTTGGTAACCAGAGTGCCCCCTTTTTGCCTACTTTTAGGGGAGCTAGTTTTTACCCCACGTTAAAAACGGCCTTGTGCCCAATTTGCTTTCGTGGGGAAGCAAATAAATACAATATTATGCATCCAGCAAACGCCATGTTATCTACTCAGCTGACACTATGCATTAGTCTTATATTAGCTTTCATGGAAACACTAGAAACTCAACGTGTCTAAAAAGATACCATATGTAACGGCTTCTACAGATGATGTTTGATAGCGTACGTCACTAGATGGTGACGAAAAAATGAAAAATGTTAATACATTCGCTCAATGGAGTCATGCTTTTTTTTCTTTCTTTTTTTTTATGTTTTATTATGTGACACGTTATACGAGTTTCCCTCTAAAAAAAATGAAGATATCTTTGACAAACAATGTTCGAATGAAGTCGGTTCATGGGCTAAAGATCATTTATTATTCTCCGCCACGTCTAATTTTTCAGACTTTTGACTGTGACGTCATATCAAGACGTACTCCTAACCCCTATCTTGATTTGTAATAGAATTTTCCGTTCTCTACTCAATTCTACCCTTACATGAAAAATTCTCAAGTTTAACCTTAATATTGCTACACTATGGCAACTAATCTACAAAATTTTTCCCCTTCACAAAAAGCAATCGTTCAGTTTGTTCCAGTATTACTTCCAGTTTTTTGGGTTCTCCTTACCATTCTACTTCAGGAATAACATCTTAGGAGAAAGGCAGTTGATCCTACATAAGCAAACACCCTTTTAGAGGGCATTCATTGCCTCTTGAGATAAACTAATACACGAATATAACTGTTTGCCAATTCCATAGTCTGGGCAACCATGAGGCCAACTTTTCTACCTCAAGATAAAGCAAAATTTAAAACAACTTAAAATATAAAAAAAAAAAAAAAAAAGCAACCATCACTGAACACAAGTATCATGGACGATTTTGTCTGGAGGCTTTTCTAAAGCTCTTATCTACTACTGATAAAGAGCATAATCAAAGATTCATTCCACACTGATGGAAATTCAATATACACACACATATATATATATATATATATATATATATATATATATATATATATATAAAATGCATAAATTTTCAGTATTTACTTTGGTACTTGTGCAGTTTACAGACCGTGCTGAAATATTTAGAAAGCCATTCTTACCATGAGGAGGGACTTTGTTAACTATTCTGTATTTTTATTTAATAAACAAATGATACTGTAAAAATTGTATTGAGCTCTGACATTCTATCTAAAAAACAGTATGGTCCTTAAACTGTGCAAGTACCTTTACTTCCACAGTGCTCAATATGTATGTAGAACTTGATAGTAGTATAAGTGTAAAAATATATCTATGGCAATTAAGCTACACAGGCGTCCATATGGGAATGAAACATGGACACCTCTGTAGGGATGAAATATGAACACCTCTGTATGGCTTAATTGCTACAGATATATATATATATATATATATATATATATATATATATATATACAGATTAAGATTCCAGTAACCACGTTTTTATTTATTTTTGACAAGATCCTGTTCTTGGAGATTTTCGTCATCATCTTAGACAAACACAATACCGGGTTATATATCTTGATTGCCTAAGCGACAACTAATTAATTATTAATGACGATATAGTTATATATATATATATATATATATATATATATATGATGAAAGTAATGGAAATAGTATTCCGACAAAATAGAGAAAATAAAAAGGAACAAACCGTATTATGTGTTCATCAACGTTTCGTCTTTATTTCAAGACTTGAAAGTCTCGAAATAAAGACGAAACGTTGAACACAATACGGTTTGTTCCTTTTTATTTTCTCTCTCTCTCTCTCTCTCTCTCTATATATATATATTTCAGTTGTGTCTTTTTCAAAGTCTTTTTCTCGGTCCACCAACAGAAAAGATTCTAAAAGAACAAAATTAGTTTTAAGCTACTGCAAAGTTTTAGGAAAGGCGGGGATGATAGTGTAACAAATTCGCAGACATTTATGCTAATGACACTACCATCTATGGTAGCACATCTAAGACCGTAAACGACCAAGTTCTCTAATTCTCTCTCCTCTGATCTTGAGCAAGTGGTACAATGGCGAAAGAGGTGGCTTGTTACTTTTAATGCATCTAAAAACCAAGCTTTTATCTTTACATCATCAACGCTCTGATCCCCATCTGGTATCAATTGAAATGAATGGCTCTCGTCTTGGGGAGGTCTCAAGTTTTGACAAGCTTCTCAGCTTGACCTTTACTCCTGATCTTAAATGAAACACATACATTAAATCCGTTGCCAAGGCCGCTGGAAAAATGGTGGGATCCTTCTACTGATCCAGTAGATATCTCACTGCTGATGCAATTCTCTATCTATATAAGAGCCAGGTACGTCCACATCTGGGCAGGAGCTGCTGGAAAGGACTTATCCTGCCTTGATAGAGTTCAAAATAGACTTCGTAACCTCGTGGGGGATGTCCTTTTCTCTTCCCTGCAATCTCTTTCTCACAGAAGAGATGTTGCGAGTTTGCTTTATCATTATTTTCATGGCAGGTGTTCGGCTGAGCTCCATTCTATGGTTCCCCCCCCTCGCCAAACTTTCACAAGAAACACCCGTCTAGCAGAAAGCGCTATCACTAGTTTCCCCACTCTTTACTTGTGCCTAAACCCAAGCGTAGATTCCATGAGCAAAGCTCCTTTCTTAGAACTGCATACCTATGGAATTATCTTCCGTTTTTCTGCTTTCTTCTAGCTGATTACATGGTTGTCTTCAAGTCTAACGTGAACAATTTTTTGATGAGCCGTTCCATATAAGCTAACAAATTTACCGAATCTCCATTATTAAGGTTACTATATTGTCCAATTTCTACTGTATACTCTTTAACCCTTATCCTCAAGTGGCCTCTTAGGCATCACCACTTATCAAGGCTATGTAAAAAAAAAAAGAAAAAAAAAAGAAATGGAATAAGGATTCTAGACATAAGGTCTTGTATCACTATATCTTGATTTTAATCTTTCTAACAGGAACATAAAAATGGTGCAAAATTTATGTTCAGGGAATTAATCATACCCATTCTGGAATCTTCCATATATTAGTGGCCTGGCAAAGCCACATACAGGGGAGACAACCAAGCAAAAAAAAAAAAAAAAAAATCTAACCAAAATTCATCCCAGAGAAACAAAACTGAAGCTAGCCTGCTAGGACACTATATATATATTATATATATATATATATATATATATATATATATATACACATATATATACACAAATGTAGACAAATTTGGCCATGTTTTATTGGTTTAAAAATATAGGTTCTTTTTTTACCAATTGTTATAAAATTTTAACCATAGAATAGTATTATAATCTTTAAAAAGCTTGCAAATTTATGTTTCATCCCATAGAACCAAAGGCATGAGCATTTCAATATTCAATTTGAATTAGAGTATATATATATATATATATATATGCGCGATTAAGCTACACAGAATATTCCGCGTTTAATCCACGCTAGGATTCATCAGGCTTGAATCCTAGCGTGGATGAAACGTGGAATATTCTGTGTAGCTTAATCGCCATATATATTTTATAACTTACTACCTAGTTCTACCTACGTATTGACACTGTTGAAGTAAATACTTAAAGTTTACATATAAATTTATACTTTCATATATTAATTTATGTGATCAAATGAAGTAGTCATATATATATAGGCCTTGATTCTGATGATGTTGGCTCTCAAGAACAGTTATGTTAGACACATAAGCGTCCCACTTAACCTGCATGATGGTCCATAGTTTTTCTGGTGGAACTGTTATATATATATATATATACGGTGGCATGCATTCATGTCCAAATATCAAAGTTCCCAAGTCCAATACAGAAAAGAAGCAGAAGAGAAAGTTTTATGAGTTTTGTAAGAATTTTAGTCATTATCGGGATGGTGAGTCCTTTTGTGGCTGGAAAAACCAACTTGAGCTCTGAATAGTCGGGAGCATTGGTCACATTGTATTGTGTGTGTGTGGGGGGGGGTTGCGGTTGGTTGGTTCTAAGGGTCCTTTGTTGCCATTTGTATATTAGATTGGTTCTATTTTCTTTGAATTGGCTTGTACCCACTTTGATTCTGTTCCTCCATTCATGTCTGTTGTTCAATGAGGTTTCAAAGGTGTTTGGATCTATATTGGCCTCACCTAGAGATATCTTCAGCTGGTCTTTGACTAAATAGCAGGCGGCCTCATGGTTGACTCCTGCATTTAGTTTACTGAAGAGCCCTTGTTTTAGTAGTCTAGTGTTCTTCATGCGAGCCACATGGCCAAACCATCTCATGTTTCATGATCAAGGCCTTGATTCTGATGATGTTGGCTCTCAAGAACAGTTATGTTAGACACATAAGCGTCCCACTTAACCTGCATGATGGTCCATAGTTTTTCTGGTGGAACTGTTAGTTTTTTAAGGTCTTTATTGTAGATGGTTCAGGTCTTGCATGCATTTAATAGGATGCAGACAACTATGGCATTGTATACCATCATCTTTGCCTGGGTGGTTAAATCCTTGTTCATGAAGACCCTGGTGGGCAGTCTTCCAAAAGCAGTGTGGTCTGCCTGTAGTCAGTTTTTGATTTCTTTCGAGCAGTTAGCTCGAGTGAAAAGAATGCTGTTCAGGTATGGAAAATGCTCGATACATTCTATGGTAGTGCCATACATGGTGATATCTAAGTCTGGCACAGCTTCCCCTGATGATGGTTGGGCCAGTATTTTGGTCTTAGACTTGTTAACTGTTAGATCAAAGCACGAGTATGTGGCGTGAAAATTGTCCACAGACTGCTGGAGTTCAACTGGGGGATTGGACCATGATGGTGTTGTCGTCTGCATATTGCAGTTCCGTCACTTTGATGGTATTGACCATTCATCTTGATTTTAATCTGGCCAGTTTGCTAATTTCTCCATCAAACCTGAACTTAATATCTATCCCGGAGTTGTTTTGGGAGACTTTGAACATCATGGCCACAAGATAGAGGGAGAACAGTATCGGTGCCAGCACGCAGCCCTGTTTAAGCCCATAAGTGATCGAGAACGGCTCTGACAGGTTGCTTTGGTGGAACACTTTAGCTGACAAAGCAAAGCTTTGATCATGTCCACAAATGGTTCAGGGACTGACCACATTGCTGTTCTTGGAACACTGTCATACGCTTTCTAAAGGTCATAAAATATTAGGAATATGGATTTTTGTTATTCTTTCAATTTTTCTTGCAGTTGGCAGGCACAGAAAATCATGTGAATGATTCCTCTGGATGGGCAGGATATCTTCGGTTACGTCCCGTAGTCGGTTTAAAAGTATATGCACTAGAATCTTCTGCTATTGATAATAGCAAAATCCTTCTATAATTCCCACATTCTCTTCTATCTCCCTTTTTGAAAATGGTAAGAAGGAGAGCATCTTTCCAGTTATCCAGTCACTGGAGACCTGTTTTTCCTCCCATGCTTTTAATATAAGAGAGTGGAGGCATGTCTTCACAGGGAGACGCCCTTGTGTGAGGAGCTCTGTAGGGATGTTGTGAGGTCAGGCAGCTTTCCCTTGGCGCATTTGTTTTAGTACTACATTCTTCTCTCTTCGAAGGTTAGCGGAAATAACATCCATGTGGGGTGGATGCTGTGGCACATTCCCGAGAAATTCCTGATAGGCCGAGGAGGCTCTATTGCATAGGGTGTTCAACTCGTCTGCTCTGTATTTCACTTTCTTTTGTCAGGATGGTGTTGGTTTCTGACAAAGTCCTTGCAGCATAGCATTTTGGTCCAAATATATTCTTAGTACCAGCAAAAAAGTTTCTAAGGTCCCTTTTGTCTACAAAGCTTTGCAGGTCTTTGGTAGTTTGTTGCGATCACTCGTTTTTTATTTCCCGAAAATTTGATTGACACAAACCGAGTATACTTAGCTCTTGTTGTGTGGTTATTTGGAAATTTGTTTATAAGCTATTCGAGCTTTTTTTTTTTTTTTTTTTTTTACAAAGGCATCACCACATTATCAAGGCCCAGAGGCCACTCAAGGATAAGGGTTAAAGAGTGTACAGTAGAAATTGGTCAATATAGTAATCATTAGTAATGAAAATTTGGTAAATTTGATAACTTATATGGAACAGCTCATCAAGAACTTATTTACTTTAGACTTGAACACAACCATATTGTAGTCAGCCGGAAAGCAGGAAAACGGAAGACAATTCCACAGGCGTGCAGTTCTAAGAAAGAAGCTTTGTTCATGGAATCTACGTTTAGGTTTAGGCACAGATAAAGAGAGGGGGAAATTATTGATAGTGTTTACAGCTAGACGAGTGTTTCTTGTGAAAGTTTGGCGAGGGAGGACCATAGATTGAAGCTCAGTTGAACACTTTCCATGAAAATAACGATACATCAGAGACAAACTCGCAACATCTCTTCTGTGAGGCAGAGGTTGCAAGGAGGAGAAAAGCACATCTCCTACGAGGCTACGAAGTCTATTTTGAACTCTATCAAGGCAGGACAAGTCCTTTCTAGCAGCTCCTGCCCAGATGTGGCAACAGTATTCCATCCTTGGACGTACCTGGCTCTTATATAGATAGAGAATAGCATCAGCAGTGAGATATCTACCGGATCGATAGAAAGATCCCACCATTTTTCCAGCGGCCTTGGCAACAGATTTGATATACGTGTTCCATTTAAGATCAGGAGTAATGGTCAAGCCCAGAAGCTTGTCAAAACTTGAGGCCTCCTGAAGACGAGAGCCATTCATTTCAATTGATGACAAATGTGGATCAGAATGTTGATGATGTAAAGAGAGAAGCTTGGTTTTAGATGCATTAAAAGTAACCAGCCACTCCTTTCCCCATTGTACTACGTGCTCAAGATCAGAGGAGAGAGAATTGGAGAGAACTTCCTTTTTTCATTAATCAATACAGATTAAAAGGAGACTTATAAGGCTAATACAAAGTTTAACAATTGAGGTGAAGCTTATATATAGACAGAAAAAGGATATGAAGATATATACTAATGCATATAAATTTATTCATTCTATTTTGTTCCTAATGTAGTTATCGGTAGGCGTTTCATTTCTAATATGTTACGTAGCATCTCTCTTTTGATGAGAAGCATCAGGCTTCAAAATACTTTGGTATAAAAAGCATATATATCCCATACTCCATAATTGATGTAATCTCTATTGAATGAACGATAAAATTTATATGCATTAGTACAGGGTAGAACGATAAAATTGTCACCCTAGAAAAGAAAACATGATTTCATTTCCGTTTGATGAAGACCAGTTTTCTTCTTTTGTTGCAGACCATCTACTAGTTGCCCAGTTGTGTACAAATTCCAAGAGCAATAGGAGCCTTCTATCATGTCTGAAAGTGACACAATATTCAACGAGCAAAATCAGAGATGTGCCGCTGTGCAACATGCTCTCTACCAATCATAGTTATGACAACAGGAGGATTGCCAGTACCTTCAAGATGCAAATCCAAACGTTCGACACTTTAGGGTACAGCTCAACCAAGTTTCCGGCCATGGTTATGGTCTTTGGTGTGGTTCAAGTGAAAAGTATTAGTAAAAATACCAGTTTATAATTACGAATTGTAAGTGGTTTGGATTTGAAACCAATGGTACCAATGCTGTTCTGATCTTCTGTGATACACGTATTACGCTCTTATTTGTTATTGTTTTCAACAATAATCGAACACCGTGTATATGGTTAATGAAAAGAACCACAGCACGTGTGTGTGCATATATATATATATATATATAGATATATATATATATATATATATGAGAAAAGATGAATGGCAAATGTTTAACTGAACTGCAATTATCTTATTTAGAATCAGTGCACAGATTTTTAATCAAAAGGAAATGGTTTGTTTTTTTAATAAATATAGCAGACAATTCCATCAATCTTTGTCTCTTTTTTCTCATCTTATCAGTTTATGATGAGAACAGTTTATCTATGGTTCTCTTTTCTTACCCTTCACATAGTACCCCCCACCTACACATTACTTTATAGGAACACACCTGGCTCATTTAATCATTAGGAAATCAAATTTAGAATAAGTACTTTTTTATGTGAAAATATAAAACTCAGGAGTTATCTTGTAGACATCTACACTATTCTAACCTAAAAGTTAGTGTTAAAAAAAAAAAAAAAACCATAGCTTAGATTGTGTGTGTAGCTGTGATGATAATTATAAAAATAATTCCATGTAATCAAAAATGAAAAAGTAAAAGGCGAAAACTGTTTATACGAGGGGGTGTTCAATAAGTAATGCCCCTGACCCACTTCTCACAACAGTAGAGCAACAAAACTTGGCACAGTTATTAGCCTTTCTCTATATTGGAACCACCCAGAGTTATGCATTCTTCCACTGTTTAATGCCGTTCTGGAGACCATTTTTGTAGAACATCCCAGGTTGGCACTTTTTGATCTGGTAACATGTGCATTGTGGACCAGAACATTTTTTTTTTTTTTTTTTACAGGAGGAAGATATTTTTTTACTAATCTTGCCTTGTCTTTTGATTTTGATAAATTCTCTTAATTCCTCTACTTGTGGTACCCTTCCAGGAACTCTCATCACTACTCTATCCTGGTCCTAGAAGATGATGAGACTGACCTTTCCAATGGAGGATGGCGTTTCTTGCTTTATTTGGGGGTGCTGAGTCCAAGTGCTTCCACTGCATTGACTGGGCTTTGGTCTCTTGATCATAGTGATAGACCCTTGTTTCATTCTGTGTAATCAGTCTTTTAAAAAACTGGCCCATCTTGGGACATCTCTAAATTCATTCTCCAGCACTCAACACATTCTCGCTTCTAAAAAGATGTCAACAACCTCAGAATTCATCAAACAGACACCTTATGAATATGTAAATGGTTATGAATGATCCTTGCCACAGATCCTGTACTCATTTGACTTCTTGCGCTATTTAGCAAATAGTCATATGTCAATCTTCTAAAATAACAGCCTCAATTTAACTAATGGATGCTTCATTATTGGAAGAGGCAGCTTTAGGAACCGTTTCCAGACTTCCGGCCATGTCTGAATTTACGATGTCAGCATTTTACAAGGTCATATGATGGGGAATTTCATTTCATCAAAAGTCTCCTGTGATATGCACCCTTTCAAATATGAAAACCAGATCACTGCGCAACACTGAACAGACTCCATTTTACAGCGGATTCAGTTCAAACGCCTGTAAATCAGATGCCACAATTAGTTCACAGCTGTAAATTGCCACATAACCCATAGAGATAAATTATTTTTAAAATTCAGCTAGATTAGACAACTTTTAGTGAGTCAAGGACATTACTTATTGAACACTCCTCATATATTTATTAACGTTTCATCTTTATTTCAAGACTTTCACAAGAATGACCGATTTAAAGAAAAACATTGAATTCAATATTTGAAAATATGTGGTGCGTTTATGATGTGAAAAGAATGTTTTTGTTCTTTTTTCATGTTCTCCAAATTTCTGAAATCTGAGCATCACCATTGAATAGTTTTGTCATATTTAGAACTAGTGGAAAGGATTCAGTAGTTAAGGGTTGGGAAATAGAATAGTAAAAAGTGGTATAAAGAGAACTAGGAAAACAAGTTTTTATATACCAACAAGTCACTGTTTATCAGGATCGAAAGGCCACTCGGGGGACAGTGAGACAAGAGCTGGAGGATTGCTAACAATGGTAGAAACTGGGCAGATATTGATTAAGTAAATGGTTTAATAAGAATTTTTTAACATTGGATTTGAAAACAACCATGTTATAGTCAACTGGGAAGTATCTGTAATACTGTCTGCTTTAAATGGGTAATTTTTGGAAAGAAACTGTTCATGGAAGTCTCATTTAATTTTCGATACACAGAGGAAGAAAGGAAACTTTATTACAGTGGTTGTAGCTAGACAAGTTTTTGCTGTGAATATTTTATGAGAGGGATGCATAGATTAGAGCTCAGTCAAACATCTACCATGAAAAAAAAAGAGTAGCGAAAGACTATCCAACGTCTCTTCTGTGAGAAAAGACGCAGTAGAGAGATTTCAATGTGGTAAGATAGTGGGAGAAAAGTGTAGACCTTATCCAAAGGTAAGGCAATTTCGTATTAGAACCGAGGAAAAAAAAATTTTTAACCCAGAGATGGCACTGGCAGGTATTACTACTCCAGGTCAAAGATGATTGTAGGAGTTATAGTAACTAAGAAATAACTTGACACTCTCCAAAGCTCCCGAATTGAGGCGTCACTACTAAATGTACTTGTCATGTCCGGGACCTGCAGTGCACAGAAAATTCTAAATGTCAATTCATCAAAGATAATTTATTAAAATATAATATGAAACCTTTTGCACGTAAATCATAAATGATATCTACCACTAAAGTGCATATCTTTGTATATGCTTTTTAGTGAAAAATAAAGCTCTGCAGCTGACAATATCAATTGACAACTAAAGACTATGAATGTAACATTTTATAAAACCTAACATATTACATTATCTTGCCAAATATTCAAAGTCAGATTAAACTAGCATTTAAGCTGGCAAATTAAAATTTGCTTCTGACTAGCCAATTGTCATATAATGTTATAATGTCATTAGTAATATAATGGCAATACAGAATTTTCTTGCTCACAAGTACTTATTCCAAATGTGTGACTATGGGTCATCATCAGGACTGTTTCTCTTGTACCAAACAGTTGTAAACAATGTTATAAGTTTAATTTAGACCTTTCAAACCGACACAAATGATTGTACACTAAAAATAATTAAATACATTCTTTTATTTGAATTATCTGATGGTATTCAGTAAAAGTAAAAAACTTCATTTTATATTTAATTTTCATTAAAACATATTCTAGCAAATTTTACTTTAAATGATAAAATTTTCTCTGTAAAAGAATTTGAGAATTTAATTTTTTCAAATTAATTATGACCGTTTGGTACAGGAGAGGCAGTTTATTGAGGATGGCTCACTAATGCTGAATAGGGACGAGTGAAAAAGAAAACTTAACTACAATTTATTTCAAACTAGCGGTGGGTACCCGGCCGTTGCCCACGTGTTTAGAGGTGTGTGTGGTTTTGGGTAAATCAAAACTGGGGGGGGGGGGGGTAAAATTAAAAAAAAAAAGTTTTGGTAGGTGAGTATGAGGATCACACCCGAACCCTTAAGGCAAAAAGTTGGAAATTAAAGTGTGAAAAAAAAACCGCGCGACGTTAACCACTGGGCCACCAAGACATACAACTGACACGTGGGCACAATAAAAGTTAACTCTGCTGCTTTTATTTGACCTGATTAATGAGGTCAAATAGAAATAGTGGGCTTAACTTTTGTTGGGCTTGTTTACACAACTTTGACTGGTTTCCCCCCCCCCAAAGATGTTGGGGAGGGGAAACCAGGAGTTTGGCCCCACATTGATCAAAGCTGAGAAGAGTTTCACATAAATAATCCTAGATATTATCTAAGGGCTATATAAAACAGTTCTAAGCGATAGTGATAGTAACGACCCCCCTCCCCCGGCGAAAGAAGCCTTTGTGAGACATACACGAAATGGTCACACACATTTTGCCTTTTATATATATAGACTAGTGGGGGTACCCGGCATTGCCCAGGTGTTTTTGGATGTGTGTGGTCGTCGGGGGTGGGGGTGTTAATGAAAACCTAAGAGTAAGTGAAGTATATAAAAAATAAATAAAATAATGTGAAAAATAGCTTCAATAACCCTGTTTTAATATTAAAATTTAAAAAAAAATCGAAAAAAGACATCTCACACCATGATTCGAACCCAAAACGTTTAGATAATGAGGCTGCGCTCTAAGCAACTGAGCTAAGACGATGTTGCCAAAATTGTGTCGCTTTTTTAAAAATTTAAAGTAAATCATGTTACGACGTCGTATGACACATACGTAGAAGCGAACTCGTCATGAGAGGATGGTTTTTGTCACACTCAAATAGCATTTAACCTAACAAAACAAACTTTTTATTTGTAATTGTTGTATTGTGTAATTGACACTCTTTCTCTCTCTCTCTCTCTATATATATATATAGAGAGAGAGGAGGAGAGAGAGAAATATTTTAATATATATATATACATGTATACATTAATATATATATATATATATATATATATATATACACATGCATGTGTGTATATATATATATAGGGGGAGAGGGAGGGAGTTAGAGGGAGGGAGGGAGTTAGAGGGAGGGAGGGACGGAGAGAGAGAGGGAGTGAGAGAGAGGGAGGGAGGGAGAGAGGGAAGGAGAGGGAGAGAGGGAGGGAGGGAGTGAGAGAGGGAGTGAGAGAGAGAGGGAGGGAGTGAGAGAGGGAGTGAGAGAGAGAGGGATGGAGTGAGAGGGAGGGAGGGAGTGAGAGAGAGGGAGGGAGTGAGAGAGAGGGAGGGAGTGAGAGAGAGAGGGAGGGAGTGAGAGAGAGAGGGAGGGAGTGAGAGAGAGGGAGGGAGTGAGAGAGAGGGAGGGAGAGGGAGGGAGGGAGTGAGAGAGAGGGAGGGAGGGAGTGAGAGAGAGGGAGGGAGGGAGTGAGAGAGAGGGAGGGAGGGAGTGAGAGAGAGGGAGGGAGGGAGTGAGAGAGAGGGAGGGAGGGAGTGAGAGAGAGGGAGGAGGGAGTGAGAGAGAGGGAGGGAGGGAGTGAGAGAGAGGGAGGGAGGGAGTGAGAGGGAGGGAGGGAGTGAGAGAGAGGGAGGGAGTGAGAGAGAGAGGAGGGAGGGAGTGAGAGAGAGGGAGGGAGTGAGAGAGAGAGAGGGAGGGAGTGAGAGAGAAGAGAGGGAGGGAGTGAGAGAGAGAGAGGGAGGGAGTGGGAGAGAGAGAGGGAGGGAGTGAGAGAGAGAGAGGGAGGGAGTGAGAGAGAGAGGAGGGAGGGAGAGAGAGAGGGGAGTGAGAGAGGAGGAGAGAGAGGGAGGGAGAGAGAGAGGAGGGAGTGAGAGAGAGAGGGAGGGAGTGTGAGAGAGAGAGGGAGGGAGTGAGAGAGGGAGGGAGGGTGAGAGAGAGAGAGGGAGGGAGTGAGAGAGGGAGGGAGTGAGAGAGGGAGGGAGTGAGAGAGGGAGGGAGGGAGTGAGAGAGAGAGGAGGGAGTGAGAGAGAGAGGAGGGAGTGAGAGAGAGAGGCAGGGAGTGAGAGAGAGAGGCAGGGAGAGGAGAGAGAGAGGCAGGGAGTGAGAGAGAGAGGCAAGGGAGTGAGAGAGAGAGGCATGGAGTGAGAGAGAGAGAGGGAGGAGTGAGAGAGAGAGAGGCGGAGGGAGGAGGAGGAAGTCCAGTGAAAGACACTAAGTAGGAAAGCAGTGCATTTAATGACATAGCTTCAATGGATATTTGTTTTCTTGTACCAATTAATTTCCAAAATCCATTTCTGCAAACAGCTGGATTACGACAAAGAAATTGGCTCCAAACGTCAACATGCGTTTGTATTTTTGTCATTTTTTGCTTTGACATTTCGGTGCATATTTATCTACAACTCTTGAATGCTTTGACCACTTCATATTAACCTTTCAACATAGGTCACTGCACTTACAATAAGACAATGCCGATTCTGCCATTCAATCGAAATTATATCTCTTTAAAAATCAACGGGTATCTTGAGAAATTGATCAGTTCAATTTTTTTCATGATTTTTCTTTTTCACGTGTGATTTGTTTGTTGGCATAATCACGTTAGCACTTGTTTTTAAACGACTTGAGCCTGGTTAGTATCAAAAGCGTTACTGCTTGTGAATACCAGACGCTATACGTTAGAGAACACAAATATATACATATATGCATGTATTAATAATCATAGCAGTAATTATCAATTCCTATACTGATGATAAATACATAATATTGTGCGCATTGAGTTGAAAACAAAATTAACATAAAAAATTTCCTCGGCCAAATAGAAACAAAACTTTAAGTGGAGAAAATGAGACAAGAATTGTGCATTTATAAAGAAAACAAATTTAATTTTGTTTACATCCAAATTTTATTAAAAGAACACAAAAATATGAGCTATCAAATTTGTTATAGCCGTAACGTTTCCTCTTCTTGAAAAGTTGAACACTGGCGGAATCATTTACAGTACGGGTTTGTATTAAAACCCTGTTTACACAAAGCTGGTCTACTGGTCTACATTGCATTCCAAGACCCAAGGTTGTACATTCAAACCTGATGGTAGGTTTACCAGTTGTAAAATCTATACTTATGACTCTTCAAAAAAACAAAACGAACTTGTCTATAGATAAAAGCATAATATAACTTCTATTCACCCCAAGTAAGGCATATTGCCACAGAAGTGTAAGGGGCTACTGTGACAAGTTACTGTTCCATAAATTTGACCCTTAAGTGGCGAGTTTGGCAATAAGATGTTTGTTCACATTACATTTAAATTTTTGCATGGTAGTACAGCCAAGAAAACCAGAAGTGGGAGGGAGGTTTAAATTTTCTGTCGCTCTGCAGTGAAGGGGTGGGATTTTGCTTTAAGTCTGGTGGATCAGAGGTATTTACTAGTTTTCATACTCTAAAATGGCTGCTTGGGGATAAATAGTTTGAATACTATCAGAGGTGAAACCGGTAGGTGTAAGGTAGTTACAATGCGAAGTAGACAAATTTAATACTATGAGCTTCCTGAAGTTGGAAAGATGAGTAGCAATCAAAATGGGGTCATAGAGAGTTCACTGTATCACAAGCCTACTACCCCAGCTTTCTTCTAATGATACACCCCAGAAATAGAAAGCGGTTCACGAATATGTTATCGAATATGTTATCGCAGTACTCTGCCTTACTATTTATATCAACAGGTAAAAAACATTCTTTTACTACCTTCTTGCCAGCTACATACAAATGTATTCAACTGGATAGATTTTATTGCCAGATAACAGTTTATCATTATTACTATTATTGGACTCCTTATCTGTATTAGTCTACAGTGAAACAAAGGTTGCACAATCAACAACCGCACCTGTTATGAATAGAAAATGCTTCAGTTCAGTAGCAAGACAAAGTTCAGGACGACTGAAAATGATGCCAGGATAAGCAGAGAAAGACTAGTTTGATTTCAAAATGTATCTGTTCTGATACTGCAATTCTTCATTTCTGTCCTCTGTAATATTTTTATTTTGTTACTAATTAGTGTCCCCTTTTTGGGGGAAAACTTGATTTCTCCACATCAAAAACAGTCCTTGTGTCTTCATAGCATGGTAAGTAAGAAAGAAAAAAAATCCCTCTTTGGCATTGATAAAATTATTTGTTCAAAACACAATTGACCCTCACTCACTGCCTTCCAGTATCTATTATGAGAGAAAATTAAAATGAGAAATAAGGTTTTGATTTTTCTGAAGAATCACATTGAATACGTTGGGGATGAACTTATATATACTAAGGTATGCCATGACCAGACGATTGATCAACTCGAGACTGATCTCTTGTTCAGCCAAAAAAGCTCAGAAGTGGAAGAATGGCTTAGCCAGCAGAAATCTGTTCAAAGATATCATGGGTTATCATCCATAGCTTATAAGTGGCAGTTTTTGTTTTTTTTTAATCTTTTTTTAGAGGTTGTACTCCCTCCTTCAATACATGGATTCATAGTTGTTGGGAGTTTTTTTTTCGAGAAAAACGTGATGCAGTAACCATTGTGTTTATCTCTGGAATATATGAAAAATGTCCAATTGTAGTCATTTTAAAAAACAACTTCAACTTGTGCAAAAAAAAACTAGTAGATGGCCTGCAACAAACAAAAGAAACCAAAAACGATTTTCATCAAAACGGAAATGGAATCGTGCCGTCTTTTCTAGGGAGACAATTTTATTGTTCCACCCTGTACAATCTTGCACACCAGTACCCTCTTTTACACCAAGTAAAACAAGTCAGTTTCTTTCTAACACCCTTTCAGTTTTCCTCGCAAACATCCTCTCACTCACATTCATAATCAGGCTTATACATAAACACACACATACACTTAATTTCTAAGCCCGGTGTACTGGGAGACCCACCTAACTTCTACTACCCCTTACCATAATTAGTATCCTTAAGATTACATTATGAGGCAATATCACTTATCCTAAGAATTTTTATTCTAAGAACTTAAAAGGAAGAAAGGGAGGGGGGATAATCTTTCAAGAAAAACAGCAAAACAAGGAAATGAAAAATGTCAGCATGAGAATAACAGAAAACCTGTTATGATCATGGCATAAGGTCATTCCTACAACAGGCCAAGCGATCATGCAACCCAGCTCCATTTACTGGAAATGATGTCAATTTTCTTAAATGATTGATATAACAGTTAAAACAGAGAGAAAATTCTCCTGTGAGGTTTGCTTGATGTTTTCAATATCTTTTACATACCGAATAATAAGGACCACAATGAATTGATAAATTTGACAATTATTGACAAATTTCTACGAACGAAGAGACAAGTAACTTTGAATAAATAAAGGCAAATGTATAAAGAAAATATTTCTTGAATAAACAACATTGTTATTATAAATCTCAATCGTCGGTTTGTGTGAATGTATGTATGTTTGTATGTCTGCTAAAAACTTTTGACAGATGCAACGGATCCTGAGGAGATCAGTATCATTTTGAAGCTAAACAAATATAGAAAAATTGGCCAAAAACATTAATTCCTTCACCCTAAACTGGGCAGTTTTCTACAAGGAGAGGTCGGTTTTTGTGTCACCATTTTCACAAGTTATCATATCGGTCGGATTAACTACACTTAATTTAAACGTTCTGAACTTCCAGTCAGGCGATAAAGACATCGGCTAAGACGTCATTTTTAACCTTTTTTCTCCTTTGTGTGATAGGTTCAAGCCTACCTGCCTGCCTGCCTACTACCATTTTTTTTTTTTCAAACACCTCTGCCTACTGTTGTTTGATTTCCCACCCACCCCCTGCTTCTACCACTTTTTTTTTTTTTTAAATACCTTACCGGGGTTCCTTACTATACCACCTACACACATGCGGGCACCCCCGCTACTATTGGTGGTTTGCAGACTAGACAGTCCAATTGACATTAGGAGTGACCAGTGTGGCACAGTTGAAAGTTGATCAAAGTCAAATGCAGATTGTGGCTTAAAGAAGATGGAAAAATGAATTGATCAACCGACAGTAGATGTAGATGCTAACATTTAAAGGATAGTTTCCAACGATGGTGTCACACACACACACACACACACACACTAATATTCATACGGAATGTATTGGAGTCTGTGTTTTCCTTTGGAATTGTGTTTTGTTTTTTTCTTACATATACTTATGAACCTGTGTGCACCCTCCTCGACAGCTGTTAATGCGAGAGGCCATGAAGAAGATCATGACACATAATGTTGGCGATGTTGTCAAATGGGGTAGCATGTGATGTCAGAGGATAGTTTTCAAAATGTTGAAATTATATCCTATAAATCCTTGCAATTTTTTTTTCTTATAACAGTGAAATAGATATGATACGAAATGATATGTATTTTTTAAAACATCTGTTGCATGCCGGTAATTCTATACCCTTTTTTAAATCTGATTTTTGTGAAGTTTAATTAGATTACGCATGGCATTGTTCAACCATTACTTTCATTGAAGAAAAATGTTTAAAATTGTAATTTAAGAAGTTTGGATGTGAATTGCCACAGATAGATATTAAATTGCATCCATTAATATATACTAAAATCTAAATGAACTTTTGTCATTGTCTTTTTGTTGGGTTAAGAATTATTGTGTGCCTATCACGTCATTCTTTTTGTCCGGGTTAAACCTCTCGAGAAAGAGGAGGGGTATTTTGAAAGAGAGGATATTACACATACATACATGTATATACACATACATATATACATGTGAAAAATATAATAGTAAACAGTCGGAAAGTATTCAATGACTGGAAGTTAGAATGTTGCATTTGTGCTAAAGTTGACTGCTTTTTTTTAAAGGGGGCTTTAAAGCCACCTTTAAGAAATTTAAATTGCGCTCTCTTTAGTGAATTAAAAAAAAAAAAAAAAAAAAGCAGTCAACTTTAGCACAAATGCAACATTCTGACTTCCAGTCATTGAATACTTTCCGACTGTTTACTATTTTTGCACATCAACATGGCATTTATAGATGCTTAATTTCCTTCAATTCTTGTTTTAATTGCCAGTAGCCTTGAGGTAAAGATGCTAGCCTATGAAGTCAAGAATGGCTTTGTAACTGGGTTTAACTCTCCTGATCAACAGTAATTATCACTTCCTACACTGACAATTGCGGAAGCATGTAACACTAGTTTTTGTAGCTATAAAAATAATTGTTGATATTTATTTGAAAAATATTATAGTTACATATTATATGCAAGGACAGATAAAATTTCGAATAGACCCTTTAAGGGTAACTTCATCTAACTCCGTTAGCCATGATTATGTAAAAGTCTTACGTAATTTGTAATTGTATTCTTAGTATCAACTATACATAGGATTGAACCTTTAACTAAGGGAAGGTTGTCACTAAGAACTGATTATACTTAGCACCTTTATTCGTTGCACAACATGTTTTTGCTTTAGTTATATTAATGATCATTTTAATACTCCTCAAAATTTAGGAATAAATCTGATCTTACCCCCGACAGCAACCAACCTATTTTGTCCTACTTTCGACAGCAACTAAGCTATTTTGTCCTACCCCTGACAGCAACAGAGCAATTTTATCTTGCTCCCACAGCAACTGATCTATTTTATCCTGCTCCCACAGCAACCGATCTATTTTATCCTGCTCCCACAGCAACGGGCCTATTTTATATACTCCCATAGCAATTTTACCCTACTCCCACAACAATGGAAAAAAATTTTCCGATTTCTAAAGCAATAAAACTATTTTCACTAACTAATAAAAGCAATAAGGCAATTTTCTCAGACTCCAGAGACAATGAATTCGCTCAGACTCAGTCACATCTACAAGTTGTAACAAAAACTTTATACAGACAAATGAATTGACTTGAGAATATCGCAAGTTAATAGATTTTTTTTTTTTTTGTACATTATTTGAACTACAATTCTCATCTTAGATTTTATTCTCACAATGTTTTGGCGGATGTAACCTCCGACCTTCTTCTAAAGGTTAGTTCCTATTTACTTGCCTCATCACAAGGACAAAGTTAGACACAAGTTCGATTATTAATGTGAGGGAAAATCCAGCTCTACAAAAAGGGGCATCAAAAGAACAAAACATAAAAATTGACTCTTTCTATTAAAATCTACTTTTACAAAAAAGGTTTAGGGTGGTATCAGAACAGATACTACACTTTGATTTTAGCCAAGAGTTTTGGTAATTTGTCAGTTAATATTTTTCTGTATTATTTCAATTATATTAGCTATGCTTCTCATTTTGAATGTTATTCTCATGTTTTAACCGATCTTCTTCAAGTGCATCTTGTCAAACTATACGGAATTTTAAACTGAGGCCTTCATTTAATCTATGGGGTAGATTATTCTCATTTCATTAACCATGACCAGGTATAACTTAATTTGTTATTTTATTAATAGAAATAACATTGAAGCTGAGAACTATAGTCCGAATAATCTAAATAATTAATCCTCATCTCAAAAATTCTAAAACTTTTTTTTTTTTTTTTTGCATTATTTGACTTTAACAAATAGTACAAGCAACAATGTTGTGTCAGAAAATATCTGACAGAGCTCATAAAGTACCCGAAAGAATTTAGGTATGTGACGGATGATAAAATGAACGATTAGATAAATAGCATGGGTGTATAGTTTCACACTTAGAAAAGGAAAAGACTTTGATCAAGAAACAGAGAGAGAGACATGATATATTTATCCCACATCTCTCTTCACCCACTGCTGGAGTAAACCAAGTTGTAGATTTTATGCTCAAAAAATGTGCCAGGTCAACATGGTGTAACAACAACACACATCGCATCAATAAATATGAAACGCGTCCTTACGTCTTTATGATTTAATGACAATGGAGGAATATTTATCTTTTTTTAAGCATTTCTCATCAGGTTTCTCTTTATTCAATGCACAGTGTCACTTGGATTTAAAGAGCTATTATTTGGAATCATATCTACAGAGACACTATGTAGGAAGTTGAGCAGCAAGATGTCTGTTCACATTACACTTGAACTTCTGCATGTCAGTACAGTGTGTACAGTCAGGAGACCGAGAGGAAATTCCAAAGTCCAGCAGTTTGAGAAGAAAAATTTTAGAGTGGAAGACTTTCCAGCATCTAGAGTAAAAGGAATAGAATTTTGCTGCTTGCGGGTTAGTGAAAATTATTTGTGTCATGGGGAGACAAGTGCTACGAGTTTGTCAGAGCACATTCCATTAAAATACTTGTAAAACAGGCATAGGGATGCGGCAATGGGACAGACGGAGCTTGGTTGATAGCGTGGAACCTATTAGGTTGGAGACTATTTTGGACCCTGTCTAAAAGGGAGAGACTAGTGGTAGATGAGCCCATATTTTGGTCAAGTTTTTTTTAATATATTTGTATACAAGCTAGCTTGACCAATCATTACCAAACTTGGTCAAAATATCAGCCATCATCTAACTTAGATATCCCCAAATTAAATCATTTCTAAGTCAAAGGTCAATGTTACTGAAATGGTAAAAGGCACTGTTGGCAATAACTTCAGTTCTGATCATTAAAAAAACTCACTACTTGACTCATAGTCTAGCCAATGAAGTCCTGCATCTTGACAAGTTCAGTCATGGTAAAAATTGCAGCTCCAATTTTTCCAAATTTTATATTTGGATCTGGTGTTCCTTGATAATAATCACCATGAAAAATTTAAACCTGATCGAATGTTTCTAAGTTATCAACATTTTCCTGGATGACTTCAGGAATACTACATACAATATGGGGACGTTAAGGACCAGATAAGATTTTGGCCCTTCCTTACATTGTCAGGCAGAGATATGCAGTTTCTTATCTTTGTTTTCAGTTCAATATTACCAATTTTAACCACTACCTCCTACAGACAGGAATTTACTGTTTTTTTTTACAAAGGAGTCACAAACTGCATAGCAGTTGCACCAGAAGTGTCATGTTATATGGTATCAAGTGTTGGATCCTCACAAAGTCTTCTCTTGCTCGACTGCAGCACGCTTGGCTTTTAGTAAGGAAAAAAGTGTAGGATTTGTTCCGTTTAATCGGCACCTAATCGGCCACTTTGCAAATTAATCGGTAATTGACCAATCGGTCAATTAATTACTTTTCTCTTTCCTATTAAATTTAAACCATTTCATCATTGCCAAGTGTCTCATCAGATAGCTTTGACATATTAAAATAGTAACTGCTAATTTAACTTAACATTTAATTTAGTGTCTGGTCACTATTATGGCTTTTGTCTTTATCAAATAAAATTACAAAATACAATTTCTAATTCTTAAATGAATATAATAAAATAATTAGATAGGAAAAAAGAAATTACAAACCAACTACAAAGTACAAATTATAATTCTTTAAGTGAATAACTAATCTGACGTTCTGCACCTGCTGCTGCTTTACTTCCTCTTCTATTCTAGTTGCCTGCCTCCTCTGCTCTCATGGTCTCCTCAGCATTTAAAGTTGAATACTTTTAAGTTGTAATGTAGAAACATCAGTTTCTCTATTCTAAGGACGCAGCCTGTTCCTCATAGGTTCATACATAGATTGTGCCACCTGTACTAAAGAGCCTCTCACTCTCCAGGGATGAAGGCGAAGCTTAAATAGTTTGAAGCCAGTTTATTCAGCATTGATAAAGTCTCCTGTTTCTTCTTCCACCAGTGAAATGGATTACCATCTCTTGTGAATAGTGATAATAATAATGACTAAGTTCTTTTGTGCACTTAAGCATAAGGGATTTACTCCTTTGAAGTTTAGATTGTGATTTTTGTATTTTTGTTGTAGTTGCAGTTTCCAGGTTTAACTCAGCTTCTATCTGCTCTAAGTTTTGATTTGTTACTGTAGACTTATCTGAATCTAATTCATCAACCGCTTGAAAGAGATACAGTTTTACTTTCACTTTGATCTTCTTGACCCTCAACAGAGTTTGAAAAAGTGTATCCTGCTAATTCTGCTTCATTATCATCAGTAAATAGTAGAAGGTGTAGAATCTAATTCTTAGTGTTTTCCATGTCATTCTTTTGAAATTTAAATGTGAATCTTGGATCTCGGAATGTGTATCTCGGAATGTGTATCTCGGAACACGAGTGTAGATAGGATCAAAATCTTGTTTCCAGATCAACAGTGGTAAGGATTTCACTAGGAAATATCATGATCAGATTGGACAGCTCTTGAAAGAAATAACTTCAAAGCTAAAATTGTAGATATTATCATCGATATGGTTGAAGTTCTGTGATTTGCTTCTTTGGTGATTTTTTTTAAATGGATTCAATAATTGAACAATTTTTTGAACAAGTTCCCAATGGCTTTTTGTTAAGATACAAATTTTATAGCGTCACAAATTCTCGTATGAAAAAAATGAATCTTTTATTAAAAAATTCCAGTTTGTGCAAATCATTCTGCTTCACATGCCATGAAAAAGTTCTTTCTGGTTAATGTTTACCAGATAAGAAAATATTCCGTTATTCTAAAAAACAGCCAAGTTCGTTTGCTTATTTTAAAACTGGTAAACATTAATCAGAAGGGACTTTTTCTGGGCATTCTACATAAAGCAGAACAATCCGCACAAACCAGAAATAAATCATTTGTAAACAATAACAGCGTTAACTTAAACAAAGCCAATACAAAAATAACAATGACGTTAAAACAATAAAAAACAATAATACTTATGCAAGGAACTTTTTGGAAACCCATTTTTTAACATGTGGAGGAGAGGGTGTCTTTCTAACTAGTCTGTACTTTCACCTAACAATTTAGTAAACAATGCAAAACAAGTTATTTGTACCACAAGCATTAAAGAAGGACAACTGAAGTTCTTTCTCTATATGTGTGACTGGGGAAGGGGTTGAGGGAACCACCTCAAAGAGACAGATGTAATCAGTGCCATGCGAAGAATTCAACAGAATCGCAAAGAAATACCAATTGTATAATGAACTCTATCATTGATAAAATGCAGTTCTTTTATTAAAATTAAAATGATGTTGAACATGTACATTTAATTACATCACCATGACATACAAAGTGAAATATACTACATAAAATTATTACATTTTCTTGAGGATACTATTTTAGAAGTACATGGTGTAAAGAGCTGACATTTGGATATAGCATTCTACAATATGTATTTATTAGGCATGCAAAATTCCAGATTTTTTAATAGTTTTTGTGATATGTTTTTGAAATTAGTATATATTTATGATATTGAACATATCAGCATTTTTATTGACTTATAATGAAGTTGCAGTTGGAATTGTTTTAAAAAATAGGCATAATAATCATTATGTATAGAATTATATTGAATGTTCATATTTACTCTCAGTCAATTCAGTTTTATTTGATGATACTTTAAAAATTGTCCATCAATGCAATTTTGCTATTATAAATGATGTTCACTTTTCACACCTAAAAAATGAAGACCGAAATTGAATTAGAAACAATTGTACTATTACTTCCTACTGACTTCTAATATTAGGATTGATGAAAGCATCTTTTGCAACATTTTTACTGGTTAATTTTTGTCAGTTGGTTTCAAAGTTGCCATTTTGTAATTTACACATGTTCGCGCTTCTTCACCCTCAGCAGGGTAGTGTATACTACTGATCATCAGTGACAAGATGTAGAATCCAATTCTAAATATATTTTCTATGCCAATCTTTTAAAATTAGTATTTTAATTAAGAAAGTAGACATATGCAAGTTTTCAAATAAGTCCCCATTGTTTATTATTCGGGGCCCGTGGCACAGTCGATAGAGACGTTGAATCTCTACGGTTCCAGATGAGCATTGTCTGAAGATAGCGGTTTCAATTCTACCCAAAGCTGGCCAGAGGCTTACTTGGCCAAAAACGTGGTGAGACGACAACTATGGAAGACAGTTATTGCTGAGAATGCAGTTAGGAGATTCGAAGTTCCTATCCGTCGCAGTTACCACCTGACAAAGGCCAGAGGAATAGTTGGCCGAAACGTCATGAAAAAACAACAACTAATAAAGATGAGAATAATAGTCCGAAATAAAATAAAAAAAATAATATATATAATATTCATCTCAAAAATTAATTATAATAAATATCCTCATTGTTTAGTTGTTTAGGTAGGAATCTTAAGAGCACACATTACAAGAGCTTTTTGAATTCCACCATGTGGTAACATCTTAAATGAGTTTGTTTTTCCAAATTAAGCTGATCCTGTATTTCAGTTAATTGACTAATTGCTAATAGAAAGCGATTAAAGTGAGAAACTGTATTTCTGTTAGATATAATGATTGTCTTCACAGACTGAGTTACAATGTATGATAGTTATTCTAAATCACATTCCCTGACAATAGCAACCATTTGTGACTGAATCCTGAAAGACTAAGAAAATTTTATTGAAGATTCTATACGCATCCAGAACATTGTGCAATTATTGCACCAGAGAATGGAATCACTAAGCACAGCTCTGCTCTGTTCAAATTCATTTGAAAACCAATGACCTGTCAAACTCAGAAAGGGAGCATTATCTGTTGTAGTTGTCCAAATGTCTGTACTTCATGAAATGTTGCTAATTTCAACAAGAAATAGTTGAACTTTTGTTTTACTTTTGTAAATATATCGAAAATTATTTTGCCGTGAACAACATTTTCGATGGAATGCTGTAATTTGAACAAAGTTTTGCAACAAGCCTATTAAATCCAGTGTCAAACATTACAGAACATGGTTAAATATCAACAGCAATTATTTCTCTTATCAGATAATGGACCTCTTGTAACCTGTGATCATTAATATCCCAAATTTTCTTTTTGATCAATATTGATTCTATAGTAGTTTGGTGTTTCACTGGAGGCTCGTAGTTGCTGCCACTTGTACCTGAATATTCATTGTGCTTTTTTTCCTTATCTGTAACTTTTGATTCCTTCTGGATGAATATTTCTAAGATGGTTTAACATATTAGTCATTGGAAAAGTTTTTGTTAATTTGCCACCCTTTGATATCATGGTTTGACATAATTTGCAAACAGCTGTATTCTTATTCTTAGGATTGACATTAAAAGACTTCCAGCAGAAACTGATTGCCACAATGGTTGAAGGTTGTTGTTAATATTTAGTTAATTTTTTACGTATTTAAATTACTTAGGTCTGATATCTAATTAGTAATTTATCTCAATAAAATATACATTATCTAAACCAGAAAAATAAAAATATATCTAATGGTAGCAAGAGTCCGAAAATGAGGAACAAGAATATGACTGATGAAGAATGCTTTATTTTCGGCTTGCACATCGTTACAATTTAGTGTATGATTCCTCAACATGAAAACTGAAAGATGAAGTAATAATTTTTTTTGACAATGATTTAAAGTAAAAAATAATAATGCTAATTGGATAGGACGAGAAAGAGGGGAAATTTTTCATATACTTACATATATTTGCCTCAAATTCAGTGCAGTTGTAAAAGTCTACAGGTTAATAGCGTGTCATGCCCGTTATTTGATATGGTTTAGATGATGCATGTCTCTTCGATAAGTTTCGTTTCCAATGAAAATTTATCTTCCTTTCCAATTAATATTAGCATTACAAGCATATGCTGTATTTTTGTGGACATCAGCAATATTGCATACCTAATGTGCTTCAACAAGTCATATCTTTTTTAATTGTTGGTAAATTTTTAAAAGAATTACATTGATGAAAAGAGAATAAAATAAGCATTCCAATAATGTAATTTATTTTTCTTTTATGCATTCAATATGTTTATGCTCCAAGTTAAAAATGAAAAGAAACGGTAAAAAATGACAGCAAAAAGGAAAACAGTTTTTTCTATGTTTACATTTCATACATTATGTTTGGATACAAATGCGCGGGGTCAAATTTGATTGGATATGGTTGGAATTTTACAGGCTATATAAACAAAGTCCATCTCTACTAGTCTTTGATTTTGATTTTTACGACCACCGGAAGCAAAGTTACGACCGAGAAAAGTTGACAAAGAATATTTCAAAATTGATGAGATAAATCAGTATATATCATCCATTTTCATATAGATAATAGTTTCAGAATTATTTTCATGTAAATATTTGATAATTATTAATTGTGCGGAAATTTCTTTAAAATGTTATATTTTATAAAAATTCAAATCCGCTAAAAGGGAAACGGCTCGCTATGCGCTAACCATTGCTGTCAGTGTATTAAAAAGTTTGTATTCTCTTAAAAACATAAGCAAAAAAAGTTTCATTTTTTATTCTGAGTTTGTCAATTTAAAAAAATTATCAAAATTTTCAAATTTGATTTCCAAACAATACTATTTTGTTGTTTTTGATGCTTTTAGTACATATGTACTAAAAGCGTTAAGTGGTAAAAAAAAAATGTATAACAAATTAAAAGGTATTTGTGCACTTATGCTACCATGCTGAAATGACATTTAGAAAGCCATTGTTAACATGAGGAAAGAAGGGTGTTTTGGTAACTATTCTGTACTTTCACCTAACAATTAAATAAAATATATCGTGAAACCTAATTTATTTTTAACTAATTGTCAAGACCATTTTTTCGAATTTGTAAAACAAACCGTTTTTTTTTTTTGTTTTTGTTTTTAACTGAATATATCTAAATAATAATTATGCGGTTCAATAAAGAATTTCATTGTGATGCATTTTGTAAATTTTCATCTTGTTTCCACCTTAACATTTTTCTTTAAAATGACTATCTTTCAAGGTTTTCGGGTATGTTGAAAACGAATATAGCATTTAAATTTTCCGCAAATAAGTAGCTTTCTGAATATTAAGCAATATCATTTATGTTATTGCTTGGTACATGCATTTGAGCATAGTTTCTTGAGGTTACATTTGCGCGCTCACACGTACCAAGATGGTCACCAGCGATAACATAAGAAATGACATTGCTTAATATCAGGAAAAATACTTATTTGCAGAAAATTCAAATGCTATATTCGTTTTATTTCTGAGATTAATTCATATCTACTCATTTTTTTTTCTGTGAGGGGAGCAGTAAATACCGGCCATGAATGCACTTTAGGCATTCAATGGCTACACCCAGATGAAGCTCTCCTTTGGTGAGGAGGCAGGAAAATGCCTGCTCTCAATAAAGCTATATTTAAATACCACTATAATACATTTTTGTTCATAAAGAGACACTCACTGTATGATACCATGTGTCAGTTTAAAAAAAAATTGAAATTTGTACATCTTAATAATTCATGGTTTATGGTAAAGAGATACATCAAATTTGACTGCATAATCAGAAAGAGCACACCATTTTACATAAGAGTACCAAGTTTCATGAGAATAGCTTGAAAACTAAATAAATGGTGGCGAAATTACCGAATTTCTTGAAATATTGAGGTCTGTAATTTAACCCACTTTTTCTAAAGAAAAATGTCCACGGAAAAAACAAAATTTTGGCACTTAAAATTTTCATAAGTCTTGAACTACTGATGGTATTTGCATAATTCAAATGGTTTTAAGCATCTTTTACAAAGCTCTTTTCATGCAAGTTAATAAAATACCAATTATCTAAAAAGAATTTAAAAAAAATCAACTTGTAATGCTATTAATATCATTTATGGCAACAAAATTTGCTGACAAATTGGCATTAAAAAATTTGTTAATTGGTCAATTAATTGATAATCGGTACATCGCTAGTTCTGAAACTACATTTCACCTTTTCTGTCCGTTGTCAGTGAAGGATAAATCCTAGATGGAAGCAGTTTAAATTTTTGTCTAAATTCAGAGTGCCCATTTTTTGGTGAGCAGAATTTCCCCACATTAAAAAACGATTTTGTGTCTAATTCTGCCTTCATGGGAAGGAAAACAAAAAGAGACAGATATAGGGTGAGATCTGCAATCACATCTAATGAAATCTGACACACTAGGTTGAAGAATTTTCTGAAAGCACAGATTTTATCCTAAAGATAAATCAGTTGCACTCATACATGGAGTATTCAACCTACTGGATAAAATATTTTTGTTTGTTGAGCTTTTGAAATGATAAATCTTGAAATCTTTAAATAAAGATAAAGTGCTCTTTAGACTTGGTAAGAAAACCAGAAAAGCGATTGAAAATAATTTAAAACATAAAATAAACTCATTCATGTAAGTAAAAAAAAGTAGCATTTATTGCCTTTGGTAACAATTATTTATTGATTATTTGTTTTGTTTTTCACCTTTTTTTCGACTAACCATTCTTAAATCTCACTATAAAATCGATTTTTCCAAGTACATTTTAGGTGGGGGGAGGGGATTCCAACCTCCGAAGTTTGGGTTTGTATTACTGTACACATAAATTCGAAAAAGTTGTCAAAAAACAAATATATAACAAATAAATGTTATCAAAGGCAAGGTAAGTTACTTTTCTGCCAAACTGGATATATTTTTCGTGTTTTTATTCAGTGTAACATATTTATTCAGCTCGAAAAACATACAGTGTTTACCGATGTATTTGAAAATTCAAGATGGCGTCTCACACCCTCTTTAACACCGTAAGTTTGGAAAAAGGTGTTATAAATAAAAAACTAAACAAAATACTATTAAAACCCGCCGAATATATGTCAACCTATGTCACAGTAACATGTATTGAGCGAGTTTTTAACAGTATTTTATCCGGTTTTTTATTTATAACATCTTTTCCCAAACTTACCGTGTTAAAGAGAGAATCAGACTCCATCTTGAATGTTCCAATACATCGGTAAACACTGTATGGTTTTCGAGCTGAATAAGCATGTTACATTGAATAAAAACACGAAAAATATATCCAGTTAGGTAGAAAAGTAACTTATCTTGCCTTTGATGTTATATATTTGTTTTTTGACAACTTTTTTGAATCTATGTGTACAGTAATAAAACCCCAACATTGCATCACTAAAAAAACACCACAGGCTTAATGTAAACAGAATGTGTTTACAATATTGGTAAATTTTCAATGGGTTTAAATTACATGATTATTGATAATGTAACCATGTGATTGAACTTTAATTTAAATTAACCACACGTGGTCGCAAAATGAATGCCGACGCTCAAAGTGTATACACATTCTGACTCCTCCCTTTACTTAAAAATTCACCAAAAATCAGGAAATTAACGAATTTTAATGAAAATTGCAGTATTTTTTAAATAATGATCGCAGAATATAATGAACTAATTATTTTTACTTAACTCTTAGTGAAAATGTTTTATTTTGTTTAAACAAAAAATAACTTTACTAAAGTTATGGTTTTCAGTAGTAAATAAAAAACACAAGAATTTATTTTTGCTTTTTTTAAAGCATCGTAATTTGTAACAATAAAAAATAATTTTTACAGTAACATTACGAAAAAAGCCCCTAAAGTCCGTATTAATGAATTCAATATAACTCGAAGAAAAATGAATTTCTCACATACTATTCAAAAATTAAAGATTCAATTAGATTCCTATTTCAGTCACCTAAATTATTTAGGGTGAAATGAGTTTAGGAATTTATAGCCAAACCTAAATATTTTTTTTTGGTAAATACCCAGATACGCTACTACAGAACACCGACCACTCTAATTTGTTTGCGCGCCCCAACATCACATCCGCCCCCCCCCCCCCGCTCGCGCCCCCAATGTACGAAGTAAAATCTTCGGAAAATGTTAAATGGTGTTCTAATTGGTAAATGTCGGTGCGTTACTTACGGAAAATTTAAAAATTCGATGTTCCAGGTAAAAAAAAAAATTTTAAAAACACAGATAAATTACCCCCCCCCCTACTCCAACTTAGTGTGCTTTCCTTTTCTTATTTTATTTCTTTTTCAGCTAATTTTAAATTTTCCGCCCAAAAAGCGCTATAATGTATTTTTGAAAATTAGAAAATTCTATGCCCTGGAAAAAAAAAATCCCCTCCCCCCAACGTAGTTTGCTTGGTGAAGCCGTCGTTTATGCTACAGCGTGCATACGCGTAGCATAAACGGAAGCTGCAAAATGGTGGAAAGAAGTTTGTGGGTTCAGGGGTAAATACCATGCAAACGGTAAATTTGCCCAAAGTTTGACTATCAGATTCGTTGTCAGCGACCTCAATTACCTATAAAAAAAAAACAAATTAGAGTGGTCGGTGTTCTGTAGTAGCGTATCTGGATATTTACCTTTTTTTTTTTCTTGCTTAAAAAAAAAATAGCATTAATACAGTAAGTTAGGTAAACTGACTTTTTCGTTTAAAAACGGATTTATTTATTAACTTTTTTTTTTTTGTTTTTAATAAATATTTTGTGTTTTATATACATAAAGTACAATTGTTGAATGTTACTGTTTTGATTATATTCGTTGGGGGGGCACAATTAAAAAATTAAGAAAGACTAAAATTAAGCGAAATTTAAGTTTCCGTTCCATTTTTGCAACAATTGTAAAACAGTGCATACTCAGCAAGTTTTATCGTAATTTATAAGCATATTGAAACACTAAATAAACATTTTATTTATTTTTTGCATAATTAATGATAGAAGTATTTTTCTGTTTATTTTCTTAACATCTGTTAAAAAAAAATAATTGGTACATTCTCTTGAAAAAAAGAATCAAACTTTTCTCTACTTTCACATGTGTTCCATTTTAACAAACTGAGCCACAGCAACGCGTGGCCGGGTACAGCTAGTTCTAAATAAAAATACAAACGTACCAAACAGAATTGATTGAGATTGTCGGACTGACTTCCTCATCTTGGTTGTTATTGTCACAACGTTTCGGCCGTTTTGCCCTCTGGCCTTCGTCAGGTGTTTTGTATCGAACTGGGGAACCGTTTGTTAGGAGTCTCAAACCCAACCCTTTATTATTATTACGGGGGTACCGTGTTCAGACTCCAGCTAGGTTTTGCGACATAGTTGCTGATTCTCTGTTTTCAATGTTACTTTTTCACTGCCTTCGTTCAGGATTGAACTCAGCACCTTTGGGTAACTGTAAACTTTGATACAACGTCTAGGACCACTCGGCCATATGTCACTAGGACAATTCTTAGTTGGTTTTTGTTAATGTTAAACCTTTGTTGTTATTCAAGGTTTTCTCTATCAGAGGTGTCCAAATTGCATTCAGCTCTATGCTTGGTTTGCTCAGTAGGTTGTTATGTCCGAGCATGTGAGCTGTTTCTCACTTTCCAGTGGGTCTCTCTGTTTATTATTTTTACTTCATCCCATAGGGGGCAATGGTCCCCCCTCTCCATCCAGACATGGTTGGCTATACCCGATTTTTCCGTCTCCCCTTTAGTTACCGCTTTTCGGTGTTCTTCCACCCTTACTTTAAGGGGGCGGCATGTTTCACCCTTGTAAACCTTTCTGCAACTGCATGGGATGGAGTATATCCAGTTTTTGGTCATGTTCTCATCCATGCGGGGCTTCACTCGTACCAGGTGTCGTCTGAGTGTTGACTCGCTCTTGAATACCGTCCTGATGTTGTAGGGGGCACATATTCTCTGAATTTTTTCGGAGATGCCTCGTATGTATGGTAGGCAGACCGTTGGGGGTTTTTGGGTTTCATTCTCCTCTCTTATACTATTAACACGTCTGGTGGATAGTATGCTATCGGGGTAGTTGTTACAACAGAGGGTATTCTTCAACCTGACCATTTCTTGATAGTATGTAATGGTGTCGCTACTTATTGTCTCTGCTCGATGTTGTAAGCAGCGTGCGATTCCATGTTTGATACTGTATGGGTGATGGGAGTTGAAGTTAAGGTATTGTCCGGTGAAGGTAGGCTTGCGATATACGGATGTCTTAAACCCATGCTCTGTGCGTGATATGAGCATATCAAGGAAGGCCAGTTGGTTATCTTTTTCTTTCTCCATTGTGAACTGTATCAATGGTCTTATTGAGTTCACATGGTCTAGGAGAGCCTGGATGTCTTCCTGATGGGGCCAGAGTATGAAGGTGTCAACGTATCTTAGCCACATGGTGGGCTTTAAGGGAGCTGAACCTAAGGCCATGTCTTCAAAGTATTCCATGTATATGTTCGCTATCACTGGTGATAATGGCGAGCCCATAGCTAGTCCCTCCTCTTGTCGATATAGGTCAGTACCCATTCTGAAGTAGGTTGTTTCTATGCAGAATGTCAGCATTTCCATTAAGTTTTGCAATGGTACACATGTGCTCTCTTCTATGGAGAGGTCCGCAGCTAGTTTGTCTTGAATTACTGCTAGTGCCTCACTAGTTGGGACTTTAGTGAACAGGCTAACCACATTTAGGCTTACCATTTGGTTTGTACTGATGGGTGCTCCTTTGATCAGTTCCGTGAAGTGGGCAGAATTCTTTACATGTGTTGCTGACTTGCCTGCTAATGGGTTTATTATATCCACAAGGTACCTGCTCAGTGGGTGGCATGCTGAGCCTCGGCAGCTCACTATGGGTCTGAGTGGAATACCGTCTTTGTGTATCTTGGGGAGACCGTACATATGTGGTAGCTTACTGTAATGCTGGACCAGCTGTCTATATCTCATCGGAGCGATGTGTTCCTTGTTTTTGTTGTATCAAAGTTTACAGTTACCCAAAGGTGCTGAGTTCAATCCTGATCGAAGGCAGTGAAAAAGTAACATTGAAAACAGAGATTCAGCAACTATGTCCCAAAGCCTAGCTGGAGTCCGAACACGGTACCCCCATAATAATAATAAAGGGTTGGGTTCGAGACTCCTAACAAAGGGTTCCCCAGTTCGATACAAAACACCTGACGAAGGCCGAAGGGCAAAACGGCCGAAACGTTGAGACAATAACAACCAAGATGAGGAAGTCAGTCCGACAATCTCAATCAATGAAAACACCTCATCTCAAAAATACAGACAATTAGTACCAAACAGAAATATTACATTCGTAAACATACCTCATCTTTCACCTCACACACAGTGATGGTAATAATAATAGATGCAGTAAGAGAAAAGGAGAAGAGTGAACACTCGCACCCTCCTTTTTTTTCTTTCTTTTTTCTTCCCTCATATTACTGCTAAACACGATTCCACATACACATGAGGATTCAGAACATTTTGAAATACAGTCTGCCGTTTGACAAAGATGCCTTCTTTTACCAACACTTTTCAATCACAGGAAAATTAGATCATACGGTATCACTGGTAGAATACTAAACATAATTAAATCCTTCTTAGATAAGAGAAAAATCCAGGTTGTCCTCGACGGTCGTACATCTAAACAATATGATATAAATGCAGGAGTGCCTCAAGGGTCTATCCTTGGACCTCTGTTGTTCCTAATATTCATAAATGACCTCCCCGACAAAATTGCCTCTCAGATGGGTATATATGCTGATGACACCACACTCTATAACAGGCACGACAGGAAAACAAATGAACACCTATCTAAAGAATTGGCAGAAACACTAGAGGATGACCTCCAATCTGTAGTAGAATAGGGACAAAAATGGTTGGTCACGTTCAATGCTGCCAAGACTAAACTAGTTTCCTTCAATAATTACAAGAAACCTTCTCTACCACCAATAGCAATGGCCAACGACACTTTATCTGAGAGTACATCTTTCAAACTCCTTGGCCTAACGTTCACAGGAAACATGAGTTGGAACAATTACATTGAAAGCATTGCCAGGGCCGCTGCAAAGAAGGTAGGCTCTCTCTACCGTGCTAGAAAATTACTAACACCCGAAAGTATCCTGTACCTCTATAAGGCCACCATTCGCCCATATATGGAGTATTGCTGTCATATTTGGGCTGGTGCATCTGCTACTAGTCTCTCACTCCTAGACAAGGTTCAAAAGAGAGTCACCAATCTGATAGGCCCTGAACTGGCATCTAAGCTTCAGCCTCTGTCCCATCGACGAAACGTTGCATCCCTTTGCCTGTTCTACAAGTATTTTAATGGAGAATGCTCTGACGAACTGCAAGTACTTGTGCCCCCATGACATAAACACCCTCGACAAACCCAACAGGCAGCTAAATCTCACCCCCACACAGTAGAGATCCCTAGATGTAAAAGATCTTTCTACTCCAGTAGTTTCTTCCCCAGAACCACTAGACTTTGAAATTCCATTCCAGGTCCCTGCTTCCCCAACTGTACTGATGTGCAGAAGTTCAAGTGTAACGTGAACAGACATCTTGCTGCCCAAATCCCCACATAGTACCCCAGTAGATGTTGCCCCTGATTGTAGCCCCCTACCTACACCAAAGTGGTAATGTGCCTTGTTTGGGGAGAAAATGTAAAAAAAATAAAAAATAAAATAAAAAAAATTAAAAAAAAACATTGACTGGGTCACTTCGAATGCCTTAAAATATTTTCCTGGTGTTGGATGCTACTTTGCTATCCAGGACTTCGATTACACAGATGACATCACATTTCTTAACGAAACATTTGCTGACGGTTCGTTTGCTATTAATGATCTTGAGCATGTTACATCACAAATTGGGATGAAAATAAATGCTTCAACTGTTTTGGGCTTTTATGAAACTCCAGTCATCTAAATTGATAAAATAATTGTTACATTTTAGGAAGTTACTTTGGTCACAAGTCAGCTAATACGAATTTTGACAAGGGTCACATTAAGTACATGATAACCCAGATCTGTAAAATAGAATCATTACAGGGTTGAATAAAAGATCGGTGATGCAAGAGCCGACAGCCAATGATGTGGGAAACTTGTAATCTAAGGCGAATGTCTATCTGCATCACTCATTTTGTTAAGTTAGAAAGTTAAGTTTAAGTAAATAACTAGCTAAAATAACATTAGTCTCTCTTCCCCAGGTCCATTTTCGCCAAATAAAACCTTGAAGAAAATTCAGTGAACGTCGTCTTTGTGTGTATTCCTCTATGAAAAGAATCTTAAACAGAAGAGACAATTGACAGCCATTCGTGAAAAAAAGCAGAGAGCATGTGAAGGGACTTTTTTTTTATTATTGAAAATATTACATATTTAAAAAGAAAAAAAATTGTAATGCTACTTGAATTGCATGCAGACTTAGAAGCAAGACTGTACAGAGTTTGAAGACAGCTGGCTTGCTGAAATGCGAGTGATCTTAAAATGTCAAAAAGCAAACGCTGGACAAGAAAAAAATGGAGAGAGAGAGAGTAAGGGGGGAGGCATCAGAGTGAGTATATATTAGAGAATCTAAAATAGAACAGGATTTTACTAGGTCAACAGACATTGACATCTCCCATGACAGTTATCAATAAAATTTCAAATTCCTTTTCATTTTTTTATTAGTGACCTTTATTATTAACTAGGATATCCTCTGAAAAAGAAAATGCAAAGTATTAAATTTCTTACTGTGTATTTTTTCTTTTTTTATTCTAAGAATCGTATAAAATTAAGACATCTTTTGCATTTTTATTACGGTTATAAAACAGTAGGTACGTGCTAAATGAATGCCGATGCTCAAAATGTATAAACATTTTGACCCCTCCCTTTATTTAAAAATTCACCAAAAATGAGGAAACTAAGCAATTTTAATTAAATTTTCAGTATTTATCAAATAATGATTATAATGGACCCATTACTTTTATTGAAATCTTAGTGAAAATGTATTATTTGGTTTAAACAAAAAATACCTTTACTAAAGTTATGGTTTTTAGTAAAAAAAAAAAAAAAAAAAAAAAAAAAAAAATGAATTCATTTTTTTATTTTTCTATGAAAATAAAGCATCGTAAATCGTAACAATTAAAAAGAAAATCATTTAATTTTTACAGGAACAAAAAAATCCGTATTAATAAATTTGATGTAACTCGAAAAATGTATTTCTCAAACTACTGATATTATTATTAAATTAAGCACTATTCAATATTTTCACACACAAAAAAATTATAATTACAAAAAATATTTCTACATTTTTTTTAATTACATGTTTTGCATAATTTTTATATGTAAGATTCTCATATATTCCTTGCTTGAATGAATGCAAAACTTTCGGCACAACATAATTTTTATATAATCTTAAAAAAATAAATATTTGTTTTATAACTGTAAAAAGCAGAACATAGAAAAATAATTGAATTAAAAAAATGGTAAAAATGATACAAACGTTCACGATAGAAATGTACAAATGTACGGTTTGAGGGGAAAAAAAAGAAGAAAACCAGCACCCCTACTTCCTTTTCACTACCTGACGTCATTTTCAGACAACCTTTCGACATTTGGGCTTCCATATAATACATGTTTACAAAACTTCAGCTTTCGCTTTTGGGGGCTAAATAAGCTATTTTTTGTACAAACAAGGTGTTTTTTTTATTATTCAATATCTTAGGACTTTACTAATTATCTTTGAAATAGACACAAAACTAATATTTATCTTTTTACACTAAATTTATTTAACTTCAAAATTTAGCTGAAATTGTCAGCCGTGAAAACATTTTTTTCATTTTGGAAATTAACTTTACTCTTCTGAACACAATCAAAAAGTAGTCGGAAACTTACAAAAGAATTACGATAAACTTTCAAAACTATGTCCCCCTGTATTTTTCCACCATTTTTGCCCATACCTATAAAACAGAAATCAGAATTATTTCTTTTCAAAACTAGGTTGGTAATTAAAATTAAAGTTTTTATTTTTTTTGTAATGCCCCCTCCCCCACAAGAAAAAAAAAAAAAAAAAAAAAATTTTTTTTTTTAAAAAGAATTCCATTTTGGAATAATTCTGTAACCTTCATTCTTCTTTTCGAGTTAAATTAATTTTCTGTTTATTTTACAGGTCATGAAAATGGAATGGAATATCAAGAAAAAAAAATTAACATTTTCAACACATTTTTCCTTTTTTATTTTGAGGGCATTTTGCTTTCTCTCAATAAGATATTGAAAATCTTGAACTTTAAAAAAAATACTTTAATTAGTTAGTTTTATTAAACCTTTTAAGTTAAAAAAAAACGTGTTGCCAATCAAATACCTTATGCATTAAGTAAGGCAACATATTTTATAGAGTTTAATTACTGAAACAAAAAAATATATCTTTGGCACTATTAGTACAAAGTTCAAAAAGTGAGAATTTACAGAGAAAACCGACAGAGCGTTTTACCTAAATTATAACAAAGACACCCTCTTACATGTATTTGATCTAAGACAAAATAAAAAAAAAAATTTTTAAACATTTCTGTGCTACTTCGATTTTTTTTTTTTTTTTTTTTTTGCGTGTCCTCTTCAAGGGCTTGGTCAAAATGTGCTATTTATAGTACCACGGAATTCACCCTGTTTTTTTGTTTTTTTGTTTTTTTTTTTGTTTTTTTTTTTTGTTTTTGTAAAAATATGTTGGCATTTTCAACGCGGTGGGTCTTAAATGCTTCGGAAATGATTCATATTCAAAGCTATTCTCAACATCTAAAGTATTCAAGTCTACACTAGAAATGAAATTTTAGTCAGCGATTTTATTTACAAACAGTGTTGCCTGGGAATAACAAGGATCTGTTTATATTTCTGAATATTTTAGATGGAAATAATTTTGGATTATTCCAACTACCGTTTTCATCACAAAATTTTCGGCCAATCTAACTTCTGACCTTTTTCAGGTGCATGTTGTCGAAATTAGGAATCTTTGTGGAACTCGAGAATCAGTATGGAATTTCAAACTGAACTCATTTAATCCACATTTAAATATTATGCAACTTTATTCTAACTAACATACTAAAGCGCCAAAGGAATGTTACTTAGAACTGAATTTTACTTACTACTTTATCCGTTATGCCATGAGTCTTAGATAATTCTGGCATGAATTTTGGGAACCTTAAACCTTTTTTTTTTTTTTTTCATGTGGATTCTTATTACTAGGGCTATGACAACAGCATATTCTTATAATTGTTTTGACTCTTGAGTATATATCCGACACAGACACAGTTAATCAACCGAGAACCACATCACTTTATATAAAAGCATATAAAATATCAACGGATACACACTAGAGAGTCAAAACAATGAAAAGAATATGCTGTTGTTCTAGCCCTAATTATTACATACTTAGATATACACACAATTTTTTTTTTTATGCTTAACAGGATACACCTAAAGAAGGTAGGTTATATTAACGGAAATGCTGTAAGAATAACACTCAAGATACCAGTAGTCTGAATAACCCAACTAATGCAAGGATCCTACTCTCATCCCTGAAGCCTGTATTACAATTTTTTTTCTAATATATTAAACCGAATGGACCACATTTTTTTATAGTTTAACTTAAAGTTAAACTATATTAAATTATTTGAATCAAGAAACAGGTGAGTTTGCAAAACCAGGTAAATATAAAATAGTAAAGGATAAAATTCTAAATTAGTTGGTTTCTGCTTGCTATTTATCTTACTTTCTTTCCTCCTACCAGTTAAATAGTATTACAGATTGTGATGCTATTTCTTTTTTAATGATCTTATTCTAATCCTGTCACTCTTTCATTTCTTTATTACCTTAAATAGAAAGAGACTGACTGAAAGGGGAGTAATCAATGATGTATAGAATGAGAGAAGGGGTTGCAAACAACATACGTCAAAAGAGAGTGAAAATGATAGATGGATTACTTAAGTCATTTGCAAATTATGGTTAATTAGAACAACTCAATCTTAAATGAGGAATATTTTAGCATGTATTTTGTGTGCTCAAAATAATTTAAAAAAAAAAAAAGTCTTTAGAGAAAACACAACAGCTTTTGTATAATATAAATAACTGAAAATATCATTCCAAAGCCGGATAAAATAAATTCTTTGAACAGAACATTTTTGTGCCCTTTTTATGTTACTTTACAAAGATTACAATATGTCTAGAATCCTTATTCCAACTTTAATTAAAATCCATTGCATGATTTTGATACTAGAAATTGTTTTAAATTTAAGGAATTGAAATGCAGGTAATATGGCTTAGTTGGCATCTAATGACTATGACTCAAATTTAATGCAAATCTGAAATATTTCAATTTTTGAATGGGAGTTTGTGTCCACTCTAAAACCCTTTATATACCAACATTTGGGGAATACCATTGCTACAATTTCACAAAGTTTGAGGTTTCTGAACATTCACAAAGGGACACCACGGCCATCGTGCTTACACTCTTCTTTGCATAAAGCAAAATAAAACTAAATATAACCCACATTTTTTTACCTTACGCTTAGCAGCCAGGTTTCAAAATTCATGATTGGTTCATCAATTTAGGACTGAATATTGTACAAATATATAAACATATACCAAACTTTAGAAACTTTTTTCGTTCAAAGTTGAACTTTATAAAATCTCCGGTGTTTAAATCAGAATCGGAATTTAGGTTACCGACTCCATAGTTCTGCTCATACTACCCACTATTTCAAGAAACGGGTTACATCATTAGTAATATTCTGCAGGTTTGAAATTTCTTTACAAATTGGAGGTAGGGAGGAGTGAATAAATAATGACTAAATTGTTTACTTGTCTAGGTGACTCGGATTCATTCACAATTTAACCCTTTAATGAGAGCTGAAAGCCATTCATAAAAACAAAAAAACAACAACTATACACAACAACCTATTTTACAAAAAGCAATCTGCAAATCATAGTAATTTCTACAATTACAGCGGTTTATAAAGCAAATACGTTTAAACAGTTTTCGATACACAATCATACAAGGTTTGGTTTGATTTATTTACCTGCATAACATTTCATTTGATTCATATGATTAATAGAACACAAGTTGCTATTTTCATTTATTGAACTACTTTTTTATTCTTTATTAACGATCCACCAGTTATCAAGGCTAAAGGGCATTCGGGGATAAGGGTTAAACAGATAAATGGATAGTCCGTGCAAATGATAAAGAATATAATTAAAAAAAAACTAGACTTTTTGCTGATTAAAAAATATGTAAAAGTTATAGCCCGTTGACTTAGAATGAATGCTTTATGCCAAATTGGTTGAACATGGTTAAATTTGTGCTTATTTTGCATTAAATACCAATTCATATTTAATCCCTAACTGTGCATCAAACATACCATATTACTTAATTTACTGCACCTTATCATAATAAAGGTCCATACAAAATTTCAGCCAGATCAGCCCAGTAGTTTCCAATAAAAAATGGAACAGACAGACTATGAGAAATATAATATAGATTGAAATTTTTTCCTCCCTTCAAAATTTCCATGAACAGAGTTTCTTTGCACAGGCTTCCCACCTGTAGAACATATTACTGTATGACTGTTTCTCTACTGATTACAACTTAGTCGTCTTTAAATCTAATGTCAACAAATACTTCTCAAATACCATCTCCTTTATCCATTACATCAATCATTTTAAATCTTATTATTCTTCATCATTGAACTAACATTCATTAAATTTCACTAACAGTTATACTCAGTTAATGAACAGGGTTTTGTGGTTGCATTAAAGCGCTTAACTCTCTAAAAAAAATAATAAATAAATAAAATAAATTTAAAATTTGTAAAAAAAATAGCTAATTTTTTTAGAGTATTTTTGTCCGGGTTTTTTTTAAGTGGAAACAGGGCAAATCAATCTACCGTATTAAATTGTTTTTATTAATAAGCACTTTTCAGTTTTGGTTTGTAATAATTTTTTTTAAAATAAACACTGCTTGATTTTATTATAGGCTTATATTTGAAAAAAAAAATGTAAAAAAAAAAAAAAAAAAAATCTGCACAAATCAGAAAAATCATTCGCAAATAAATCTGCAATAATCAGAATAAAAAATAGTATTTGAAAACATAATCCACATAAATTAAATTAATATGGCGGATTAATTTGCACTTTAGGAAAATAAAACAAAAGCAGTCGATAAAATTTATTTATTTCTTGTTTTTTTTTAGGAGGGGGGGAGGTTAATTGATTCAATATAACTATTTCAGTTAGTTTTATTTATATTGGCTTATTTTAATCTATGTTAGAATTAGGACTATGTGAGCGTCCTTTTTTTTCTAATATTATTAGAAACAAAACATAGAACGTTGATTGGATAACTTGAGTTTCTTCTTTTTTTTAGTTTCATTGGAAACGGGTACTTTAAAGTGTATTTAATTATTTTCTTTCATGAGGTGAACAGGTCATAACTTGAATATTTTCTTGTTCTGATCTGAATGTGACCTCCTCCTCCTCCTCCTCTTCTTCTTTTTGTATGCTTTAACATGGATTCTAATCTTTCAATTGTAAATTAGACTATATATTCTTTTGATATAGATAAGAAAAAAGTCCTTTGTTTTCATTGAAAAATGAAACATTTGAATTGGATTTTATTTTTATTTTTATTTTTGTCGAAAGACCTATAATGATTTATTTATTAAAAATAAAAAATCAAGTACCTACTCGGCATTACTTGGAATGCAATACAATCGTTTTAGTTTTTAATTTCTATCTGTTTGCATAGACCGTAAAAATTATATTCTTCAATGTAAAATAGTAGTTATCCCTATTTTTTTTTGGGGGGGGGGGCGATAGTTTTAGCATGTAAAATTAAAATGACAATTACTGGCATAATGGACACAATTGGCATCCATTGACATACACACTTTTGCTTGAATGAAGCGACAGTTATACACTAGAATGTCCAATCCTAATACTTATAACGGCCATCATCTTGGTCAGATTGGGCCAGTTTTCCCTAAGAAAGTGCAATATCTCTGACCATCACAGCTTACTTTCAGTGACCTTGATACAGCTGTTCTGAAGTCCAATTTCTATTCATCATGGTAGGGCGGTGAGAACATGGTAGTGTCCAAGCTATGCAGTCATGAATGTCGGTTCCTGGTAAAGCCATTCAAGAGAGATTAGTTTGGCACCCAGTGGTATTAAGCTAAAGGGGCTTTGATCGAACTCCACCGGATGATTAGTTTGATGAGCTCTGATTTTTTTCTTGCTAAAATAGGACAAGGCACCCTACCTTTAATAAACTTCAAACAAAACTTTCCCTTCTGTCCAAAAATAGAATAACAACCAATCAGAATAGAGAAACACAATAGAAAATGCAAGGCTGTTTGTGTACCAACTCATTGCTTTCTGATTATTAAATTCAGTAATGAAAATAAGCTAGAGTTCAAGCAAGATTGGGCAACTTAGAAGTTATTCAGTAGAGTGTCAGCAATTTTTCAGACCTCCAATCCTTACACATATCACCTGTAAAGTACGAGAAGTCAGAAATTTAAACAACCATTTTTGGAGGTTTATTTAATGCTGAAAAAAATTACCTATTATAACAAATATTCTATTAGTTGTACCTATTTACTATGCCTCCCCACGGGACAGAGTTAGACACCAGGGTCGTTTTTTAACATGGAGAAAAGGTACAAAAATAAAAATTGTCTCAGTCGTGAAGGATTTCTCCTCCACCGAAAGAGAACAAGAAATGGAAGTGCAGCATCTGAAGAACAGATACTACACTTTGATCTTGTCCCGAAGGCCAAGTAGTTGTAGCCAAGTACGACAAGCACCTAAAAACATTCGACACTGGGAATCAAATATTCTAAAAAAGGTTACTCATGATCACAAATCGATACATAAACAATAAACAGAATAATTTTTTTTTAATCTGATATATTTTTTTTTTAAATATTCTCAGAAATCAAACACCTCCTCCCTTCTGCTGGGACTAACACTTGCATTTTATATGAGAGCTATAGATATTCGAATGTTCCATTCAAGTTCTTTATCTCTCAAACACGGAGTAAAGTTGATCACTTAATGTGTGTGTGTGTGTGTTTTTTTTTTTTTTCATTTCTTTTAAATCAACGTAACCTTGAAAAAAAAAAGAAGAAAAAGATAGAAAAAAAATAAATAAAAAAGGTTGATTCTGTAGGTCAAATCTCCATTTGTATCATTGAATGTTATCAAGAATTAAACACAATTTTTAATGTTATCATGTATTGATACAACCCATGAAATGAGTCAGTATTTTTTTTTTTTTTTCAAATTGAAAGCCAATAACTCCGAATTTAATTTGTTTCTTAATAATATTTATTTCTCTACAAAAAAAGCAGGCGAAAGAAACTAGATTTAGTAGTGTCCTGCCCTAATTTTATTTGGTACTTTCAGTAGTACTCTATAAGCCTCCTAAGTTTCATTTTTTTCAATTCTCAAATAAAAAAGGGATCTCCTTCTTGGAGGGGGAAAGGTAACGGGTTAACACTAATTAACATCTTATATTTAGGTTTTAAGGCCCTGAACAATGCCGGGTAGCCCTGCTAGTCCATTATATAAAAGGAAAACGACTGTGTGTTTGTATATTCAATTAAAGCTTTAATAATCCCTAACAAATACATAAAAAGTTTATATTTTCTTGATCGACGTTGCCCCGAATGTATAATACCTAAAATTTTTGACATCCAAATGGTAAATAAATTGAGTTTCCAGACCGTATTGAAATAATCTATTATATAAAGCAGGGGTTCTCAACCGGGGTCCACATGGACCCTAGGAGTCCATGGAATATTTCTGGGGGTCCACAGGCAAAACATAAAATAGTGGTCCACAACGATATTTTGGTGGTTATGAAGAAAACCAACTCGGAATAGTTTTTATTATTAAAACTTTAATTTCTACTGGAATTTTGTATAGTTTTTTTTTTTTTTTCAATCATTCAAGTTATTTTAACGATAATATTTCTATTTACCAGGTTTACCTCAACCATTTTCCTTGCACTCTGTTTCTAAACATGTTTTATTTGTCAGAAATTTTATAAAAATGAATAGCAATATATATAGTTAGATATTATGAACTGCAGTAATTGTATTACCAGCTGTGTATATACATACAATATATACATGTATTGGTAAAGAATTATTATCACTCTAATTTAGATTATTATTATTATCATTATTATCATCATAATTATTATAGTTGTTGTAGAATACTTTATTTGCATTAAATTAATTTTCATTTAAAAATAAAGCTTAATTATATATTTCTTTGATTATTAAAACCTCAAAATTTATGAGTGAAAAATAGATTGTCTTATGATCAATAGTTATGAAGGGGTCCACCAATATAAAAAGAGAAAAGGGGTCCATGAGTAAAAAAAGGTTGAGAAACCACTGATATAAAGTATATATACGTAACCAAAATAAAGATTCATTCATTTACTGTTATCAAGAAGTAAACATGGTTTTTAGATTGCAACTTAAATATGAGATTTCTCTTCAATTGGGGGAGGGGGATTTGGTTTTTAGTAGTGCTCTGGAGGTCTCCTTAATTTTATGATAATTTCATAATATTATCCAGGATAAAGAACTGTTCTTTTTGTTATGTGGGAGCCCCAAAAGTGAAAAATAAAGTTCTCTCAGGGGAGGGGGTTGGCAGCCTCCGGTATTTTATAAGCACTTAGATAGAGTCATAATTCAAAGTGCTCTATACCCTGGATAAAGCGGATAGTAACTCAAAAGCGAGTTAACTTGGTTGTAATGTTTCTCTGGATCCTAAGTGTGTTTAAATAGTGTCTCCTGAGATAGAAAATATCCTTTTGTAGGTAATGCCTAGGAGCAATAATCAATATCTTGCATGAAGCGAGTAGTAACCAAAAAGTGAGATTACATGAGAAACAAAAATTCTCTTCTAGAGGAGGGAGGAACTGGTTCTAGTAGTGCTCTGGAGGCACAAATGTGACACTATTTAACATTTATTTATTTTTTTTTAATCAACCTGGACAATGCCAGAGGGCCTTGCTACTTAGTAATAACAAGCTTCTGTGGACCTGGTAAGGTTCATGTGAAGCCTGGTTGGGAATCTCTGTGTTATATAAAATTGTTTTTGAAAGTTTTTCAGCTTTTAAAACTAGTGTTCTGCTTGATCCTCGTACATCACACCACAGTACCATCAGGTTATTGGTAGTAACACAAGAAAAAATGTACATGCTCAGCATATAATAGCCATATTATTAATAATAGGCACAGGTGTTTCCAGATATACAACCGGTGTTTTTTTTTTCTTTCATTCAATAATTGAAACAATAAATAGAAAAACCAGAAAGTCGGATCCAAAATATTATTTTACAATGTTGGCTCAGAGACAAATACAGGCTAGGGTTTTTTTTTTTTCTTATTGATCAGTTCAGGGAATAGAATTAGAGATTAAAGAACCCAAAATGATTCTACAATGAGATTTTATATATATATATATATATATATATATATATATATATATATATATTCGTTGTGTGGTCAAACTCAAGTGTTTAAGCTCAATGGATATTAGACATTGCAAGCATTCTGATATCTAATTCCAGAGTAATTATAAATAGAAATATTTTCCAACAAAAACAAGGCCTTATATCAAGCAAAATCGTTTTAAATAAAGGTGTTTCTTCAGAGTCTGAATCTTATAGACAATAAATTTTCAATTTACAAAAAGACCAAGCATTGAACACTTTCATAACACATCCATCCATCGTTTTTGTCAGAATATTACACACACTAATTTATGCCTACTGCTTGATATAATACCTACATGTCAATTTTCATACTAAGTTTCTACTAATTTATAACTGGTAGAAATAAAAATATTTGAGTAGCCGAGAGAAAGAGAGTTAGGCTTTGGGTCATTGTGGAGGGTGGTGTAGGCACCTATCAGGTGTAAGAACAAAAACTGTAAAAGAGCAGATGAGCTCCATTAAACCAAACTGCATACATGCCTAGCTAAGAGCTAACAATGTCGTCAACCCACAATACCTAGCGTGGCGACTATGGTACGACACCTTAAACGACAGACACCAATAAAATAAGACCGTCAGTTCACTCACAACTTTGGAGTCACCAGTTAAAGCAGCATATCTCTACTTAGGGAAGATGGTGAAAAGCAATACTAATAGCATGCCTTAACCCAAACAGAAAACTGCACGCTGATAGACAGCCTTTTCCAAAATAGACATGAAAAATAGAAGTCCACTGTGACCATCAAACAGAACATGTTTAATGAATATGTCATACTGTTATGAAATATGGTAGCAAAACATGGGCATTTAATAATGCAGCAAAAGTTTAATGATGGTATAATACCAAATGGAACAATATGTTCAGCATAAGTCTACAATAAATGAAAAGAAACACTTGGATCAGACAGCAAATTGGGATAAACAACATCACCATACAAACAATCATAGATGAGCAGGTTATTTTTCACGATACGCAGGCAACAGGTAGGCATCTAAAAACACAAAATGGACCCCAAAGCAATGGAAAATATCAAGAATAGGCCAAAAACCCGTTTGAGAGGCTATTTCAACAGTCTACATGGTAATGTCAAGTTAAGGACAGAACATGGTGAGAGGAAAATAGAAGGGTTACTCCTTCAAGAGTGATCAAAAATGATCATAGGAGGAGGAGTGTTGTTGTAAGTTAAATTTGTTCACTTATTATAATTATTTCCTGGTTATCCATGACCATTATGTTATTGTAGGGCTGTGACAAGAGAATATTCTTGTTTTGACTCGAGTATATATCCAACATAGACACAGCTAATCAATTGAGAACCACATCACTCTACATAAAAACTGATAAGATATTAACTGATATATACTCAAAAGTCAAAATAATGAATAGAATATCCTCGTCATAGCCCGAGTTATGAATCAATATATTAGTTTTCACTTCCAAGACTATTCATCTTCACTTCAACTTAATTTTGTCCCGAATTTTTAGAACATTATTGTAATTAGCATTTTGATGGAAGATGTTTCTATTAACTCATCATCAACAGATTCTGTTTGAGTTATTGTAGATGATGGAGTTATAGATTTTGGGTAATTGGGCTTATTGTGTCCATGATATAGAGTTTTGTTGAGTTTATGAAATCTTCTTTGCATGGTCCTGCATCATATTGCATGACCCATAGACGTTATTGTCTTGTGCTTGCATATTGGTGATGTTCAAGTCCTGATGCGTGTCGAGTAAATGTTATTTTAGCTGTTTTCTTGCCACTCCCCACCTGTCAACTTGTAATATGCAACCTTGGCAATATTGTTGTAGGCTCACAGGACATAACCATATTATTTCAAGATTCACATAGTTTGCTGGCATTTGGTGGCACTCCATATCACAGCGAATGGCATCATTGGTGACGTGGTCTAGTAGAGTAATGCCCGATATCCAGTGCTGCATTTGTCTCCATGACACTGAGATGGTTCTCCAGTTCCTTTCAGCACCAGAAATTGCAACTAGTCAGATGATTTGGAAATAGATCTTGAATTTTAGTTGACCTTATTACACATCACTGAAGTTATGGTTCTTCAGCCATGCTGCATTCATTAGGCTTCAGGTTTCTGTTAGCAACAATTCTTGACTCCAGATACTTGAATTTATGGAATGGCAAATGAATGTTATTGTTCCTATTTACAATGCCTCCCCACGGGACAGAGACACCAGGGTCGTTTTTTGTGACCTTTTTTTATAAAAGCAATCAGAAGATTTAATCATTCCTTTTGTGAGGTTGTATTTGTGTGCGTTCACTGCAGAAAGCTATCTTCAAGATTTCATGCTGGATTTCAACACTGATGTTAGTGTTAAATTGTGTTTGATCAGTGCTATAAGAAAACGATCCTCCATCTAAACAAAATCACGACTCAAGCTTAGAGCAAAAAACAGTGTTTTATTTTGATAAGTTGCTTTCTCCAACTGAACAACAGGCAAATCAAGAAAAATATATCTTCCAACAAAACAAAGTCTGTCATCTTCAGACTCTAAGTCAAAGTCACAGACACACAGAAACCCAACATTGGCAGAACACACAGCCACGTAAAAATCATTTTAGTTTTATCATTATGCATAAAAAGTTACTAATTATTATCAAAACGATCATAACTGCACTCATCAGGAGTGATCATAACTTTTGGAAAGTCTCAAGTGACTTTAAAATGGAATTTTGTATTCAAGAAAATATTTCAAAGTGTCAGCCTATTTCTTTGATGGTCTTTCTTCTCTTAGCTAAATATTTCTCTCCATTGTTGTTTCACCATGTATCTATGCATTCCATCAAGCATGCAATAACATGCAGTTATTTTTTATATGTAGCTTGTTGTAAAAAAAAAAAAAAAGAAAAAGAAAAACTATTGATCACAAAAGTACAGAAAGGAGGAGGGGGGCTGACTTGACTTTATATATAAGGTTTGGATCATTCGTAACTATCAAAGTCACCAGATTTCCATAAACACTTGAAGGGTATGTAAAAGGTTACTGACTTACTCGAGTAATGATATGCTTAATATATCAATCATTGTGCATGTAATTAAAAGCAGATAATCTTTAAGCAGATTATCAAGTTTGGGCAAGTGTCCATTCCTGGCACCTACATTAATAAAAGGAGGTTTACTTTACAGACGTCCACATTAGAGGAAAACAACAGATATAGTAAGTATAAAATATAATGAATTTTGCATTGTGAATTTATATCTTCCCTCCCCATTTTTTTTTTGTTTATGTCCAGACTCTCCATCCTGTAATCAATGACCAAAAAAAATGGCAAAAAAACTTTTTTTATTTTTAATCGGAGGGGGAGGGGGGTAGTAGTCAACGACAAAAAAGCAAATATGAAGATTAATTTCTAAACAAGGATGAGGTGTGTGGCGAGAGGGCAGTGCAAAAAACAATTTTGTTTTTTCCCTAAACAATTTCAACTAAGAATGTCAAACTCCAAAAAAAGATATCAAGTACACACGTGGGGGTGGGACAGGGGAAGGAGGCAAGAAATCATTCTTTTCAAATCTCCCTACTCCCTTCATGAATCTTTTGGAGTCTTAACTTTCATAGTAAAACTAACTTTAACAGTTTTCAGAGAGAACTGTCATAAAAGGGAAAATGAAGGCAAGATAGAGGAAGAGAAAAACAAGAAAAGAGAAAGAAAGATCAAGCTAGAGAGAGGAAGAATGAGAAATAGAGAGGGCGAAAATTAAATATAATTTAACCAAATAGCTACAAAAAAGACATTAGCCTTTTTCTTAATAAATAAATAAAAAACGGATTTTGACCAAACAGCAGAGGACTCACAGGTATGAAAAATTTGTTCAGGATAAAAATAAAAAAATAAATAAAAAAGTTGAATTCCATTAAAAGTTAGGACTTTGATGGGTGACTATTTGGGAATACCTTACTCTGTATGCAAAACACTCCAAGTTGATAAGTGAGTAACAGTTTTGCTGGGAATATAACTGACCACAGACAAGCGCCATGTCATGGAGATGCTTTAAGTCATCAGTTCCACTTAACATTATAAAATTGTCAACATAAGCAGAAGAGATTTTAGATTTAAAAAAAGTCTTCCTATACATGAATGCACGTGCAAAAATTAAATGAAAATGTGCAGACATGCAATCTTTTAATGTAATACTCATAAAAAAAGAAGATTTTTTGGAAAAGATTTATTTACAGACTATTATTCTCATCTTTAAAGTGGTTTCACAACGTTTCAGCCAACTATTCCTCTGGTCTTTGTCAGGTGGGTAACCGCGACGGGATAGGAATGCTGAATCTCTTAAATGTAATTACTGCCTTCCATAGTTGTTGTCACATTTTGACCAACTAATCCTCTGACCAACTTTGGGTAGGATTGAAACCGCTAATAAATATACAAATTACTCATCTCCAAAGAATTCGAATAATTAATAATATATACCATTCGGTACAGACCCGACAAGAGAAGATCAGATAACAAAAAATAGATTTATAAGACCAAAAAATCCAATTATGATCGCCCTTCGAGACCAGTGGTCAGTGGATAGAGACGTTGAATCTCTACAGTCCTAGATGAGCATTGTCTGAAGATAGCGGTTTCAATCCTACCCAAAGTCAACCAGAGGATTAGTTGGGCAAAACATAGCAAGACGACAATAACTATGGAAAGCGGTAATTACTGAAGATACTGTTAAGAGATTCAGTATTCCTATCCCGTCGCAGTTAACCACCTGATGAAGGCTAGAGAAATAGTTGGTCGAAATGTTGTGAAAGAACAATTATAAAGATGAGGATAATAGCCCTCAAATAAATAAATAAAATATACAAATTACTCATCTCAAAAGAATTCCAATAATTAAAGAATATAACAGGTTTTATATCTAATATATAAAGTAAAGGTAGTCTGTTTTTTTGTGTTTTTAATACTTCTGTCATACATTGTGTACATGGGGTTAGTGATAGTATTAAGGAAGGACATCAGGCATGTAAGGTAAGTTTCCACGGTCCCCTGCATATGTGTGTAAGGAGACAACTCCAATCAGTTTCAACTAAGAAAGTCAAAATTAAGACATCAAGTGCACACATGGGGCAAGGAGACAAATTCGGTGATCTGGCAAGAACTGGTGTGTCAGCGTGATTGTGCTATATGTTAAGTATCTAATCAAAATGCTTAAAACTGGTGAAGTGACAAAAATGTCTGTTAAATTTATTCTATTTCTTCATGAATAGTAGATGATTCTTTAACCCCATCCCTTCCCTCTTCTTTGAAGTATCACTAAGCAAAATGAAAGTCATTCTTTGATGAAACTCCCCTATCATAATCGTAAATTACTTCAAGTCTTAGCATTCACAGCAAAATTAGTATTTTCAGTTTTCAAAGAGAACTATACTCACAGGGAAAATAAGCTTTTTATTAAAAAAAAAAAAAAAAAAAAAAAAAAAAAAACTCACATTCCTGAGACGTGTGCTTGCTTTTATGATTTAAATTCTATTTTTTTTTTTTTTTTTTTTATATAAATTTCAAAATTAGACTGTTACACATTTTAATGTTGTTCCATGCTGATATTCACCTACCACGGCTTCAAGATAAAAAAAAAAAATCATACAGAAACACATTCGCTTAACCCTCTCAGTCCATATAGCAATAATTAAAAAAAAATAAATTAAAAAAAATGCTTGTTTTTTTTTTATCTCTACCTGTTTGCCTTATTTTTTGTATTATTTTGTGAGTTGGCTTTATTTCATTTTGCTTAGTGATACTTCAAAGAAGAGGGAAGGGATGGGGTCAAAGAATCATCTACTATTCATGAAGAAATAGAATAAATTTAACAGACATTTTGTCACTTCACCAGTTTTAAGCATTTTGATTAGATACTTAACATATAGCACAATCACGCTGACAAACCAGTTCTTGCCAGATCACCGAATTTAAGCAACAATGAGCCTGGCCAGTACCAGATGGGTAACCATTTGGAAAGGCTAGGTGCTGTATGTACCATGCCGAGTCATAGAAAATTCCAGGTTCGTATCTGGGGGCACAAACTCACAGGAGAAGCTTAGCTCACAGGGGAAGCTACACCTCCACCCCCCCGAATCAAGATGGAAAGCGATGGGAAACTACTGTCTTTACTTGTCTTCCTGAGATTACTATGGTTGTACAATTTGGAGAGCTCTGGTCGCCGATGCTGTTAAAACAGCAGATCCACTGCATGCGTGCACTCAACATAGCTTTGACCAATCACCGTGTTTGTCCCAAATTACAAAATTGGTAGCGAGAGAGACTTATTTTATTTATTTGAAAGCAATGTTTTTCATTTTATCATCTTTTTAAAAGTAACCTACCTATTTTTTGTATTGTTACATCAATTTGGAGCATTAGGGACTGCCAAACGATTGTGAAAATTGGACCGCATGTTTCCGTGACGTCAGATTTGTGTTAACTATACGAACTATGGAAAAGCAGAAGTGACTTAATGATTTTTTTAAAACCTTTGTTTATCTTCTTCAAACTGCAATTAATAATTAATTTTTGTTATAATTTTGTTAGGTTGCAAGATTTACATAGTTTAACGATTATTAATATTATAAAATGTGTATATTAATTATGAAATACAGTTTTACTGGGTTACATATTTTGTTCGGTAAAAAGAGACAAACAAAATATGAGGGGGGGGTCTACAAAATGCTGATATTTGTGCAATAATATTTTCAAATTGGTTTTAATCTGGCGATAAAATAGCTGACAAGAGTCATGTTTATATTAAAACTTAATATTTTAAAAAAACTTTAAACACAATTAAAAATCTATGTAGTAACGGAACATTTTGAAATAATGGAGTTTTAATCTTTAAAAATTAATTAATGTTTACAAAGTTTTTTCTTGGTAATTCAACTGATTATAGTATATATTAATTCGAAAAAAATGCTATTTAAAAAAAACATAATATTAAGTTTATATCAATTTTTTAATTGCAACTTCAAGGTAAATTTTTGTTCAATATGTGTATTTAAATTTTTAAAAAAATATTTTTTTACTTATTTGAACTCTTGTTTCATAATAAATAGAAATTTCGATAGATTTAAATATATTTTGTTCGAATTTCGAAAAAATAAATGGGGGAGGGGAACACGCACTAAAAAATATTTCCCCTCGTATATTTTACGAAAACTGTATTTTATATGTAATTCCATTCTAAAATGGATAAGTATAGAAAATTTCACGAAAATCTGACGATTAGTTGATTTTTGCTAGATTTATTAAATACGGGTATGTTTTCACGGTCGGAATGTCTACTACATGGGAACGTTATTTTAAAGTGCCAATTATGTAAACACGATTTTCGTCTCACAATTTCATTATTTTCGTTCGATGAAAATATTTTTTAATCTTTGTTATATAAACACTGGTTTATTTTGCCCTTCTTTTAAATAGTACAAAAGTTATACTGATAATATTAATTTATAATAAAGTTACATCGTGTTACATATAGGGTGGGGTAATTCTGTGGTGACTTTTGGCAGTCCCTATGGAGTATTTATACTTATACAGGGAAGGAAATAAAATAAAAGGAAGAGTATTCTTTTTTCAATTTTTAATTAAAAAGATTTTTATTTCCATGGCTGATTTTGATTTTTCGATTCTAAGTGAAAAATATTAATCAACTTTAATTTTTTTTTTTTTTTTTTTTTTTTTACATGGGCATCACCACTTATCAAGGCCTTAAGGCCACTCGAGGATAAGGGTTAAGAGTGTACAGTAGAAATTGGACAATATAGTAATCGTTAGTAATGGAAATTTGGTGAATTTGTTTACTTATATGGAACGGCTCATCAAAAACTTGTTTATGTTAGACTTGAAGACAACCATATTGTAATCAGCTGGAAAGCAAGAAAATGGAAGACAATTCCATAGGCGTGTACTTCTAAGAAAGAAGCTGTATTGCCATTTGGTGAATGGATTCTGGACCATGCAGTAGCTTCTGGTGGGGCCTCTCGATGCCATACTAGTGGGTAATTGTTACGGCTTTACCTTATCATGTGCTACAAAAAAAAAAAAAAAAAAAAAAAATTCTTCGTTCCTTTTTCTCTCTTAGTTTCCCCTCTCTGTCCTGCTCTAAGTAAATCTGACGACCTAATCCACAAATTCCAAAATTTCATCATGACAAGTTTCAAGAAAAAATACACGATTAAACCCGGTTCTCCAACTTCCAACGTAGACCCCTACTACCAGGTCTCCTTCTCCAACATCAGGGGTCTTCATTCTAACCTTCCAGAGGTTGAAACCCAATTACAGGAGACTAAACCAGACCTTTTATTTTTAAGTGAAACTGGCATTGGACAGGCTATTTCCCTAGATGAGTTTGCAATTACAGGATACTCTAACTTAACTTCTAAATCTGACCCCCAAGATCGCCATGGGCATGGAATATGTGCCTATATTAAAGATAGCTTTCCATGTGGGAGGGACATCTCCAGGGAAGATCCTAACTTATCCTATATGTGCTTCCGGGTTGCTTTAGCTCACACTACTGCATTTATATTTACTCTCTATCGCCCCCATAACAGCGGAGTTACTATATTTAAAAGCATATCTGAGAAAATTGACAACGTCGAATGGTTGACCCACTCAAACAAGACCGATGATGAGGGGAGGTTCTGTCATGATTTCTCCATTGCCTATGACCTCACTCAGATTGTTCAGGAACCTACCCGTGTGCCCGATAATGACGGCCAGTATGCGAGCCTACTAGACCTTTTTCTCACAACTTGCCCTGAACTATGTTAAGTTTCTGTTCTGTCGCCTCTTGGATCTTCCGACCACTCTTGTATCAATTAAGATAAAAATGAAATGTAATAAGTCCCCAGACATACCTCTCCATCGTACAGTATATCGATACACTAAGGCTGACTGGGATAGCTTCCGTACATTTATATCTGATCTACCTCTGCATTCCATGTTTAAAAAGGATGTGTCCTCTATAGTATTAGACCTGACTGAATGGTTAATTGTAGGTATTGACCATTTCATACCCTCTAAAAAGTTTCAGCAAAAACCTAACAGCCAGCCATGGTTCTCTCCAGAATGTGCTGCTGCCATTGCGCACAAAAATCACTTTTTCCACTGCTTCAAACGTAATAGATGTATGGAAACTAAAGCCGTTTTCAGGACTGCCAGCAACCATTGTAAGAAAGTAATAAGGAACGCAACAGAGTTGTATGCTCAATCTGTTAAGTCCAAAGTAGCTGAGCAGCGGCTTGGTTCCCACCAGTTTTGGCAAATAGCAAACAGAATCCTGAACAGAAGCGTGTGCTCCATCCCAACTATTATCAATGGACCTGAGGTAATCTCGTCAGCATCAGACAAAGCAAAACTCTTTGTCAAGAACTTTGCAGCTAATTCTACCCTTTGCGACCAAGACCGCCAACCCCCAATATTTCCTCCTGTATCAGAAAACACGCTATGTGATATACGTATATCTGTATGTGATGTTGCAAAGCTAATCAAAAACCTTGATTCGAGTAAAGCAACTGGCCCTGACGGTATTCCAATTATAGTACTCAAAAAACTTCAACCTGAACTAGCGCCCATACTTACAAAATTGTTTAAACGTTGTCTTAAGGAGAATAGTTTCCCATCTCCCTGGAAAATCTCATCAGTATGCCCTGTATTTAAGAATTCAGGTGATCGCTCATCCCCCTCTCAGTACAGGCCAATAAGTCTCCTGTGCGTCATGAGTAAGTTGCTAGAATCTGTGTTAAATACGGAAGTAATCAACCATCTCAACAAAAATAACCTTCTTAGTGACACTCAATATGGTTTCCGTTCTGCTAGATCTACAGCAGATGTCCTTACAGTTATATCGCATAGGATTAGCAAATCTCTCGACAGTGGCAATCTTTCTAGGGCAATTGCTCTTGACATATCTAAAGCCTTTGATAGGGTATGGCATAAAGGTTTACTTCATAAGATCGCTAGCTATGGTATAGCTGGAAAAGTCTTCTCAATTATTAAATCATTTCTTTCTGATAGGTTCATAAGAGTAGTAGTTGAGGGGCAAAAATCAGAAGCTCACAGTATTAATGCCGGTGTCCCTCAGGGATCCATCCTGGGCCCAACTCTTTTCCTGATCTACATTAATGATCTTCCAAATCATATCCTTACATCATTTGTAGACATTTATGCTGACGACACTACCATTTATGGTAGCACATCTAAGACAGTAAACGGCCAAGTTCTCTCCAATTCTCTCTCCTCTGATCTTGAGCACGTAGTACAATGGGGAAAGGAGTGGCTGGTTACTTTTAATGCATCTAAAACCAAGCTTCTCTCTTTACATCATCAACATTCTAATCCACATTTGTCATCAATTGAAATGAATGGCTCTCGTCTCCAGGAGGCCTTAAGTTTTGACAAGATTCTGGGCTTGACCATTACTCCTGATCTTAAATGGAACACGTATATCAAATCTGTTGCCAAGGCCGCTGGAAAAATGGTGGGATCTTTCTATCGATCCGGTAGATATCTCACTGCTGATGCTATTCTCTATCTATATAAGAGCCAGGTACGTCCAAGGATGGAATACTGTTGCCACATCTGGGCAGGAGCTGCTAGAAAGGACTTGTCCTGCCTTGATAGAGTTCAAAATAGACTTCGTAGCCTCGTAGGAGATGTCCTTTTCTTCTCCTTGCAACCTCTATCTCACAGAAGAGATGTTGCGAGTTTGTCGCTGATGTATTGTTATTTTCATGGAAAGTGTTCAACTGAGCTTCAATCTATGGTCCCCCCCTCGCCAAACTTTCACAAGAAACACTCGTCTAGCTGTAAACACTATCAATAATTTCCCCCACTCTTTATCTGTGCCTAAACCTAAACGTAGATTCCATGAACAAAGCTTCTTTCTTAGAACTGCACGCCTGTGGAATTGTCTTCCGTTTTCCTGCTTTCCGGCTGACTACAATATGGTTGTGTTCAAGTCTAAAGTAAATAAGTTCTTGATGAGCCGTTCCATATAAGTTATCAAATTTACAAAATTTTCATTACTAATGATTACTATATTGACCAATTTCTACTGTACACTCTTTAACCCTCATCCTTGAGTGGCCTCTGGGCCTTGATAATGTGGTGATGCCTATGTAAAAAAAAAAAAAAAAAAAAAAAAAAGCTTTGTTCATGGAATCTACGTTTAGGTTTAGGTACAGATAAAGTGTGGGGGAAATTATTGATAGTGATTTCTGCTAGACGGGTGTTTCTTGTGAAAGTTTGGCGAGGGGGGACCAGAGATTGAAGCTTAGCTGAGCACTTGCCATGAAAATAATGATAAAACAGAGACAAACTGGCAACATCTCTCTGTAAGAAAGAGGTTGCAGGGAAGAGAAAAGAACATCCCCTATGAGGCTACAAAGTTTATTTTGAACTCTATCAAGGCAGGATATGTCCTTTCTAGCAGCTCCTGCCCAGATGTGGCAACAGTACTCCATCCTTGGACGTACCTGGCTCTTATATAGATAGAGAATTGCATCAGCAGTAAGATATCTATGAGATCGATAGAAGGATCCCACCATTTTTCCAGCGGCCTTGGCAACGGATTTAATGTATGTGTTTCACTTAAGATCAGGAGTAAAAGTCAAGCCGAGAAGCTTGTCAAAACATGAGGCCTTCCCAAGACGAGAGCCATTCATTTTAATTGATGCCAGATGGGGAACAGAGCGTTGATGATGTAAAGATAAAAGCTTGGTTTTAGATGCATTAAAAGTAACCAGCCACTCCTTTCCCCATTGCACCACATGCTCAAGATCAGAGGAGAGAGAATCAGAGAGAACTTGGGCGTTTATGGTCTTAGATGTGCTATCATAGATAGTAGTGCCATCAGCATAAATGTCTACGAATGATGTAAGGATGTGATTTGGAAGATCATTAATGTAGATCAGGAAGAGAGCTGGGCCCAGGATGGACCCCTGAGAGACTCCAGCATTAATACTGAGAGCTTCTGATTTCTGCCCATCAACCACTACTCTTATGAACCTATCAGAGAGAAATGATTTAATAATTGAGAAGACATTTCCAGCTATAAATAAATACATATTCATTATTTGATGAAATGATTTAAATTCAAAAGTTCATAGAAATCATTTTAAACCACCAAATTTAGGAAGCCTATATTCGGAATATCAGGAAGTTTCATCAGGTGTCCTGCTAGTTTGGCAGGCTGAGAACGGGTTCAAGACGTTCCCTCAAATAGTGACGATGGAGAGGCACTTATAAAAGTCAATTTGTGATTGTCCCCAGCATGCCATGCCATGCCATGACAGATGAAAGCTATTGAGGAAACCCAACATGGCCAAACGCTCTATTCATCAGCAAAACAACGATCGGTTGGAATAAAATCTAGCATATTTTTATCGCTTATGGTTCAACTCTGTTGTTCTTCAGCTAGTTGGAATCTTGCATAGAGCTCACAAGTATCATGCGCCAGGTTTGTTTTGTCTGCATTAAGTCTTTCTCGTTGGTCATACCAATTTGTAAAACTTGCAAGATTTAAGGTCCCTCCCCCCATCCCAACATAAAAAGCAACAAAACTCAGCAGTTGCATATGATGTCGGGGCAAAACACACAAAGCAATTATGCAGAAGCAACGTTGCCACTTTTATACTGTTGATTTGCAGTACTGTTCCTGACATGTCTTTGCTTGCCATATGCAGAAACAATCAAAGGACGATGGATCCTGATGCGGATTCCTCTTGGATTTTCACAAAACCCTTGTAAATCTGCCATTGTCATAGTAAGGAAGTGTTGAATTTGTGGAGGGAGAGGAGTTGACGCTAAACTGTACATGCCATAAAATTTAAACAATTACTTATATTTTAGTCATAAGAAACTTTTTTGAATGCAGTTATTAATTGAATTATAAAATTCAATCACTTTACATTTCATTCTACCCAAATCCAATATATTGTAGCTGAAGTACTCAGCATTGCCAGGTTATATTTGATATTTTTGAATATTCTGTCCTCATACATAATTATCTTATTGATTAAACGAAACATTGATTCATAATGGCTTCTTTTTTCCACATCCTTTATAAGGTAGGAGCAGTAACTGCGTTTTATTTTATAGAGGTCTCGTCATTAGCCCTAATCCTCTTTTCTAGTTTAATCTTTTAGTCCTTTAAAATATGATGCAAGAATTGCAATTATTATTTTATATCATAGTGTATAATTGAACGATTTAACGCACAATATATAAAGATGACATTGTAAGTCTGTTAAGGAAATGATTTAAAATTTAGTTTCAAGCAATGCATATCTGAAAACTGGTAAATATATCTGTAGCATTAATTTTAAAGAATCTCTACATAAACATTCTGTAAATGTAGATTTTTTCAGGACTTCCAATGCATGTGTAACCAACATACAGCAGGCCATGAGAAAAGCAAGGTGTCTGAAGATTAAGTCCAACAACTTTGAGGCTTTGTCCTTGAGCTTTATTTATAGACATGGCAAAGCTAATTTTTATTGGGAATTGTAAACACTTGAACTGAAATGGCACGTGAGAAATAATAAGGGGAACCTGAGGTTGTAGTAAATTCTACTGCTTGATCTTCATTAATAACACAATGGATTGATAACTCTTCATTAATAACACAATGGATTGATAACTATTCATTAATAACACAATGGATTGATAACTATTCATTAATAACACAATGGATTGATAACTCTTCATTAATAACACAATGGATTGATAACTCTTCATTAATAACACAATGGATTGATAACTCTTCATTAATAACACAATGGATTGATAACTCTTCATTAATAACACAATGGATTGATAACTCTTCATTAATAACACAATGGAATGATAACTCTTGCAAAAGATTATAATTGGTCATATCAACAGCATCATTTCTAGAGACTAAAATTGCTCTTTCACAAACCCTAATCCAATATTGTGGAAATTTTTAGCAATATCTGAGAAAACCTTTGTCATCAATTCACCAATCGAATTTACCTTTTGGCCACATGGTAATTTGTGAAATTGAAGATCTCTACTCAATGTTATTGGACCAGTGCCAATGAAAAGGAGATGATTTGAGAAAAGCGCTGCAGACTGATCAAATAAATGTGTCCTAATAATAATAATCTCCAAACTGAAAACCAAAACCACAGTATTGCAGAAGTGCCGGATTTTCATATCACATTTTAAATGGAAAGAAAGAATTTGCGAACGAATCAAATATTCAGTTAAAAAGTATAGCAGCATTTTGTTTGATAGATAAACCACTTATTGCAGAGTATAATGTTTTGTTAGACTCATCTTTATTACCATTCTAACGGTAACTTATAGTAATATAATTAAATATTAATAATATAAAGTTATGGTGTAGGATGATTTTGGAATATGATGTAAAAAGAATAGAATTATACTTACAATATTGTAATGACTTGGCAACTACTGCTTGGCACTTATACCAACGCAAGGTGGATGAACGTAAACTTTATAAAATTTGTTTTTGAGAAAATTCAAATTTTCTTGAATTTCGTTTAAAAATAATGCTTATGCTTGAATGATTGCTTTTCTGTCAATCTTTCATTGGTTGATTTCACTCTCATGGTGGTTTTTGGATTGTAAATGTCAACTTATACAGGTTATATAGGTATGCTGACAACGAATATGGTTAAATTTGCTGCTGATAAGTCATTTAGCAGATATAAAAACATGATATCCAACATAAAATGTAATCCCTGGCAGTCATTTTGTTTTTACAATCGAGTATTAGTAATGGGTATGCATGTAACTGAAGCAGACGACAAAGCAAATATTTCCCCCCCCTTGGAAAAAAATGGGGTGTTTATTCTGAAAGCCGTTCTTAATATGGCGAGGTTGAGGGTATTTATAGCGAAAGCCGTTACGCATTAGCTTTTACGTTGGATATCAAATGTTTTCATATATGTTACACTACTTATCAGCCACAAATTTAACTGTAATATTAGTTGTCAGCATACCTGAAAATCTATAAAATCAACATTTCAAATGTGAATGGCAAGTTGTAGTTAAAAAAAATACCAAAAAATTTGTATTTTAGTCAGAGAGAACTATTATTTAAAAAGTGTCATTGAAATTAATATTGGTTTTCTCAAAATTTAATGATTAATTATATTTTTTTTAGTTATGAAAATTTATATTTTGTATTAATATAAAACTATTTTGTGTTGTCATAATTTTCTTAAAATATTTGAATGCAGTAAATATGTAAGGAAAACTTTCTAAAAAAAATAGACGTATTCGAAAGCTAGAATTTTGGTTTGAAATTAGTGTTTATCTAATCGATGAATGAATAATAAAAATATATATATAGCGATGTCGTCATCTTATTTCTTTACAAAAAAGAAAAGGAGAAATTATTTATAGAAAAAAGAGAAGTTATTTAAAGTAAAAGAAAAGCTATTCAGAGGAAAGAAAATTATCTAAAGAAAGCAGGAGTAATAATTTAAAGGAAAATAACGTAGTTAAGCTAGACTATAAATATTTTGAATTTCAGAATCTTGAGCAAAAACGAAAAGAAATGCAGAAACCAGACATTAGGTCAAGTAAGCTTTTCTATCAAACCTGCACTTAGAATTTGTCGTCTGTCGCAGAAGATTTACTTAAGAAAAGTATAAATTTTTTTCATTGAATTTCTTCTTCATCCGTGAGGGATTTCGACAAAAAAAATAATTGTCAAAAAATATTTATCATCTTAAAAGACTAAGAAATTAAAAAGAAAAGTTTTATTTTCCTAAACTGTAAATATTTTGACTGTGCTTGCCGTAAAATAAATTTAAATATATTTAAAATCGTGCAGATATTCACATTTATTAATACAAAGACATGATGGCAAGTTTTTTTTCAAAAAATGTACTTGGTGCCATCAGTTAGAATCAAAACCGAAACATTTAACGTTCCAGCTGCGTTTGCTACCGATGTTATCGAGAGAAAGATGTTAAAGTCTAAACACTAACACACTTGAAGAAATCTGTTTTATGTGAGCATGCGCAGAAAGAAATAAAAACATGTCGGCAAGTTCAAATGAACATTCCGCATTACAACTTGCCGATTTATGTTTGTATGCGTTATTCCTCAACGCAACCAAAGATTTTACTAGTTATAAACCATCGTTGGTGAATAATTACAATTTTCTCTTAACTTCAATGTTATGTGGCTGGTAGTTTAAGAGTTTTCCTGTTAAATAGTTTCACACACACATCTACCGTTTTATATCACTAGCAGGCCGCCCAGCATTGTTCAGTCGTCAGATACGCTTAAATATATTTTAATTCATACAGATTATGTATTCATTATTATAGAAACAATTCTCTATCGATTATTACATTAAATCTAATATATGGTAGGGAGATCAAAACTAAAAAATATATATGACCTAGAATTGAAACCAAAACATACAACTCTCCACCCTGATTTCTTAGCCTTTGAGCCATACCCATAAGCATAAATTCACTTATCATCCCTTTTTTAAAAGACGGAATCATCTGATCATTGAAGACAAGATTCAAGCATGGTCGGATGATCCACAGAGTTTTATGAAAGCGTTCTTAAAATTACTTTAAGTGTGAAAAATTACAGCACATTAAATATAGGCAAAAACCTCAATGGTTGAACAACACACATGAACAAGGTTGGAAAGTTCATTAGCCAAAACTTGGCAAAAAAAATGTTAATACTAAAGATAGTAGTCCCAATGAAAATTAAAACTTGGTTATTTATATATTTTTGCTTTTCAAAGTTCAACCAAGATACCAGAGTTGTGTTTGTTTAAAGCTTAAATGCCAAGATTACAGATTCAAATCTCAGCAATAATAATAAAAAACAAATTTTAATGTATAAAAAATATCACTTCTAGCTTTATTTAAGCAAATGATTTTTATTCAAACTCCTTTACAGTTTGATATACATATGTACGAAGATTGTGACAACGTTACTAATACGTAGGTAGTAAGCATTAAATCTTACCTAAACATTGTTTATTTATTTTGTTTATTAATTTCTACACAAGCGGCTTTAAAATGTTATTTAAAAGATTTTCTTTAGAAAATTTTTTAAATAATATTTTGAAGCCGCTTTTATTTTTCTTCTTTTATTTCCAGCATATTTTAGTCGGGTTTGGTTTACAGCATATTTTTGTACGGTTCGGTTTACTTTTCAATAGATTCAATTTGGTTTGATTTCTAAAATAGGACCCTCAGCACTGGATTCAGCTTTGTGTCCAGGACAGTTGGAAAGAGGGGGAGTACTTGAATAGTTAACAGGATTGGGAAATAGGGTATGCAAAGAAAAAAACGTAGAAGGTACAGGAGAAAATAGAATTCAGGTAGTGGAGTGGCAGATTGATAAGTACAATAGTCCAAAGAGAAACGAAACTATGCAAATAACATAATATAATCCCCATGTCTCTGAAATTCATTCAAAAATGAATTTATAATGTTAAACAACTGTTTTTTTATGAATGTAACGAAACATCTAGATAGAAAAGAGGTAAGCATGTCAACAAAATGTGAAACGGTTAGGGTGGGAGAAGAGAGGACACACGAGCACAAAGATCATCTTAATCTCCAACATTCAAAGGTCAATGTCTTTACTATAAGACCGTGATAAATTTTCGAGATATGCTTTTTATAATCTAATCTAGAAACCATTAAACGAATGGGAGAAACATCATGAATAAAGATTAACACATTGATTTTTTTTAAATTTTTTTATAGCAGGTCCATCACATGCGTGTCCATCTAGTGTTGATTAAAGCATCGATTGCTTGTTCACCCACCTCCCACCGCGGCATATACTTGCATAGAAAATGTATAGAACTGGCTGGTTTGTCTATGACTATTAAGAATGAGATCAAATACAATTGATTAATTACTGTGATTTCACCACCACCACCATCATCATCACCCCATGAAATCAAACACCCAACAACAATGTGTAATTAGGTTTCAAACAACTACAATAAGACATACACTCTAGTAAACAGGCATGTAAATGGCCAGTGACGAGAAAAAAAGATAATTAAATCAAAATGAGTTTCTTTATCTGAGAGACCACGGCATACACACACGCATCCATGAATTTCCTAAATCCACTTAAAGGAAATGATAAAGATGGGTTTGAGAGAAAGAGGGATGAATAAAGACCCAGGTAGAGATAGGTGTGTTCTTCCAATATGTGGTCTACCCACTCATCCTAACCAACTAAAGTTAGGGTTAATGCTTGGAAGTAAATTTCTAAAAGTCATCAAGAAATTATGCCAGCATGTAACATGTTAAACACACATACATTTTTTATATATATATATATATATAACATGTGTATGTTTACATGCTGGGTATAAAAGGAACTTTGTGTGTGTTTGAGCTCGTACCCTGTGGACTCCTAAATGGCTGGGCCGTTTTTGTTGTTATTTTGTTTTGTTTTTTAATTTCACAAAAATGTACTTTATATGCCTGGCAGTGTTCTTAGATTTTCTATTGGAATGTCTGATCAAGAATCGAAATAACTTGATGAAAGGCACAGGCAATTTTGACTAAAGCTAATGCCTTACACAGCCTAACATCACAAGTACATTTGAGAAGTTTTATTACCAAAAAAAAACAAAAAAAAAAAACAAAAAAAAAACAGAAAAGCCCGGTATATGAATTCAACAATAAGTTCTTTGATATGACAGGGGCACGTTCAAAATGAATGTTTCTATTTAGAGCACAATTGAACCACAATACTTGATTTTTGCTTGGCGATTGTATTTCTTTCACTGACAATCTTCCAAAGCTCACTGAGTGAAAAATATCTAACTTTTTTTTATAAAACAAAGTTAAATTATTTAAACAATAGAACACTATACTCTTTTTTTAACGAAGGCTGTTTAAAAAATATATCTGAAGAAATTAGAATGTTTATATCTTCAAGTATCAACATAAAATTTGTTGTATATTTGGAATTACACTTATTAAAAAAAAAAAAAACAGAAAAATCTTTATGATGTACATAGTCGTCACAGAATGAACATGTCATATTCTAAAAATCATGTGGGTTTGGCTAGTAACTTTTCTATTTGACTAGTAACCGAAAATATTTAGTTGTCAAAGGTCAACTAAAGATAAATTTGTCCATAGAGCCCTGCACCACATAATAAAATTGTATTACGTTAAGCATTTTAAAATATTATAACTGGTTTCATGAGTAATATTATTAATTGTAGGTTGAGTTTTGATGTAGGTAGATTTGAGAATTTTTAATTTTTTTTAATTGCTTTCAGAATGTATTATTTTAGTGTTGTTAACTAGTGCTGGTCTTAAATCGAAGGGGGTGGTCGCAATTATGGTTTTTTAGATGTTGATAAATATACTTCATATACACAGATACCCACACATATATATACATATATATACACACACACACACACAGCAGACACAAAGGCAATTATAATTAGACAAATCAGTATTCATCTACTGCAAGTGAATAGGAGACATTGAAGTGTTCTAAGAGGAAAACACAAATGACCTACATTAAAAGCAATTATTTTTCGAGGTGAACTCCATCTATATGTCGACACACTCGCGCGTTCTAATCTTTAAGCTATTCTGCACTTGAAGAGCACCTCTCTCTCCCGTCTCCATCGTTCCTATGCACAAATATGAGTAGACACTCATTCTTATACATTTGTCTATTCACGTTGGCATCAAGTGCTATTGAGTATTATTGTCTCAATTTATGCAAATATTGGCCAGACAGGTTATTAACTAAAATTAACAAAAATGCATGATGTATTAAATGTCTTTAAAAGAAAAAGAGCAAGATACTTTTCAAATCCCCCCTTTTTTATATAATTATTTAAAATCTAATTCTAATATTTAATTATAGAAATGTATTACATGAATAAATGAATTCATATCAATTTTTTCTTTTTATTAGTTTGCTTTGCAATTTAATTCCTATTCACTACTTGCCATCATTGAAACGAAAATAAAGACAAAATTAAATTACTGACTGCTACTAGTACTAATACTAAGAATATTTTTGCGTCTATATTAAAATGAAAAATTCTTACCTTTCTTTTTTACTAGTGAGGTTAGCAAAGTGTAAAATATTTCTATCAAAACTTCTCTACCTCTATCACACTATTTTTCTCTCTTCTCCCCCTCTCACATTTTGCCTCTTCGCCTCTACAATACCTTCGCTCCCTGCTCAGTCCATTCTTTTCCAGCTGAACACACACACAGACAACTGTCCTTTATATATAACTAGCCTGGGTGCCCGGCGTTGCCCGTGTGTTTAGAGGTGTGTGTTGAGAAAAAAAAAAAGTTATAGTAGGCAGGCTCGAACCCATGATGTGAAGGCGGAAAAGAAAGTGGAGGTGTATGTAAGGGTGTTGGTTGAGAAAAAAAAAAAAGAAAAAAAAAAAAAGTAAATTTCGAGCGCAAAAAAAAAAAAAAAATAGGTTTAGTAAGCAGGTTCGAACACATAACACGCCAGAGGAAAAACAGGTGAAAAAAAAGCAAACTGTCTTACCGATGTGCCTAGCATGGTTGTGACGTCACGGGCAGTTGAAATAACACCCTTTAAGCAACGTTGTGAATGCGAGGGTTGAATGACTTGCAAAAAATGTCAGCAAAAAAAAACGACCCTCCCTGTATAAAAGTGCCCAGTTGAGAGTAAAGGAATTAATGTTTTTGGCCAATTTTTCGATATTTGTCGTCCAAAGGGCCCAGCTTCAAAATGATACCGATCTCATAAAAATCCGTCGCCTCTGTCGAAAGTTTTAGGCAGACATACAAACATACATACATACATACATTTAAACAGATTTTTGCCCTTTATATTATAGACTAGCGAGGGGTGGGGGGGGTTAAAAAAAAAAGTAAGTATGAGGATCGAACCCGAACCATTGAGGCAAAGTTGTAAATTAAAGTGTGAAAAAAAAACATGCGATGTTAACCACTGCCCCACCGCGAGATGCTAACGGAAACACATTTGAATTTATTTAATTACTTGGATTTAGTAGGTGCCCATTTTAATGAGTTAATGAGGTCAAGTTTGACTGCGGGATAGTACCTTCATTTACTGCTGAACGCCCCCTCCCAAGATGTTATAGGAAAAAGACTAACCCACATGCGGCGAGCGACAAATATTGAATATTTATCTTCCCGAAATCGAGCAAATTAAATAGACAGGTGAGCTTCGTTGTTAACTGTGAGATATTACGATTTATATGTGATATAAAAAGTTTTAAAAAGTTGTGAAGCGAGCGACCGCTTCTCTGAAAAAAGCCTTTTGTTGACATACAGAAAAAGCGAACGCACATACATACATTTTCGCTTTTATATATACAGATAGGTTCTTCTCAGAATTAGTCAGCATTTTCTTTCGATAAAATTAAATTACATCGAAAAACGTTGATTGTTCTTGCTCACATTTTCAGTTACCCAACTATACGCTTTTGTCATCTGAGCAGAGAGGATTACATCGCAAATTAATTCCCTTTCTGGGTAATGAGCTACATGTCCAAACTATCAAAGTCTGGCATGCCAATCTTCTGCTTTTTCTATGGCATACAAACTCTGTGGTTTATTTAGTAAATGCTATACAAGATCCCATTCCGATTTATTACGATTTTCAGCAGATTATGAAACTGAAATCAGGTAACTGTCAGGTGAACACAAAATAACCTAAAAATAAATTGAACATTCATGGAGGTTTTCCCGCCAGAATCTATAATTTCATACATTTTTAGATATTATGCAGATTTTCTAAACTTTTTTCCATAGGGAACACATAAACGTCACGCACAGTGACATTGAGTTTATATATATATATATATATATATATATATATATATATATATATATATATATATATATAAAGAGGCTTTGAGTAAAAACATGTAAAAATAGAAATAAAGAATGCAGTTTAAATTCCTTAAAAAAAAAAATAATAAATGTAACCTATCACAGACTTAGCACTTGCAGAAGCCGACTTCTATAAAGTCTACAATTACAAAAGAGAACTCAACTATATAAGGATGCAAAAAAAAAAAAAAAAAAAAAAAACTTAAAATTGTTAAATAGAAAACAAAGATCATCAGCTGCTTACCATGTAGCTGTTTCAGAGATTTAAAAACAGGACAGCTGTAAAATACATGGTTTTCCAGTGGAAAATACCACTTCCCCAATAACAAAATGTACATACAATATGGTTACTATTTATACTAATATATATATATATATATATATATATATATATATATATATATATATATAAGTAAATTTAATAATAAGATTATAAGATCTATTCTGCGATATATTACTTAGCATATAAATTTTATGACAATAAAAATGCATAAAAGCTTAAGTGCGTTTGGTACTAGAAAGGCAAATAGATAGGATAAGATATATATATATATATATATATATATATATATATATTTCTGTAGAAATATATTTTCTTACCAATCCTTATCTAAGAAGCTCAATGTAATTACAGAGCAATATAGTGAATAAATGACAAAAAACTATATTCCAAAATTCATGATGTTTCATCTTATTATTTATTCTTTTAAATCAGTTGACTTATACAATTCTTGACATTATCTGTTTCGTAGCGCAAAATCAATCACTTAATTATTATATCAATTAGTGAATCTATTATGCCCTTAACTCATAAGAAATAGCAACAATCAATTCGTCAAAAGGAAATAAAATGTGATTTGACATGATTAAAATCCGAAAATTGGAAGAGAAGCTACAAATATCTTTAATATGTTCCCATTACGCCATTTTGAATTTTACATAGATTCACTGATTGATGTAATAATTAAGTGATTGATTTTGCGCTAAGAAACAGATAATATCAAAAATTGTATGTCAACTGAATTAAAGGAATAAATAAGATGGTCAACATTATGAGTTTTGGAATATAGTTTTTTGTTATTTATTCACTATATATATCGATATATATAAAAATGTAACTGTTGGTTCGTTCGGAATTGTCTAAAAAACCACTGGACGGATGGTTTCCACGTTTTGGTATAATATGTTTACTATATCCATGTGTGTTTTTATATATTTCTTTTTAATTATAACATTATACTTAATTTTTCTATGATAAATAGGTGGATTTCTTTGTACCGAGAGGCCATTTTTTTTATTTAGGGACAATTATTTATTATCACTTCCTGTCACGTGACCAGTGTTACAATTTAGCGGTTTTCCTGCTAGATCTGGAGATTTCGTTTACAATCTAGCGGGAAATTCTAGAAAATCTGGAGGAATTTGGCATCCACACACCCGCATTAGATTATTAAAAAATAAAGAAAAGCGGGGTTTGTATTACTGTACACATAGATTCAAAAAAGTTGTCAAAAAACAAATATATAACAAATAAATGTTATCAAAGGCAAGGTAAGTTACTTTTCTGCCAAACTGGATATATTTTTTGTGTTTTTATTCAATGTAACATATTTATTCAGCTCGAAAAACATAGTGTTTACGGATGTATTCGAAAATTCAAGATGGCGTCTCACACCCTCTTTAACACCGTAAGTTTGGAAAAAGGTGTTATAAATAAAAAACTACACAAAATACTATTAAAAACCCGCCGAATATATGTCAACCTATGTCACAGTAACATGTATTGAGCGAGTTTTTAACAGTATTTTATCCGGTTTTTTATTTATAACATCTTTTCCCAAACTTACCGTGTTAAAAGTAACTTATCTTGCCTTTGATAACATTTATTTGTTATATATTTGTTTTTTGACAACTTTTTCGAATCTATGTGTACAGTAATACAAACCCATAGTGAGAAAACACGGAACATTATGGAGTTTTTTTTTTGGGGGGGGGGGATTAGCGATTTTTGAAAATTTCAGACGATAAGTTAAAAATCTAGCGATTTTCTGGACATTTCTTTCTCCTGATCTCGCGGGGTTTTTTTTTAAATCTCAGTTGACAACATTGCATCACTAAAAAAACACTACAGGCTTAATGTAAACAGAATGTGTTTACAATATCGGTAAATTTTCAATGGGTTTAATTACATGATTATTGATAATGTAACCATGTGATTGAACTTTAATTTAAATTAACCACACGTGGTCGCAAAATGAACGCCGACGCTCAAAGTGTATACACATTTTGACTCCTCCCTTTACTTAAAAATTCACCAAAAATCAGCAAATTAACGAATTTTAATGAAAATTGCAGTATTTTTCAAATAATGATCGCAGAATATAATGAACTAATTATTTTTACTTAACTCTTAGTGAAAATGTTTTTTGTTTAAACAAAAATACCTTTACTAAAGTTATGGTTTTCAGTAGTAAATAAAAAATGCAAGAATTTATTTTTGCTTTTTTTAAAGCATCGTAATTTGTAACAATAAAAAATAATTTTTACAGTAACATTACGAAAAAAGCCCCTAAAGTCCGTATTAATGAATTCAATATAACTCGAAGAAAAATGAATTTCTCACATACTATTCAAAAATTAAAGATTTAATTAGATTCCTATTTCAGTCACCTAAATTATTTAGGGTGAAATGAGTTTAGGAATTTATAGCCAAACCTAAATATTTTTTTTTGGTAAATATCCAGATACGCTACTACAGAACACCGACCACTCTAATTTGTTTGGGGGGGGGGTGATGTTGGGGCGCGCGCCAACATCACACCCCCCCCCCCCCCCCGCACGCGCCCCCAAGGTACAAAGTAAAATCTTCGGAAAATGTTAAATGGTGTTCTAATTGGTAAATGTCGGTGCGTTATTTACGGAAAATTTGAAAATTCGATGTTCCAGGTAAAAAAAAAAAAAAACAACAGATAAATTACCCCCCCCCACTCCAACTTGGTGTGCTTTCCTTTTCTTATTTTATTTCTTTTTCAGCTAATTTTAAATTTTCCACCCAAAAAACGCTATAATGTATTTTTGAAAATTAGAAAATTCTATGTCCTGGAAAAAAAAAATCCCCTCCCCCCTAACGTAGTTTGCTTGGTGAAGCCGTCGTTTATGCTACAGCGTGCATGCGTGTAGCATAAACGGAATACAGGACTCTATGGACAAATTTATCTTTAGTTGGCCTTTGACAACTAAATATTTTCGTTTACTAGCCAAATAGAAAAGTTACTAGCCAAACCCACATGATTTTTAGAATATGACATCTTCGTTCTATGACGAGTATGTACATCATAAACATTTTTCTTTGTTTTTTTTTTTTTAAATAAGTGTAATTCTAAATATACAACAAATTTTATGTTGATACTTGAAGGTATAAACATTTTAATTTCTTCAGATATGTTTTTAAACAGCCTTCGTTAATATATATATATATATATATGTTTTGTGTGTTCAAAGCACAAGAGCAGTATTTCCAGTGACCAGCGAGTATCAGCTTACATTTTGAAAGAGTCCATCACTCGAAGTCCATTGACCCCAGGCACTTCGTTACACTGAAGCAAGATAAGAATTTGCAGTGAAAGGTGTTAAAAATAACAAACCACTTCTTTTCTACATTACATCAAATGCTTCAGGTGGAAAATTCAGCATGATCTTGTTCACCAATGCTCTTCGAAGTGCTGCCATAGATTGTGTTGTCTGCATAGATATCAACAAATGATCTTAATGAGACACTGTCCCCCCCCTTGTCTGCCCAATATTTTTTAATATTAAAAACCTCCAAATATTACAAGGTTATTGACATTAATATTGCACTCAAGGAATCGGAGGAGAAGGAGGAGAAATCCCAAATGATAGACGCATCCAACAGAATTGCTTACATATAGAGGGCGTAAGCAAGAAAGGGATTAACTCTAATTCCTATTTTAGACAATCCAATCTATAATCCAATGTAAGCCAGCCTAACCACCTACAGTGTTGTTTACTAGTATAAAAATGCAGCTTAGTGGTTAGAATATATAACAAACACGGAGGTCAATAGTTGAATTTACCATGTAAAAAAAATAAAAACATTCAGAAATGCAAGTAATCGAAATTATTTCTCAACCCAACTCCCCACCCACCCTCGTGAGTATGGAGAGAGGGCAGTACAAAAAAAGCTAAGATCCATGAGAAGCTCTAGCAACTTGGACAAAAAATAAAAAATGACTGAAATCTATTAAGTATAGAATCGGATTTATTTTTAACTCCATCATTAATAATCAACATTTTACAGCTGTAAAAATTACTTTCAAATAAGAGTCACGTTAGTAAACACAACTCAACCTTTTCTTTCTTTTTAGTCTATTATTGACTGTATAACTTTTACAGAAGGAAGATATAAGACAGATGTAGGTCTTCATCTTTAATTCTTCATCCATAAAGATGCTGAAAGCAGACTTTCTAAGGAAACAATACGAAAAGGACAACTATTCATATTCACATATACATCCGAATAGAGTACAATAATTATCACGTACATACATTAATTTATAGAGTAATAACCTAATTAATACATTAAAAATAAATTGGGTACATTATTATTTTTTTTAACTTTATTATTTAGGGCGGTGGGGGTCAACCCAAATCAAACCAACAAAAAATTTAAAATCAATACCAAATTATTGCTTATATATTTTTATTTAATTCAATTTTCACCCCAAAAGGCACAGTGCCACTTTGAAGTAGGGGGCTACTATCGGGGACATAAGTTGCAGGGATATTATGAAGAGAGAGGAGTGGCAAGATGTCTGTTCACATTACACTTGAACTTCTGCATGTCAATACAGTTGGGAAAGCAGAAACCCGGAAGCGAGTTCCAAAGTCTAGCAGTTCTGGGGAAAAAACTATTGAAGTAGAAGGCTTTCCTACACCTAGGGATCTCTACTGTGAAGGGGTGGGATTTAGCTGCTTGTCGGGTTTGTCAGGGGTGTTCACATCGAGGGGGTACAAGTGTTTGTAGTTCGTCAGAGCATTCACCATTAAAGTGCTTGTAGAACAGGCAGAGGGATGCAACATTTTGTTGACGGGATATAAACCGAAGATTGTCATATTTTTCTTTTTTTTTCACAATGTTGGCACATGTAGCTGAAAGATTTCAAGGAGACAATCTGGCACATCTGGTGTCAGGTCAAGGTTGTTGTCAGCTGATATGATGTGAAACACGAAATCAACAATCAGGGTAGTGCATCATTGAAGATCTCTCTGAAGGCATTAGAAGAATGTATTTAATAAATTATGCATTATATATATGCATATGGGTGCTTTTGATGCAGCTGAGGCTACTGACTTAGTAGGCCTTTTCATCCTATATAATATCACAAAATTTATCCCCAACAACAACGTGGGACTTTACAGAGATGATGGCCTTATCATTGTTGAAAACGCAAGCGGCCCAAAGTGCGAAGGCATTAAAAAGAACATTATCAGGGAACTGAAGAATATGGATCTAAAGATTGAAGTAACTTCCAACTTAAAAACAGTAAATTTTCTAGATGTTACCTTTAACCTCCCTAATAATACTTATGAACCATACACTAAAAATAATACATACCCCCTATATATACACCCTATGTCCAACCACCCCAAACACATTATTAAACATATCCCTAAATCAATAGAAAAAAGGCTTAGCACAAACTCATCTAACTCCAGCATTTTTAACCTACACAAACCCTTCTTTGAAAATGCTTTAAAGGAATCTGGATATTCCAACCCTAATATTACATACTTGGACCCTAATAAACCCAACAATACAAATAGGAATAACAGATCCCGCAAAGTCCTCTGGTTTAACCCTCCCTATAATAATATGATAAAAACTAAATTAGGTAAAAAATTCTTCATGCTTCTTAATCACCACTTCCCCCCTAGTAATATTCTACATAAAATTTTTAATAAGAACACTATTAAGCTTAGCTACAGTTGCACAAATAATCTAGAAAATAAAATTAAAAAACAACAATAAAATACTAAATAACCACAACTATAATAACAATGGTCAAAATAACTGTAACTGCCTTAACAAACCCCAATGCCCGCTCCAGCAAAATTGTCTCTCAACAAATGTGGTTTACAAAGCAACTATTGCCCCTGCTGAAGACCCACAAAACAAAAAATTTTACATTGGCCTCTCAAGCACCACGTTCAAAGACAGATTTAGAGTGCATAAATGCTCCCTAAATAACCCCAACCACCCAAATAGTACTTCATTAACTAACCACTATCTACTACTTACCCGAAACAACCTCACCCCAATTATTAGCTGGGAAATTCTTAATAGAGCTAGTACCTGTAAATCACTAAACTCCCCATGTTATTTATGCTTAACTGAAAAATTACTGATTACTAATTTTAGAGATAGAGATAAACTTCTAAATAAAAAAACTGAAACCTCACTTAATTGTAAACATTATAAATCCCACCTCTTAAGCAACTTCTCACCCTTCTAATAATAACTATAACCCACCCCTAAAATCTAACACTAACGAATTACACACACCCTATTTACAACCTAAACTATATAGTCCCCCATTCATTTTAAAAGAACCCCTCCACAGAACCCCCACCTATTTATCCCACCATTTTTTAGCTACATCTCTCTTTACCAAACTCATTTTTGTACCCCCCCCCCTTTGCCTTAATCACTCCTTATGTCATTATTTAAAGGTTCTCGCCCCATAGTCTCTTATTGGCTATTTCCATAATTAGGTCTCGATTTCTATTATTTCAATTACGTACTCATCACAATTGGTATCCTTCGACTTGCCTCTCGGTCTATTATCTACTTGTTAACAACTAATCATTTACTTACCTTCTATTTTAATTAATTATTTAATTTACCATCTACATATAACATATATAATACGCTTTTCTCTTATATTTACCTCTTACTAATTCTTTCAATAATAATTATCATATTTTTTAACACGAAGCTTATTTACATATTTTTCGTATTTGTGTTTGTACATATACTCAAGCACATGCTCCTCCCCCATTGATGTGTGTATTTTTTTACATGTGTACTCATGTGTATGTATTTGTGTGTTTTTGTTATCTACTTACTATCTACATTTTATTAATAATTATATTAATTTTTATTATTTAATTAACTTACTGATATCCTTAGTTTTTTTACTTTATTAAATAAACCTATAACGTATAATTCACCTATTTACCCTTCTATTTCTCATTTCTTTCTTTCAACTTAACGCCCGACAATTCAAAAAACTATAAATAATAAATTAAAAACAAAAAATTAATTTTTTCAATCTCTCCCTGCCCAGCTAATTTATATATATATATATATATATATATATATGTATATATATGTGTGTGTGCGTGTGTATGTGTGTGTGTTTGTATATGTATGTATATGTGTGTGTATGTATGTATTTATATGTGTGTATATATATATGTGTGTGTGTATATGTATGTATATATATGTACTTGTGTTTGTGCGTATCTTCTACATGTGTGTATATGTATGTGTTTATATATATTTGTATTTGGTTACGTATCTTCTACATGTATATTTGTGTGTGTGTTTTTCTGTGTGTATGTGTTTTATTCACTTATTATAAATATCTCCCTAATAATTTTATGAATTTTATTATTTGATTAACTTACTGATATTCTTACCTATTTCTATATTAGTAAAATAAACTTGTAACTTATAATTCATTAATTTATATTTTTCTCTTTCTCTCTTTCCTTCAACTACAACGCCTGAAAATTTAAAAATTATTTATAAAATATTTTTCAATTTCCCCCCCCTCCCAGCTAATTTATATCTATATGTATATATATGTATATGTATATATATATGTATGTGTAAGTGTTTGCATCTGGATGTATGTGTATTTGCATATATGTTTATATATGTATATATGCGTGTATTTTTACGTATCTGTGTATGTGTACATATATATATATGTGTTTGTATATGTATGTTTGTGTATATATGTATATGTATATATGTATATATATATATATATATATATATATATATATATATGTATGTGTGATCACACATGTGCTTTTCCCCCATTTACGTATGTGCATTTGCTGTACATATTTATGCGTGTGCTTATATTTGTTTGTTACTTATTAAAAATGTTTTTTTCTATTATTTAAGTTACTTACTTAAGCTTTCACCTATTCTATTTTATTTCATTAAAATAAACCTGTAACGTATAATTTCTACCTGCCCGGCTAATTTATTTATATATATATTATATTTAATTATATATATCATTACGCTATCAAAATAAACCTGTAAAGTATAATTCATTAACTTATTTTTCCTTTTCTTTTTCTTTCCATTTTATAAACAATAAATATCTTTCAATCTCTCCCCGCCCGGCTAAATTACTTTAAACCCCATTTTCAACCCGTTCCTTCACTAACATTAACTCTCCAACCTGTTGCCATGGTGATCCTTTAAATTAACTGTTACTTATGCCGTTATCAACAAAAGTAGCGTCTTTTAAGTTTAAACCGTTAAAAAACACGTATATAAGAATTTACACATAATTAATATTTAATTATAAACCCCTCTCTTTTTTTAATACACTCCTACTACTTTAAACTCCAACGTCCTCTCCCCACCACTCCCCCTTCTTTTCTAACTCCCCTTTATCTACGATCTTTCCATTTTTATTTGACTTTATAACTTAGTCCATCTATGAATTCTGATGATGCTAGTTGGATTTTTCCTCTCTTTGAGGATTTTCCTCTAGTTGAAACAATTTGTAAACTCATTCTGGACTCACAGTAATAAATTTCCTATATATATATATATATATATGTGTGTAGCATGGGTACCCCTCCGCATTACCTGGGTTGATATGAAGTTCCGTTTGGAACACACTTGCTATACTAATCATTTTCATCATGGGCAACGTGGATACCCCGATAACAATTTCAACAATAAAAGGACGGATAAAAACATGTAAATATAATCGCCCCAAAAAAAGAAGAAGTACCTGATACCCTCTCCACCAGATATTTCGGCAAAAAGGATACAAAAAGAAGAAACTATTCTCCTGATATTGAGCACTGGAAAGAACCCCCTTGCCCCCTAAAAAAAAAAAAAAAAAAATTAGCCAAGTAGGCAGGATCGAATCTGGAATGTAAATGAAGGGGAAAAGATAACTCGGGAACTGTTTTGGTCACTGTCCTAAAAAAACTCACGATTTTGTGAACCTAAAAAAAATAACGTTTATAAACAAGGCTTGTTCGATTTGCTTTTTGTTTTGTTTTTTTGGAGGGAATGAGGCTTTTGTTTTTAAAAGTTTGAATTCGAAGATTCTGTCGTAATTTTTACGTAATCCAGCATCGTTTAACCCCTACGAAAAATGAAGATCTACCAAAAATTAATTCCAAAAACAAATGAAAACAAGTGAAATTATCGTCATTTTATGTTTCTCCACCCAAAAAAAAAAAAAAAAAAAAAAAGGAATTTGTTATATTTTGGGGTGTTTTGTTTCTGAAATTGTTAGGTGAAAGTACAGAATGGTCTCTTAATTAAATTTATCGTTATTTTATGTTCCAAATGTAATTCCTTCACCCACCAAAAAAAAAATGTATTTGTCATGTTTGCCTCCACCCTCCCCTCAGTCGCCAAACTGGAAAAAATGCTAGAGTTGACATGTCTCGTTGAACGCTTGGTGGCCAAAGAGTGGATGCTCATTTTACGTTAAATTTATATAGAAAAGTGATCCCCACTTTAAAATGTTAAATTTTTTTTTTTTCAACATTTCTTATTTTATGTTATTTATAAAGGCTATTTAAACGTATTAAGCCAAAGAAAAAGTAGGTCTTCATTTTTTTTTTAGGGGTTAAACGACACTGGGTCACGTAAAAAATTACCTTTTTTAAATTAAAAAGTTAAGTTCGTAATCTATAAGATTACCGTGTAAAAAGAAAAAATGTGTAAATTGTGGAATTTAGAGGGGGAGGCAGTAGATCATTTTTTGGGGGGTGTTAAACGCTACTGGATCACATCGTAAAAATTTACCGATTTCTGTATAGCCATTTAAAGAATAAAAACAAACAAATGAAATCTTCAATTATTTTCGTAAGTGTTTTTCTTTTTTATATATATATTTAAAAAAAAACAATAAAAGCCAAACATCTTTCTATCTACACGGAAGTAGAAATTTGAGATTACCAAATTATTTTATTTGGTGAGAGTTTGTTCTTTTTTCTAAACGTATTTAGAAATGTCTAGGAGCAAATAACTCTAAAAAACTTTTTTAAAAAGTCGATGTTGGAAATAATAATTCCAAATAAATTAAATATATAATCAATATAATTGTTGTTTAAAGTTTATTAAATAACAATTTTAAACAGAACACTTAAAACAATTCTCACTAAAAACATCAACTAAGATACCGTTATTTAGTAAAATCAATTTTTCTTAATGTAGAAGGTAAATGAGGTAATCCCTTAATTGTATATTTTGCAAGAATTATACTATATATAGAAATAAATGAAAGATTTAACTAAGAAACGTTTTGTATATATTAATATCCCTCCCCCAACTAGGAAGCCTCCAAGATCCCCATCCCCTCCTATTTGCAATTTTACTTTTAATCCCACACTCTAAATTTCACCCATCTTGAAGAGAAAGAAATCAATCACTAATGCCCCATCCCTCACCCACAAAATTTTCTTTTCTCCATTTCGTCCCATCTATAGAGCATCCCCACTTAGAGACCGGCCAGCAGGAGCTCAGGTTCCTTTACAAACCGAAGTAGGACAGGCGGTCTATCAACTAGACGGGGTTGGGAGAGTCCTACTAACCACTTTTGTATTTTTTCTTCCCCCCGCCCTCAACACAAATGAATTATTGTATCATCATTATTGTTATCTTTCATTTTTACATGTTAATAAAAATGTTTTAAACAATTGGGTTCTAAGTAGGACGTCCCCCAGTTCAAAAGGGTGAATGCGGTATTATGGTGAAAGAAGATACTAGCTAAGAGAAACTTGTTTTAGTTCTGGAGTGACAAGGATGACCAACGACTCCCCTTTGGCCTTGTGCCCAAGTTTTTTGTTCAATTGGAACTTTGTAATTTTAGCTTGAATAAAGAATTTAATATCTCAAATTGTGAACAAACAAACAGACAGGAATACGAATTTATATATATAGATATATGTGCGTTTACAACAATAAAATGACAAATGAATAATACTAAATTTATTATAAGCTGTTTAAAAATGTTATGCAAATTAGACAAGTGTTTTGGGGTCATTGGTTTGTACTATATATATATACACACACTATTTCATTGTATTATTAATTTCAATAACATTGAACTGTTTTGGTGATAATATAGCCATAATGAACAAAAACTTTCACATATATTTAATTAGACTAGCTAAAGTTGGTACACTGTACAAAAAGGATAATTAAGGTAAGAAACGTTCAACACTCACCCATTGAACTGTACACCTCATAAGAAAAACTAATTCAAAATTTGATGAAATCCTGATTATTAAAAGAATGCTTTCCCGTTCTGGGAACTCTGTGAGAAGCACACAAACTCATTTAAACTTTGTCGAGTTAACTTTTCAATCATAGCTCGTCTTATTACCACAATTGCAAAGAACTTTTCTTTCTTCTGTATACCCAACATAAATTTCCATGAACAGAGTTTCTTTGTAAACTTCCCATCTGTGAAATACACCACAGTAGTCTTCAAATCAAATATCAACAAATACTTGTTATAAATCCTCCTCCTAAGTAATCAAATTTTGTTCAGAGTATTCATTTTCAATCCTCTTATAATATTTTTCATCATTCAGCAGAACATCTATCCATCTCATTAAACCTTTTCCTTGAATGACTTTTGGCCTTGATAAGTGATGACTTCTTAGTAAAAGAAAAAAAGAACCAGCCAAACAAAGTACTTGACCTGTTATAAATTAGAGCCTGGAACTACTTCATTTCTTTTTTCGTACAGAATTTTGTCCATTTACTTCCTGTCGTAATAATACAACTTTTTTCACTTTTGCTTCTATTGGACAAAATACAGGTCATCTTGATTCCCTTGAACCTCCAAGGTAACAATAACAAAACTTCAAATATATAAAAAGAAAAAAAAACCTGTGAGCCTCTTGAACGCTACATTCAGTGGTTGTATACATGTCAGCCTATGAGGACAATCATCAACAGCGTATGGTTATTAGCAGTTTTTCCATTTGCACTCTTGACAGTGTCTCTTAATATAGATCTACATAAGCTACATCGGATATTCAACACTCTTCCTTATAAGTATAATAACTAATATAGCTATATATCTGGTATGGTGTTTATCTTGAGCAGGTTCAATCAGCTTCCTCTGAATAAGGAAATTATAAGAAATACTAAATTCACACGCACTCCCCAGTCGAATTTAGATCCCATTCAAGTGAGATGATGACCTTAGTTTTTGCAGTTTCTTGCAGGAAGTGTGAAGTCATGATCTTCCTACATGCAGCGTCTGATATTCCTAAATCATCACCAATCTGTTATTGACTAGCTTACTGTCACTTAACTTCAGTGATCTAATAAGAATGCTGTACACACACACACACACATATATATATGGCATAATCACGTTGACACACCAGTTCTTATCAGATCACTGAAGTTAAACGTTGAGCCTGGTTAGTACCCGATGGGTGACCACTTGGGAATTTTCGGCGCTGTATGTGCTCTCCGCTTATCTTGACATTGTTTCCAGTTGTCCTGAACCTCCACTTGCCACTGGTATTTAACAAGGTTGACTCAAGAGAGAGAGATGTGGTTGGAGATTGCGCAACTCTTGCCACAAAAAAATTCACATACAGGCACCCTTACAGTGGGTATCCATAGTCTGTCAAGACTGAAGGAAGCTATACAAGAACATAAGCCAATCATGAGATTGCCTACCTTTGCTGATAATATAATAAGGAGTCAAATTCTCATCTGGTCTTTAATTTTCCATATTGCATGAAATATCCTAAAAAATATGCCATGAAAACGTTGATCACTTAAAAACTATCTTATCAGGTTGAAATTTCACATGGTGTTAACAATTATCAAAGAACATCAACTGTATACCATTTGAAAGAAAAATATGAAGTTGAAATTGCGTCAAATTATCAATCATGATTGCCTTTTTCACAATTAACGTTATCTAACATGCACAAAATCATTGGCTACAATATGGGCCGAGTAGTGAAGAACAGAACTTAAGTTTTCACCAAAAGAGTGACGTTTCACCTTGAACTCACGAAATTAATTTAGTTCTAAGTTAGACCAGGATTGACATGATCAAGTTTAGTGATGGATGGTCAAGCAATGTGAACATTAGGCTGTGCACAATGACAAACTTGATATAAAACATAACCTCTGCCTTGGCAGTGGTAAATATAGTTAAAACTTTGCTCAACTCACTATTATAATCTCAAAGACAAATATGCAAAACAAACATTACTATTTCTGATATGTATGCATCTAATCCACGCATCAGTATATGTGCGTGCACAACTATAACGCATGCATCACAGCGCATGTGTAATATATCAGCGCAAAAGTGTCTTTATCTTTTCAAGTTTTTTTATTTTGTTCTAGTTGGGGGTAGGGCATCCTACAGGATGACAGACACTCACTAGCTATCTTATACATTTCAACGAATACATCTTTTTAAGATTATAACCATCCCTTTAAGTGCAATTGTTTGTATCTTTCTTGTGCTTCGTTCAGAGGGTATATTTGCCAGATAGTTTTTGAAATTCTTTTTCATGAGTCTAGTTGCTCCTATAATTATTGGCATGATGAGGATCTTAAGATTCCAGTTTCTTTTCATGTCATACATTCGACTGGTATTCGTTATCTTTTCCTTTTTGATATTCGTATTCTTTATCCAGCATCATTGGGATACTAACTTCTACGAAGGTTGTTTATTTCTCCTTATCCCATATCACTATGTCAGGTTTAATAGCTCCATTTTCTAGCTACGTAGCTGTAAAGATTTAGTGCACATGTGCATAAAAATGTGTGATCATATTCAACTCACCTATTCACATACAAAAATTAGTATGTGTGTGTGTGCATGCATAATGCATTAAAGCATAAGTGTAATACGTGTATCAGTGTGCATGTACATGTGCGTTGTGTAAAATAGAAGTGTGTGAAGACTTTTTTCTTGTGTGCAAATCACCTATGCACACACAAATAAACAAATCAGAAAAAGAATGAAAATATTTGGAGTAAATCCAATGTTTCACTTAACAGACAAAAATCTGCTAATTACATAAACCGCAAGAATTAATGTAAGCAACATTGCACAAGTTTTTATTCATTTCCAATAGCTGACTTTTAGATGTGTTTAGAGACCAGTACTTTCACCTGAATATATACTGAATTATCTCCCTTAGTGTTACAAGCAAAGAGTAACACACATCATTATATATATATATATATATATATATATATATATATATATATATATACATACATACACACAACAAACTCCTATATTTTTTTTTTTAATGTATTGATATTCATATTAAAACCCCTTTTTTTCTATTTATTTAAAAAGAAAATACAACTTTATTATACATGGGTTGTGGAAGTACATTGATCTGCAAAAGATTTGGCTAATTTGCATATTCTTTTAAACATTCATTTTAATTAATTCCTAATTAGCTATATATATAAACCTGAAAGTCTGTGTGTGTCTAGTCACGAATAGGCTCCTATATGGTTGACTATTTTAAAAAACTGATCACATATAATGATAGAAGATGTATCGAGACACAGGAATGGGTATGTTTGATCTGGCAGAACGGTGGTTCATTAAAATTGTGGGGTCTGCGTTCGCGTCTGGTCCATGAAGTATGGAAATAAAAAATTTAAATATTAAAAAAAAAAAAAAACGTTTACAAGTGTTTTTGATATAGATGTACATAAGAATACTTTGATAAGTATGTTTTAACTTAAATAGGGATGGTATAATAAAATTGTGGGGTCTGCGTTCGCGCCTGGCCTCCATAGAATGGAAATAGGCACAAACTTTAATAAAAACTTTTCATATCTATCTGCGTAAGTATACTTTGATAATTATGTTTCAGTTTGAAGAAATAAATTAAATTAAATAGGGATGGTATAATAAAATTATGGAGTGTTCGTTCGTGCCTGACCTCTATAGAATGGAAACATGTCACAAAGTTTAACAAGGTTTTTTAATATAGATCCACAGAATATTGCGATAAGTGTTTCAGTGTGAACAGGTATGAATTATGGGGTTTATCTATTTTATTTTTACTTTCATCATATTTTGCTTTGGTTTTGATATACCCAAATTCGAAGCTATCTCTTTACAACCCTTCCTTTTCATAACCTATCATCTTTAAATATAAAAGTGAAAATGTATGTATGTATGTATGTGTGTTCGCTTTTTCTGTATGTCAACAAAAGGCTTTTTTCAGAGAAGCGGTCGCTCGCTTCACAACTTTTTAAAACTTTTTATATCACATATAAATCGTAATATCTCACAGTTAACAACGAAGCTCGCCTGTCTATTTAATTTGCTTGATTTCGGGAAGATAAATATTCAACATTTGTTGCTTGCCGCATGTGGGTTAGTCTTTTTCCTATAACATCTTGGGGAGAAAAAAAGCGTTCAGCAGTAAATGAAGGTACTATCCCGCAGTCAAACTTGACCTCATTAACTCATTAAAACAGACACCTGCTAAATCCAAGTAATTAAATAAATTCAAACGGCAGTGGGGCAATGGTTAACGTCGCACGTTTTTTTTTTTTTTTTCGCACTTTAATTTGCAACTTTGCCTCAACGGTTCGGGTTTGATCCACATACTTACTTTTTTTTTAACCCACCCCCACCCCCGGAGTTTCCACACACACCTACAAACACCCGGGCAACGCCGGGTACCCCTCGCTAGTACTTTCATAAATCAGAGTCCATTTTCTGTAGGCTGTTTTTGAACTCCGTCAACGACGGGTACTTTTGCTAGTGTATATATATATATATATATATATATATATATATCCCCAAAACCTCTTGCTGTTATTTCAGATCATTTGAAACCATAGCAACAAGTTTTAGTCTCCCCTCCATCAAGGCCAGAGGTTTTAGGGAAATATATATATAGAGAGCGAGAGAATTATAAATAATTATTTTTTTATACCTACAGACATTAGTGTTTCATGTTTTTGCAATCATCAGTGCAGGAAGTGACAATTATTTTGGTGTATATATATATATATATATATATATATATATATATAACTCAAAATTTGATGTACAGTAATCCTTTTCTCCTATTAAATTTTTAGTATCTAACTTATTGAAAAGTTTTTTTTTAGGCCAACTGTAAGTTTGGGTGGGTGAATTACCTAAATGGTCAAGTTTACAAAAAAAATAAAAATGATGTGCTAAGGTTACTCACCGGGTTGTCAAGAATAATCCCAAGTTTATACTGATCAGTTTATATAGAAAACTTTAAAAACTAAAATAACTTCATGCACCTGTGAAATGTTAGTTTTACAAAAAAACAAAAAAAATAATGTGCCCATGTTACCATAAAATGATCCATTCATTAGTTTAGGACTAGATATAATACACATACCTAATTTTGAATGAAGTATCTGTTTTTAGTCTATTGCCATAAATAGTTTTTGCATTCTATAAAGCCCAAATTTTGAAAAGTTTTGCATCAAGTAAATACCTCATACATTATACTGAAATGAAGATACTGACTGGGCGTGAGGCAGACAAAAAAGTTACCTAGCCATTTGTAAAGGTTAAAAATACTTAAATATATACTATACATCCCAGACTAACTTTGATGCTATGGGCGCGAAACCTCTTTTAAATCATTATCACTAATGGCAATTCCTTTGTTATTTAATAATGTAAAGGAAAATTAGGAGGAATGGAAATAATAAAAATGGACATATGTGGTGATGAAAACGACAGGGCATGCATGAGGAAGAAAGTGATAAGAAACACGTTTACAAAGAGAGACAGAAAGGAATACGAGTTAAAGAGACAGAAGATGAGCGATAACACTTAAATCATGTTTAGATCCATAGAGAACTGGCAGTGTTGCCCGGGACTAAAGTATAACCTTTCTATTAAAACTTACATCTTTCTCTTTCAACAAACATATTCATCTCAACACACACACAAACAATTTCTTTCCTAATTAGTGCGCAAGATATTTATCCAGAGTAATGTTGATCAAAAATAACCCAACTTTGTGGGTCTTTGTTTTGTAGTATTCTTTTTTAATTTTTAGTTGGATAGACACACATTTATATAATGCTGTGATTACTTTTAATATATAGATAACTAGCAGGGATGCCTGGTGTTGCACAGATGGAGAGACAACATAAGATCGAAGTACAAAACGTGTTAATATATATTATTTAGACTACAATTCTCATTTTGGTTCTTATATTTACAATCTTTCATCTGATGTAACGTTTTACCATATATTTTAGCATGAGCATGTGGCCTAACAAGGTGTTGGCTATCATTCCATTCTACAAGATTCAATTCAGAATTTTGTTGATGTTTATAAGATTTGCAAGTTGAAAAAAATGCCCCTTAATAAGGTCGGGTTACATCGACTGAAATATGAAAATAACCAAAATGAGAATAATCAAACAAATAATTAAAATAAACAAATTACCAATATTCATATAAGAAATACTGAAATTATAAGTTTATGGGGAAAAATATGCTTATTCAATTATATTTCACTCTTTAATTTATGATGCATGTTAAATATAACTACTAAGCATATACAAATGACAAAAAGTCTATATTTAAAATTCCAAAATGTTGTCCATCCTACCGATTATTTCTTTCAGCCTGTTAAAATGTTTACTTCTTGACAGCATCTGTTTCATAGCCCAGAAACAATCTGGTTGTTTTTTTTTGTTTTTGTTTTTTTTTTTTACATTTTCTGCCCAGAATCAGAAGAATAAGAATTCATTAACTTAAAAAGAAAAGAAAAATAGAATTTGGGCATGATTACTTAAATCCGAAAAACTCTGAAGAGTAAAAGAGAAAAATCAATGATGCCATAAAGATCATAAAAACAATGCAACTACTCTTTGGATTTTTTGAATTTATGTAATCATGCCCAAAATTCTTGTTTTTCTCTCTTTTTTTTTTTTTTTTTTTTTAAAAGTTAATGAGTTCCTATTTTTCTGATGAGTCGGGATGAAAAATATTTAAAAAATTGACATAATTATATGATTGTTTCGTAGCAGAGAAATAAGTGCTATCAAGAATTGAACATTTTAACATGCTGAAAGAAATAAAAGGTAAGATGGACAACATCTTAGAATTTGGAATATAGGCTGTCATTTATATATGTAAGTATGTATGTATAGGTAGTAATCGACTTACTACCACAATGGCTTTATGACAACTCAGTCGTTAAGCATTAAATTAACACATTATAATCATCTTAAAGTTATAATTTATCAACGTTTTCTTCACTCATACGGTTTACAATCGGGTTTAAGACATTTTATTGCTTTCTTTGCTTTATTACCTTCAAAATCATTCAATTTTAGTTTCATATAATATATATATATATATATATATAAATAAAATAAAAATTACAATTAAATTTACCAAAATGATCCAAGATGGTAAAACTAAAGTATATTATAATATTAAAGAATTAATATTTATAAAGTAATCTCACCAGATGTAAAAGCTCAATAGAACCAAATAGGATATAGAGCTTATAACAAGAGCAAATAGTTAATAAAACATGTTAAAAAAAAACACTGAAAAAGAGTTTAAAATATATTTAATTTGAAAAGGAAACACTAAATAAGTGGATAGTCCTTAATCCGCGGAGTTTCAAAGAAATACTTTTCTTCTCATCAGAGGGTAAAATTTAGCAAAATGCGGGATCGGATTTTGCTTGCAAAAATATTTGATGAAACTACAAGTAAGTCAAAGATATTACTTGATGATAAGTGAAGCAGAGGGAATAGGGTCAAGAAAAAAGTGATTTCACGTGAAGGAGCATATATATATATATATATATATATATATATATATATATATATATATATATATATATATATATATATGCTCCTTATAGTCAAAGTCGGTCAGTCGTAAACCAATGGTAATTTATGTGTGTATATATCAGGGATACCAAGATGGATTTTCCCAACCTTGGCCAATTTCCTGGGTGAGAAATCTCAATCTCCTCTAAATGTAATCAAATTACAAAAAAATAACAAATAAAAATAAAATAAAATAAAAAAGGACATAATGCTCTAGGGATTCAGCTGTTTTGTTTTAAAACTTACTGAATTCAAAGAAAAATCTGAATTTCGATTTTTCCGATTAACAGAGGTTTTGAATTTTGCTAAGAAGCAGAGTCTCACTCTACTGACATATATATTACCGTTTGCTTAAGTAATAAAATGAAAACCAAGGTAAGCTCCCATACAATTAGCTCAATAGATTTTCCAAATTGTTTGTCTTTGCTTTAAAGAAAAAAATTAAAATGCTTCCTCTAAATTCAAAGTAAAAGCGAAATTACAATTAGTTCTATAGGTTTTTCAACTTCTAGTTTCAAAGATACAAGTAAAACATCTGTCCAATAAGATGTTTTTCAAGCAGAGATAAATTATTTTTTAATTCACTCAATTTAAAATGGTTTCAGAATGATCGTTTATTCACATTGTGTTTTGTATTTGAAAGAACTATACAAGACAGAGCCTGAACTTTACATGATAAAAAAAATCAGATTTAAATAATACATTTAAACAGATCAATAAGGAAGTACAGGGTGACGCCCCCCCCCCCGAAAAAAACGGGCCCCAACTATATTTAGGCCCTATTTCTTAGTGTTTGTCCAAATGAAATGAAACTTTGGTCACAACTAGTTTATTATATTCAAAACATCACATCAAACCACTAAGGTCTTTGGCCTTTTTTTCTCCGTCCTACAGCATATGTTCTAGATGGCCTCCATTTAGCTTTTGCTTTTTTTTGGTCACCCTGTATGAATATGGGTTTAATGTTTAGCTTTTTTTTTTCTTTTTTTTTTTAATTTTACAGCAATCCGTTAACCAGTTTTGTTTATAAATTCAGAGTCTAGATTTAAAAATTACCAAGTCATAACGTTTTATTTGTTGATGAAATATCCCCCTTAATATTTTATTTAATATATGAATTGCAGTATCAGTATTGAAAAAATTAAAATAATATTTCAGGCATCTTAGCTGATAAAATTTCAATATTCAATGAAAGATGAAATGTTATAGCAACCCAAGTAAAATGTGGTTAGGTCAGACAGAAAAAAACAAAAAGAAACGTCGCCCAAAATACAATTTAACCATTACAAATCCCTTCCCAAAAGTGAAGAGTTTGCAAAATAGAAAAGGGGAGATAAGCTTGGTGACTTGGTGATGGTCAAAGATTACTCTTATCTCTTGTTTTTCTTTCACTCGTCATAAAAGAGGAGAGGGAGTAGATAAAAAATTATTTTCACTAAAGTATAAAATGTGACATAAGAGGATAAAAATAATGTAAAATCTATGAAATATCTTATCACAAATTAGTATATAGAGCATAGCGTAGATAAAGTGTATTTTCAGTTTATATAACTTTATATATATAAAAAGTTATCTTGTTTTACCTACCTTGCTTATCTAGCTCCTAATTCAGGCCCGTATTTGCCTCCCCACAAGGGCAATAAGCTTTTAATGTGGGGAAATACACTTCACCAAAAGCAGACACTCTGCAGTGGAACAAAAATAAAAATTGTCTCAGTCTAAAAGGATTTCTCTCACTGACAGAGGACTGAAAAGATGAAATGTAGTATCAGAACAGGTACTACACTTTGAATTATTTGCTTTAGAGTGAAAATACACTTGAATAAATAGGCACAAGGCATGGAGATTCTTGAATACTTGTTTTCTAATGTATAAAATCTTTCAGGAATTTGTTAAATTTTTTCATTGTTATTACCATGTATTTGAAATGTTGCTACCTTGATTTAGTTCGGTTTCAATTTTGGAAATTATTATATTACGAAGAAAAAGGTCTCCATTCAGTCTCAAGAAACAATGGATATCTACTGTGTCTCCGTAGTGAAGCTAGAGTCGTCTCATTTCCAAACACACTTCTTCTGGCATGACAATTGTGAAATCAAGTGGCAAAAAGAAGTCCATTACAATTGGAAGCAATGTAAATGGAGAATAGCAATCATTTCAGCCAGGATAAACAGAGTTTTCCTTCTCCTGGATTAGTTGCTCAAGATTCTAGTCTACCTCACTATTTCATTATAGAGCCTCACAAGAATAATAAGTAAAAAGCTCCTATTCTATACTCATCTAACAAATTTGAAATCGATCTGTCATTGTCGTCCAATGTCTGGTAGATTCAATGTGATTGAATAGTTCAGGACTGTCTGTTGTAGTCATTGTATATGCAAATCGGTACTTCTTGGCTTTCAAGTCCACTAGAACTATGTTTTTTTACACAGCAGCTGGCATTCGAAAATTGTCACTCATCTAAATATTTACCAAGCTCAATGTTGCTTAACTTTGGTGATTTTATGGGAGCTGGTGTAACAACATGATTGTAGCCACAGATGAGTAGCAAATAATACTTAAGCTCTAAGACTTAAAAACTTTCAGTTGCGTTCATGACACTTTCTCCAATGTTGTCATAATAACTTTGAGAAGTCTTATTCCAAGCCATTTCAACAGACATATTTCTTAAAGTTGACTCATAAGCAGTTGATACTTCGTCATTTACTTCCTACCTCATAATTATAAAAAAAAAAAAAACCCGAGAACGTTTTCAAGGCACTCAAGTGTCTTCATGCACCAAATACGAAATTGTTGCCAGATAGATTGAAGGGTGCTTTGTTATTTCCAACAAGAGTTGTGGAATAAGAGATTTTTAGTGTCAAAGACGGAACAATGATAGGAGTCTAGACCGAGTTGAAAGAATGCTAAGTGTCATGGCTGGATTTTTGAATCTCCAATATTATTTTTTCCATGAACTGAAACATAATACAAGAGGGTTGCTTCCCAACTAGCTGCAACAGTCCTTTTCAAGTCCAATGTAAACAAGTTCTTGTTGGACAGATGCCTTAAATAATCTAATATTCTACCCTGTTTTAACTATTGTTGCCAATCCTCACGGTATTGTCTTACTGTCCACATGAGACTCAAGAACCCTTATCCTTGAGATGATTTCGGGCCTTAACAAGAGGTGACTCGTTAGTAGACAAAATATTTTTTCAAGTGTGAAAAACATTGTCTTCGCTATTAAGGGCTGTCCTACATGTATATAGATTCCGCAATATTATGGTAGACAACTCTAATGCTAAATTAATATCTTCATAACATTTTACTAGATCTTGTTATAGAGCTTTGTTTTCAATAGCACCCCCAGACAGAAAGAGAGCAAATAGAATATTTATGCTAGAAGGATACATCCTACATGCCATGTAACATGTTTTTCTTGTGTTTGGCATTGTAATACGACATAACATTGAAACAGAAGAAGAAAAGGAGAAAAAGTAACATGAAGGAGGGGGAGGGGCATTACATATACTTCTATTTTTATGATATGCAATGTACGAAGTCACACTCATAATACAGGCAGATATACTCAAACTAAGATAAGCACTTATGACACACCTAGATGTTATCAAGAGCAAAAGAAGTATTTGTCAAATCCTTGCCCACTGATAATTGCTATTTTTAAGCCACTGCTAAATCATCTCCCACCACCACAAAATAGGAAAAAAAAAAAATTTTTTTTTTAAAGGATTATATGTGAATACCCTGAAATACTTGTCAGAAAGAAAATTTTAAAGAAATATAGAATTTCAAGTGGAAGATCAGTTTTGCATATAAATATAATTTAATTTCATTAAGGCATTTTAGCATAGTTAACAAAAAAATGCTATGTGATATAAATTTTTCTTTAGTTGATTCTACTTTTATAGGCGATTACATGTGGTTTTATGACTTTATCACTTGAACTTAGGATTAGAGTTAGTGGTAAAAAGTTTTGGTTAAATGTAAAAGGTTATAATTGTTCAAAACTGAGGGATAAATTTATATACAAAAATGATTCCGCGCCCCCAACTTTACATTCTTAAAAATTGTTTTTGTTTTCTTCTTTCCATAAAGTTCACAAGAAAAAAAAAGTAAAAAAGTAGAATCTAATTTTTTTTTTTTTTTTTAAATTTTGGGGTTGTTTTATAAATTTAGGTGTGTTATGAGGGGTGTACAATAAGTAATGCCCCTGACCCACTTCCCATAGCAGTAGAGCAACGAAACTTGGCACAGTTATTAGTCTTTCTCTACATAGGAACCACCCAGAGTTATGCATTTCTCCCATCGTTTAATGCAACTCTGGAGACCGTTTTTGTAGAACACTCCAGGTTGGTCCTCCAACCACGATGTGACTTCAGAAATCAAGGCTGCATCATCTGGGAAACCCTTTCCTTTCAAAAACAACTTCATGGCTGGAAAGAGGTGAAAGTCAGAGGGTGCAAGGTCAGGAGAGTAGGGAGGATGGGGGAATATTTCATAACCACACGCCCGTGCTTCTGATCTGGTGACATGCGAGTTGTGGACCGGAGCGTTGTCCTGCAGGAAGAGGGTACCTTTGCTGATCTTACCCCGTCTCTTGATTTTGATAGCTTCCCTTAATTTCCTCAAAACTGAAGCATAATAGGCTCCTGTAATTGTGGTACCCTTTGCCAGGAAATCTGTCATCACTACTCCGTCCTGGTCCTAGAAGACTGTGAGCATGACCTTGCCAGCAGAGGGCTGCAACCTTGCCTTCTTTGGAGGTGGTCAGTCCAAGTGCTTCTACCGCATTGACTGGGCTTTGGTCTCTGGATCATAGTGATGGAGCCAGATTTCATCCTGTGTAATCAGTCTTTTGAAAAACTTTGACTCATCTTGGCACATCTCCAAATTCATCCTCGAGCACTCAACGTGTTCTCGCTTCTGGAATGGTGTGAGCAACCTGGGAATCCATCTGGCAGACACCTTATGCATATGCAAATGGTCATGAATGATAGTTTCCACAAACCCTGTACTAATCTTGACATCTTGGGCTATTTAGCGAATAGTAATGCGCCGATCTTCCAAAATGGCAGCCTCAACTTGACGGACAAATGCTTCATCAATGGCAGAGGGGGGGGGGGGCTACCAGGTTTGGGAGCTGTTTCCACAGACTTCCGGCCATGTTTGAATTTACGATGCCAGCATTTTATAAGGTCATATGATGGGGCATTATAACCATAAGTTTATTTCATTTCATCAAAAGTCTCCTGTGGTGTGCATCCTTTCAAATACAAAAACCGGATCACTGCTCGACATTCAACAGGCTCCATTTCACACCTGATTCAGTTCAAACACCTGTAAAACAGAAACCACAATCAGTTCAGAGCTGTAATTTGCCACATCACCTGTAGAGATATAAATTATTGCACATGCAAAATCTCAGCTAGATCAGACAACTGGAAGTGGGTCAGGGGCATTACTTATTGCACGCCCTCGTATTCTATAAATTTATGAATAATTATTTTTATATTTACACACACACACAAGTGTTTCATGTTTTCGCAATCATCAGTGCAAGAAGTAACAATTTTACTCCCATTCATCCCTAAGAAGGTATATCGCCACTTGGACTTAAGGGCTACTATTTGGAATCATGCCTAAGAAAGATTAAGATGTTGGTTGCTGTTACATTTAAACTTCTGCATATCAGTACAGTCAGGGGAGCAGGTAACAGAAAGGGAATTCCAAAATTTAGCTGTTTAAGAGAAGAAACTATTAGAGTAAAAAGCTTTCTAGTATTTAGGGACCTCAATAGTGAAGGGGTGTGATTTTGTTGCTAAGCAGGTTTGTCGGGATATGACTGTCAAGGCGGCACAAGTGCAATGAGTTCAGAGTACATTGCCACTAGTCAAAGGATTCTTACGCTGCCACAAAGCCACTTGACTCCATATATATATATATATATATATATATATATATATATATATGACAGATCAGTTTATTACTTGTGAAGCAAGGAAAAGCTAACATGTTTCTAGAATTCAAAACATAAAACAAATCGGTAAACAAAAAAAACAAAAAACTCTAATCATCAGAGATCTTTATCAAATGAAAACCATACATCATCAAAACAAAAATTCATGCAAAAAAGTTTTGAGAATCTTGTCAAACTCAGCAATCTGCACAGAAGTTTGAACAGAACCCTTTACGAGTTTATCAGGTTCCGTTCGAAATCCTGTAGATTCCTAAATTTAACAAAGATTCCTAAGTTCAAAGAGATACATCTGAAGAAGGTTTGAGGTTACATCGACCGAAATATTGTGAAATGACAAATAATTTTCAATCCTTATCTCAAAAATTTAGAAACACAATTTCATAGAAAAGTCATTGAAGTTGATCAGAGTTGAATTCCACAGCCATAGGAATATTCTCAACATTTGTTGAAACTTCATTTGTGGAAAATCGTGTCAGTACTCAAGAGATTTTAGAATTTTATATTTCAGATTCTCAGCCACAATTTTACACTTCAAACAAGAAATAAAAAACAACGTTTCTGACAATAAAAAAATATCCTAGAATGTTCCAAATTAATTTATCTACTTCGACTATCAACTCCTAATTTTCATATATATATGCAATATTCCAACTTCTTGTCATTGAATACTCTTTACTGTTTATGCCTGTTCACTTGACATTTATAGGTACTTAAAATCCCTCGATGCTGATAGGTTGGAAGTAGAATGCTAACCTGTGGAGTAAAGGATAAGTTTGTGACTGGGTTTGAATCTCCCAATTGGCAGTAATTGCCATTTCCTGCACTGATGATTGCATAAGTATGAAACACTACAGTGTCTGTAGATATAAAAAATAACTGTCACTGATTATTTATAAAAATTATTCATGGTGTTTATTCAGACATAATCTAAGTTTGTCAGATCAAAAAAGAAAATGTCATTAGTGCAAATCTATTTAATGATAATCTGGGAAGTGATGCGGGTGGGATCTTCAAAAGGTTCACATTCCACAGAATTTACATTCCGCCGACATATCACAACTCTTGTCAAGGTACACGGTTGGATAGTCAAAGTACATACACTGTGTTATAAATATGTCAGTATGTGAAACTGATGCTAAGCGTTTACATAATATGATAATATATATTATGGAGAAGTGGCAAGTTGGTAGCGTTAAAGCTTTGTCATCTGGAACTCCAGTATCTGGCAGAATCATCCATGGTGCACAAGTTTGACAGCAAACACTATTAAAGCTACAACTCAGCTAACAGATTTGGTGGAAATCCAGGAGGTGTCAGTACTAGGGTCTGTCATTCTCTGGTCGTCGCAGTGTAGCATGTAAAGACCTATCAGGTTTGAAATGACAAATTAATGTAGTGAAGGTGGCAATGTTGCTTCTGTATCATTCTTTTGCGTGTTCTCAGCCAGACCTGCCTACACTTCACATGCAATTTCCAAGTACTGCTGCTCTTGGAGTCATGGGTAAAAAAACCTACAATCTTGCAGGTTAACAAATAGCTGTGACCAACAAGAAGGACTTGAAGCAAACCAGATAATTCTGAGACAGACTCTTCATGCACAAGTCCAACTTGCCTAAAATGAACAAAAGAAAAAAAAAAGATGTGGCAGCGACAGTTATTGTGAAAAATTTCTAACTTCCACTGATCAAACACACTGGGTTTGATCCGTGAAAGTCAGAGGTTTTAAATTCAGGGAGACCTATATGGCATAATCATGTTAGATCACCAAAGTTAAGCAACATTGAGCCTGGTCAATATCAGATGACCATTGGAGAATACAAGGCATTATATGTAGGAAGATGTTGATACTTCCCTGCAAGAACTGCAAAAACATTATGTCATCATCTCCCCTAAGTAGAGTATACATGCGACTGGACTATGTGTGAATTTAATATTCCCTTGACATTTCCACTTTTGGAGGTAGCCTGTTTAACCCAACTAGAATGGATGCCACTGGCATACATATATACAGGGATTCCAAAAAATATTCTATAAATTTCTAACTTGTTAAGCATTTACAAAATGACATTGGCGTTTTAAAAGAAATAGTGAAAAATAAAGAAAAGAGAAAAGAAAGAGTATAATGCGTTAGTGAGACTGATATGTCTGTCTACAGGAACGTTGGTTTAATAAACACATTAATTTTTAACCATTTCTTACAAAAACTAGAAATGATAAAAAATGACATCAATTCCTTCAAGAGTTGGTGAAAGCAAAATGATTCAACAAAAAGGAAGAGAAACAAAATTTGAAAATAGCCTTTCTTTACTCGTTTCCAATATAATCTGTTGATAAAACAAAATATTAAATTTTCACCATATGAATTGAATGTAGTTTTTATTCTCTCTGCCTTCATATGCCTGACGGTATCTTGTGCGCATATGTCCCCACCCATAGAACCTAGGTTTTCCTACTTACTTGCCTCTCCAAAAGGGCAGAGTTAGACACAAAGTTGTTTTTTAATGTGGGGAAATTCCATATACAGCATAATTGCATTGACACACCAATTCCCATTAGATCACCAAAGTTAAGCAACATGGAGCTCAGCCAGTACCAGATGGGTGCTGCATGTCATTTTCTCATAAATATGGTATACATGTAAACTTCCTCTTTCAGAGAAAACCCAATTAGCTTGCTCAAGGCTAATACCACACCAAATATTACCAGTTCATTTTTTTCCTCAGTCTAGACAGATTTCTTCCCTGACTGAGGACAAAATAAATGAGTAGTAGTAATACTAAAATAGAATTAACGTTAATGAAATAGGATTTCTTTTTTTTTTTTACAAGGTAGTCACCATTATCAAGGCCCGGAAGCCACTCGGGGATAAGGGTTATTGTGTGTACAGTAATCAATGGGATAGTATCGTAGTAATCGTTAGTATTGGAGATTTGATAAAGTGTCTTACTTAAGGGGGCGGTTCATCTGGAATTTGTTTATGTTGGACTTGAAGACATCCAGGTTGTAGTCAGGTGGGAAACAGGCAAATGAAACAGAGTTCCACAGGTGTGCACTTCTAAGAAAGAAGCTTTGTTCATGGAATCTATGTTTTCGTTTTGGCACAGATAAAGAGTGACGAAAATTTTTGACAATGGTTTCAGCCAGATGGGTGTTTATCATGAAAGATTAGCGAGGGGGGGGACCAGAGATTGGAGCTCAGACGAGCATTTGCCATAGAAGTAACGATAAAACAGAAACAGGCTTGCAACGTCTCTTCTGTGGGGGGGGGACAGGAAAGAGAAAAGGACGTCCCCCACTAAGCCATGAAGTCTATTTTGTACTCTGTCAAGGCAGGATAGGCTGTTTTTAGCAGCTCCTGCCCAGATGTGGCAGCAGTACTCCATCCTTGGACATACTTGGCTTTTATATAGATAGAGAATTGCATCAGCAGTGAGATATCTTCTGGAGCGGTAGAAGGATACTACCATTTTACAGCGACCTTGGCAACAGACTTGATGTAAGTGTTCCATTTCAGGTCAGGAGCAAAGGTCAAGCCCGGAAGCTTATCAAAACATGGAGCCTCCCCTAGACGAGAGCCATCCATTTCACTTGATGCCAGATGGGGATCAGAGCGTTGATGATGTAAAGATAGGAGCTTGGTTTTAGATGCATTAAAAGTAACCAGCCACCTCTTCCCCCATTGTACACGCGCTCAAGATCAGAGGAGAGAGAATCAGAGAGAACTTTGTCATTTATGGCCTTTGATGTGTTGCCATAGATGGTTGTGTCATTAGCATAGATGTCAACGAATGATTTAAGCAGGTGTTTTGGGAGATCATTAATGTAGATCAGGAAGAGAGTTGGGCTCAGGATGGACCCCTGAGGGTCTCCAGTATTTATACTGTGGTCCTCTGATTTCTGTCCATCAACCACTACTCTTTTGAGCATATCAGAGAGAAATGATTTAATGATTGAGAAAACATTTCCAGTTATACCGTAGCTGGAAATCTTGTGAAGTAGGCCATACCTTATCGAAGGCCTTTGGTATGTCAAGAGCAATTGATTGCCCTAGAAAGGAAGCCTTTGTCGAAAGATTCACTAATCCTATGAGATATAACCGTTAGCACATCTGCTGTAGATCTGGCAGAACAGAAACCATATTGCACGTCACTAAGGTTATTTCTGCTGAGGTGGTTGACTACTTCTCTATTTAATATGGATTCCAGCAACTTATTCATGACACCCAGGAGACTTATTGGTCTGTACTGAGGGAGACGACTTATCACCTGAATTCTTAAACACAGGGGATACTGATGAGGTTTTCCAGGGTGTTGGGAAGCACTTCTTAAGGCAACGCTTAAACAGTTTTGTAAGTATGGGGGCAAGTTCTGGTTGAAGCTTTTTCAGCACTATAATTGGAATGCCATCAGGGTCAGTTGCTTTACTGGAATCAAGGTTCTTGATTAGCTTGGCAACCTCACGCACAGATAGTTGTATGTTGCATAGTGTGTTGTCTGTTTTGGGAGAAAATAAGAGGAGTTGATGGCCTTCGTCGCATAGGTTAGAATTAGCTGCAAAGTTCTTTGGCAAATAGTTTGGCCTTGTTTGATGCTGATGAGATGACCTCAAGTCCATTGATGATGGTTGGGATAGAACGCACGCTTCTGTTCAGGATCCTGTTTGCTATTTGCCAAAACTGGTGGGAACGAAGCCACTGCTCAGCTACTTTGGATTTAACGGACTGAACATATAGCTCTCTTGCATTTTTTATTACTCTTTTACTCTTTTACAGTGGTTGCTGGCAGTCCTGAAAGCAGCTTTATATATATATTCCTTTCCACTCAGCCAATGGAAAAGTTAACTGCAATTTAAAAATAGAATAAATGTAAATAAGTATCAATATGACCAATGATATGAGTTAGGAACAACTACAGCACCTACTTTTGAGCAACAGACCATGTCCGGGTTTTTAAGACTTATTTTGATTTTTTGTTGTTACAAATGATGCAAATAGGAGGAGAGGACCTCTTTTATAAAAACCTGATGACTGACATTGGTTGGCCTCCATCATGGCTAGAGTGCCATTTTCAGAGATAGGAAGGTTTAGATCATTATTTGCCTCTTCTCACCTGGTGTACAAATGGGTTGAGGGTCCTCTTGATTCTGGGGGTCGGCCTACAAGTATTACGAGTTCTTCATTATCTACGGCTGTCCTCTATTTATAGAAGAGGTGCCTCTCCCCTGGCCGTAAAACAGGGAACATGCTAGATAGCTCCAAGAGACTGCATATTTTTTTTTTTTATATTTGGTTAGGGTTTATTTCTATTGAAGAGTATCATCATGTCAGGATCTATTATAAACCTGCACACAAAAGGACCAAAAACGCTGGAGGATGGTATATAGTAGACATTCATCACAGTAACGTTGTCATCTGTTGGACTAGCTATAACAACTATCAGCAATTTCTATATTTATATGCCTAAATTTAAGCAGAAGAATTTATGCCTAAATTTAAGCAAAAATTCCATAAGAGTTGTTTTCCTAGAGCTCCTTGTCTGTGGAATACTATACTACAGAGTTGCTTCCTGTCTGACTATGACATGGTCGTTTTAAAGTTCAATGTAAACAGGTTCTTGAAAATAAATTATTAAATTTCCATTATGGTACCCCTTAACCCTTATCGTTGAGTGGCCTTTGGGCCTTGATGAGTGGTGACTATATGAAGTATTAAAAAAAAAAAAAAGGATAAGTTATTGTACATAGCCAGAAATAATTTTGCATTTTCAGATGGGTATATCATCAACCTCTTTGTTATGTATTTTAGCTGGCATCTTATCTAGTTTCCCACCATGTCAGTGTTATTAATACATCGACTATAAAACATGTTATATGGAAACGTTTTTATAGTGGTCAAATATCGTTCAATTGAGGGAAATTGATTTTTTTGTCACTTCCAAACAAGGCATATTGCACTTCGATGTGAGTTCCTATTATTTGTGATCATATCTACTATGTGGGGAGTTGAGTAGAGAGATGTTTATTTACATTACATTTAAACTTCAGCATGTTACTACATTCAGGGAAACAAAAAACAGGGAGGGAATTCCAAAGTTTAGTAATTCAAGTTAAGAAACTATTAGAGAAGAAAGCTTTCTAGCATCTAGGGACATCAACAATGAAGAGGTGAGATTTTGCTGCTTGTCGGGAGAATGTATGTCGAGGGGGCACAAGTGCTAGAAGTTCATCAGAGCACATTCCATTAAAGTACTTGTAAAACGGGCACAGGGAAGCAACATTGCCGTGATGGGACATGAGTTGGAGCTTGGTCAATAGTACATTAGTTGGAATCCTATTTTTTGGGGACCCTATCCAAAAAGGAGGGACTAATAGTAGATGCATCTGCCCAGATTTAGCAATAATACTCCATGCATGTGCGAATAATGGCTTTGCAGAGACATAGAATACTCTCAGGTGTAAGGTCGATTAGTTCAAATATCTTGACTCTATCATCAATATAACAGGCCAAGAGGAGGAAGGCATCCTCAACCACATTAGCAATGCTCGCATCAAGTTCCATTGTGGCTCTGGTCTTGAAAAGATATACGGCTGAACACCAAAGTCAGGATCTACCAGGCCCTCATTCGCACTATTTTCCTTTCTGGCTACGAGACTTGGCCTATGCAGGCAAGTGATGTATGCAAACTGGAGGCATTTGACCATCACTGCCTATGTCGCATCTTCCATGTCTGCTAACAACAGTTAATCCCCCAACAGTATAATTCAAACTCACTATAAGATTCACTCCCAAAAATCTCTCCTTGCAAGACACCTGCGTTGGTTTGACTACACCCTTTGACAACACCCAGGTGACTCCATGAAATCATCGACCAAGCAGCAGCAGCAGCACCACCACCACCAGGCTAGAAGAAACGTTGCGGTAGCCAACTCAAAACTTGGCTCAAGACAGTGAAGCAGGATGCTGAACTGATTCGGCTTGCATTCATAACAGAAACAGCCTTACATCACCGTGCCTAGTCAGCCAGTGCTCGAAATATAGTGAAGTTGTTGGAATGAGCCATACCAACCGATCAAGGGTGAATGCCACAATCATGATCATGAGGTGTGAATAATTTTCTAGCATGATAGAGGAAGCCCACCTTCTTTGTAGCAACCTTGGCAATGTTCAATATATGTGTTCCACCAATAGAATAAAATAAAAAAGAGAAAGAGAGGGTATTAACAGTGAATTTTTTTTTTTTTTAAATTAATTAGATTTCTTCCAAATTTTCTAATGGTGTCATTGGTACCAAGAAGACGGCTTAAGACTGTGGGAGGTTGAGCACCTATACTTACTATGCATACTATGATATTAATAATCAAAACAAAAACAGTTTCTCGAATGGAATAAAATTTGATGAAATCAATTGGAAATGAAAGAATACTAATACTTGCCAAAAGCACTGAACAGATTTAAATCTGTACATTTTGTTAACAATGCTATCAAAGAAATAGAAAAAAAACTCTTTGATAGGTGTATTAACTCATAGCAATATTGGCAAAAACGTTCACACATTGTTCTCAGACAATATGTGAAGAATTTCTCCACCAGCAATCATTGCTCATTGTCTACTGTCATTGGTCCGTAATATGACAGCCCTCTAGCCAAACTAATTTAAAACAAAATTAAATATCAAGACAATAAAGAAAAGCAGACATTTTTATTATATAACATAACATAAAATCCATGCTAGATGATAACTCAATCTCAGAATGGAGGTATGTTTGAAAAAGATAAATAAAAATAAAATGCTATAATTTACAATTAATTGAAAAAGTTATCTAGATTTGTCTTAAGCTATTTTCCTACATCTCTCATCCTCTCTCTTTCACTTGATGTTGATTCAACCACTCCAATATTTCTTAAGGTTTCTGTCTTCACTTAGAGGAAGAGTACGTCATTTTTTCAGCAGAACTATTTAATTTACATATGCGCTTGATATGTATAAATACACATGCAAATTAGATGACAAAGTCTTATGGTTATATAATATTAATGAAATTATATATATATATATATATAATATATATATATATATATATATATATAATATATATATATATATATATATATATACATACATACCTATAAAGTTGAGCTTTTTTTTTTCTTGCTCTGTCATTGATATTAAAAGTCCACTTTTTCTATTTAAAAATTGTTAAAACAAACATTTTTATACTCAGTCATGGATATGCTAGTGACTACATTAAGGTTAACTAATTTGCATATTCTATATTCTCGTAAATGAGAACATATATATGTGTGTGTGTGTGTGTGTGTGTGTGTGTGTGTGTGTGTGTGTGTGTGTGTGTGTGGATGTATGTGTCCGAAAAGTCTCTACCAAGCTCCTTTCTGAATATTTGGTCTACAGAGTTGAAATTTGATATATAGGGTATTTTGACCTATAGGAAAGTTTAGATCTTGACCTATATAGGAAGGCCAAGATCATCATTTGCCTCTTCTCACCTGGTGTACAAATGGGTTGAGGGTCCTCTTGATTCTGGGTACCGGCCTACAAGTATTATGATTTCTTCATTATCTATGGCTCTCCTCTATTAATAGAAGGGATGCCCCCCACCCCCTGGCCGCAAAATAGGGGATGTGCTGAATAGCTCTAAGAGACAGCACATCATATTTTTTTCTAATATTTGGTCAGGGTTTATTTCTAATGAGAAGTATCATCATGTCAGAGTCTCTGATAAACCTGTATACAAAGAGACCAAAAACACAGGAGGATGGTGTACAGTAACATGCCATCTGTAGCACACTTTCGATTTGGTTTTTAGCTGACAAAAATTGCTGCTAAAGGGTCAAACATGAAAGCAAAGAGTTTATGTTGGCAGGGTAATTCGAATAAAAATGACTCCTGCTGCTACTTTGCACATAAGCAAAATTAAACATTCATAGCTCAAAGTCACTTAATTTCTAACTTTTCTTATTCATCTCTCGGTACCTTAGACGGTAATAATGTTGGAGAGATAAATAACAACTAATGCTGAAGTGCTAAACATTTTGGTTTGGATTCTAACGGATGGTAGCTAGATCAGCTTGTTTTTATAACTTTTGAAATCCTTACTATATATTGGATAGTAAGCAATAGAGATTTGGCTCTATAATAAGAAATAAGAAATCTGCATTAAAATATAATATCTATGCGTATTTTACGACTGAGCAACTACGAGCAGCCAGCTAGTAGATTATAAAAGTGATTTTGTATGCAGAAACGGTCTCTAACAAACTATTCTGTCAATTTTTAGTGTACAAACTTTAAACATTATATATGGAGTATTCAAACCTGTGGAACAAAATAAATTTGGTTTATAGCTAGAAAAATAGCTGCTAAGAAGTCAGAATTGAAAAATTGGAACTTGGCAGGCATAATTCGACGTAATATGTATACTCTATGCATGCGCAAATATACATTTATATTCTAGTTTGTAAAGTTTTGATATTAGCTCAGATGGTAATGAATACTACTAGAGAGCTAAATGTTTTGGTTTCAATTCTAGCTGACGGTGCCCAAAATCTTTTTTTTAACTTTCGAAATCATTACTATATATTGGATACAATAGAAAATTAGCTCTATAATAATAATAATAAATACAAAATCTGCATATCATATTTAAGTATATTTTCAATTGGGCAATGTCGGGTTGCCTGTTAGTATTACTACTAATAATACTAACAAACAATCATCATAATATAGAATTAAAGCGAGTTATTTTTTGTTATGCAAGAATATCAAATATATAATATTTTATGAATTTTCAATTGAAATCGAAGTAGAATGTTTTGTTGTGACACAATGAGTAACGGTGTGTGTGTGTGTGTGTGTGTGTGTGTGTGTTGGTGCATATTCGTTTGTAGCAACATTAGCAGAAACGTTCACACATTGTTTCCAGACAATAGACAAATTTTTTGCAGGCAACCATTGCTCATCGTCTATTGTCGTCACTCCTCAATATGACTGCCCTCCGGTCAAACTAATTAGAAACAAAATGAAATCTCAGGACAAAAAAAAAAAATAAATAAAAAAAGACATTATTATAAATAAATACAAAATCGTTTCCCATGTGGAACGCATTGAAACATAATTATGCATTTATAAATGCATGTATTAAGCAGTCCTCAACAATCACAACCAGAATCATTTGTAGGTCACACTTAGCAGACTTCCGAGGAGAGAGTCGCTCTGTAAATACAATATCTAGACTTTGCCAAGTTCAATCTAAATGTTTACTCAAACTAATATTTTGGTAAAAGGTATGAATTTTTATCTCCTTTTATATTCCTTGCCCCCCCCTCCTTTTACATCATGGGAGGGGTAGTAGTAACTCGGTAGTGCCAAAGTTACCCAGTTAACAAGGTTTAGGTTAAAATCATGAAGAAGTCAGCATCAGGATCCATATAGCAAAGACGAATCAAGCAAATGGAGTGAGAGTGACACTGTTGTTTCTCCACCATTCCTTTGTATGTTCTAGAGCTTTCTTAAACTTCGTATGCAACCATTCTTTACTATGGTAGAGGCAGTAGCAATGTGTGAGTGTTCGCGCTACGCAGATAACAGGGCTCTGATGAAAATCCAGGAATAGTCGGCATCAGTAATTGTTATTCCCTCTGCCTAAGCAAAAATATATCAGATGCAGAACTACAAATTAATGGAGTAAAAGTGGCAACATTGTTCCTGCATCTTTTGTGTGTACTGCGACAACGTTCTCCAACTTCAGTGTCAAGGGTAAACACCTGCAATCCTGCAAGTTAACGAATAACTACGACCAACAAGGAAAACTTCATGCAATCCTGAGGCAGAAACTTTGTGTACTTCATGCAAAAGTCAGACTCGTCTAACAAAAACAAATATATTCCTTGGCAGCAGTGTTCTTATTAAGGGTTGCAACAATGTAGAATAAAATCACAAGTCAGACCTTTTAAGATTTCAAGAATTGGAGTCAAATCTTCCTTTTCAAAATATGACATTCACGGTACTTTCACGCTAACTAGTCTAATTGCCTCCACATGAAGACAGAATTAGACACAAAAACCGTTTTTAATGTGTGAAATCCAACTTTCCCATAAAATAAACTCTGAATTGAGGCAAAAATAAAATTGCCTCAGTTTAGAACTTCTCTACTATGTACAAAAACATAAGTTGTACACGAACAGATACTACATTTTACTCTTAGCTAAAAGGTAATGGGTAACTAATCTTGGAGAAAGAAAATTTCTATACAACACCCATTATTTTATGATGGGGAAGAGAGGGTTGCGGTTTCAGCATTATGAACCTACATTGGATGGCTATACTGACTAGTTTCCCCTCAAAAAAGGACAGTGACACTTTTCTCTTGATACTGTCCTGATTTTGGCTACAGGGGCTCTTTTCAATCCAAGAATAATCGGAGAATTGTTTTGTTATGAACAGTCTTTACAAATATTCAAGCTCAGTTCATTTCATCAATCCTCTCATAAGGTTATTCATCTCTCAAGACAATTATTCCATCTTATTAACCCTTATCATGCTCGAGTGATTTTGGGCCTTGATAAGTAATGATTCATTAATGTAATACATTATATATATATATATATATATTATATTATATATAAGCGAGATAAGACACTGATAGAAATTCAGATGAAAAATCCTGATAGATATTACTTGAAGTAATACTTTCAAGGAGATCCTAGCCAAAAAGGAAAAGCTCAATATTTAAGAATAGAGCAATATATAAGTTTTGTGGTTCAATTTTAAATTCTGAAAAACAACATATAGAGACATATATTCGATTTTAGCGTCCATTCACAGCTGAACATTTTGCTAACTGCACATTTCATTTCCTCTGATGATATGAGCCATTGTTGAAAATCTATGGATTAAGGAAATTAAAATAAACCCTTCTATTTATTGTCAAGCAATAAATTCTTAAATCGAATATATGTCTCTATATGTTTTTTTTTTCAGAATTTAAAATTGAACCACAAAACTTATATATATATATATATATATATATATATATATATATATATAAATAAATAAATAAAAGATCAACAGAAATGTACTTGGTTTGTTAAGAAAATCAGATTTAAGGAAGTGTTTCTTTTTTTTTGGGGGGGGGGGAGTATTCAAGAAACACCTAACGTTCTCACTCACAAAAAATGGCACACTGCTTATCTGAACAGAATTCAATTTTACCCTAAAAGGCAGATAGGTATAGTAAGTTTAAGTCCATCTTTGCCTTCACATCTTTGCTTGCATCCTTGCATATCTATTTTTTTTAATGAAGGAATTTCACTGATTTTGTTTTATACACATGTAGCCCATTATGTCAAGAATCTCCTATCCCAGAGCAACCATTAAGCAAACAAATCCCACCCACAAAAGCATCATCAACTTTTACAGTTCACACTCCAGAGTAATCATCCTCTAGTCAAATTACTGTGCAATTGACTACAATTGGACCAAGAAAAATAATGCTTGCAATTTTTTATTTAATTTACTAGCAAGGCTGCTCAGATGGAGTCCTAATTTCCATAAATCACAGACTATATAATAAAGGAGTAAAATGCAACAATCTGCTAAATATTGTAATTTGAAATGCCTAAGATTATTTTGGAAACAAAATCAGAATAAATATGATTATGCCCAGAATGAGGTTCTAATTCATAACTAAGTACAACACACTAAGGAATTGACACACGAGATAAGTATGAAATGGTGATTATTTCATACATAAATCAGATTGTCTATCTTTTTGGTCTTTCCTTCTTAAATCGAATGTTAATCAGCCGCTTATCACAAAGAGAGAAGGAAGAATAATAACCAATGAAACAGTGAATATGAAATAATAATTTATTAAATTTGTACCAGTGTTTTGAGTGGTGGTGTTAGGATTTTTGACTGTGAGGGTAAACTTCTCTCCACTTGGGAAAATTTCATTCTAAAAGAAGATTCTAACCCATCTACTTCATCTGAAATTACATACTCTTTTATAAAATTACATTTGGATTATAAGTCTGAGTACACTATAAAAAGTCAAAATTTAATTTTATTGAAAACTATTTTTTCAACATTACAAAAAATTAAGACAGTAGTTCAGTTTTAATTTCTTAAACGAAATTTGCTAATTCAAAATATTTTTTTGTAAAAGTTTTAATCTTTTTAAAAGGCTTTTCATATTGACAGCATTGTTTATTTTTTCTTTTTATATAAAAAAATTTAAATATGTTGAAGAAAATGGTTTTGTCTGATTTAAAAATCTGAACTTTATTTCTTTAGAATCATCATTAAAAATGTAATTTTCTTGGAATCAATGAGTCACGTGTTAGAAACTAAAAAGATTTGTTCCTATTTACAATGCCTCCCCACGGGACAGAGTTTGACACCAGGGTCGTTTTTTAACGTGGAGAAAAGGAACAAAAAATAAAAATTGTCCCAGTCGTGAAGGATTTCTCCTCCACTAACAGAGAACAAGAAATTGAAGTGTAGCATCTGAAGAACAGATACTACACTTTGATCTTGACCCAAAGGCCAAGAATCGTTGGGACTGGAAATCTTGTCTATTTAAAGGTTTCAAATGTTAGATATATTGACCTGTTATAGGGATGACCTTGATCGAATAGAAATTGAACACAACCTAGCTAAATAGTTGGTCAAGTATACTCGTATGAAGGTATAGCAAACACTTCACCTAAAGTGCATAAATGGTTACTAGCCGAAGTTTAAAATAAAAACCTGCAATAGATATCTGTACACAAGTGTGAAGGGCGTATCATGCTTTAAAAAAAAAAAAAAAAAATCAGGGTTAAATACCCGTCATATGAGCCCTTGGGCTTGAAAAGAAGCTTCACCACACTTAATAGAGCATGTAGATAAATAAATTAGCAGATGAGTAGCATTAATATATATATATATATATATATATATATATATATTAATATATATATACACACACACACACCAATTCCTCAACTTGAATCTTTGGTATTATGTTTCAGAATTTTTTATATGAGTCATTGACAATTTGTATTATTAGATAATTCAAATTTCTATTCTCATCTTGGAGTTTATTTTATTAATGATATTTAGGACTAATGTAACCTTCGACCCTTTCCAGGTGCATTTTTTTTCTGTCAAAAGAAAATAGATATCCTCTGTATGAGTGTTTTGCATGGGGAATCTGTATTGAAGCTAGTGTTGCGCACAATTCAATGTAACAATTTGTTTTATTTTTCTTAAACTATACTAGTTTTTACTTCCAAAATAATCATATGTTGTTCCCACCAAAGGAAATACAAAATTATAGACTTTAAGATGACAACCATTTAAAAATAATTCCAACTCGGACAAAGTATTTCCTGGTAGGGATTAAATCGAATTCCATTTCATTCTTTTTTCAAGACATTCTGCAACAATACACCAGAAAAAAATAGATCAGCATAAAAAAAACTGATTTTGTAAAAAGAAACTGACTTCACTTTATATTATCTTCATTATTATTGAATAAAAAGAAAACATTTAAATTATCCATCTCTCTGCATATCTCAGCATTGTTTTGCCTTTTTGGAATACCCATTGCCACTTGCATTGGGCAAAATGTTGGTTCGGGAGAGATGCAGTTGGTAATTACTTATGTTTTTTCCTAAAGGAATCATCTCTTATCAAGGTTTAGAGAAAAAAACAAAACAAAATGGCATAAAGTTAACATGTCCTAACACTTAAGAAAGACAGTACAATAAAGATTACACAAATTCATCAAGTATTTTTTTTAACAATAAAAACATTTTAACGGCCAAAGTTGAAATTTTCTACTTTATATTAAGGTCACTGACCAATGGAAATAATTCAAAATTTAAATATCACACAGTCATCATAATAATACAGACTAGAAATCGTTTATTAGTCAAATTTTATTTCATAAAAACAAAAATACTGGATGAATTTGTGTACATTTTAGTGTATAGCCTTTTTCCTTAACCTAACATGTTTGTACATAAAGTTTTTACGCACTTTTTTTTTTTTTATATATTGACGTAAAACTGGATAAGCACCATATCTTCTAACAGTTTAAGTTATCTTGAGATTTTAAAAGTTGAACCTAAATAGCATTTAAGCTAGCACCTCAATCTTTGATCCTAACTAGCCAATTTATATTCATTATTCTTGTACCATGTTACCAGCATTATAATAATTAGAGCTATAACAACAGCATATTCTTTTGTTTTGACTTGAGTGTGTATCCGTTGATATCTTATATGCTTCTATATAGAATGATGTGGTTCTCAGTTGTGTCTGATATATACTCGAGAGTCCAAGTAATGAAAAGGATATGCTGTTGTCACAGCCCTAATAATAATGTACTTTGCTAGTTTATTGAAAAATTTATCAGACAACTGATAATCTAAAAACATTTTTCAATAACTTACATATCAAAATCAGTAAGGGGAATAACTCATTTTTAACTGAAGAATATAAAAAGACTTCTTTCAAGTAGTTTTCAAAAATTTCTAAAAATGAGGAAAAAACTTTTTTTTAATTAAAAGGTAAAATGATTCATTTTATCCCAGGCAATGCTGGGTAAGTACAGCTAATATATTTATTGATTGTAAAGCACTATTTTTAGCCTTATTTTAGGTTAAAAAAAAAAAAAATAAAAGACGTTACCGACTTATCTCTAACAAAATCGATTATTGATACACTGCTCATTCTTAACATTGTTAAACGGGTACAATGGAGCATGGGAATAGAGGGAGTGTTCATTACTCAAGTTCATTCAAGCATGAAATGAACTCCCTGAACATTAATTTTCTCATTAACTCATTTTTTTTTTTTACATGTATCCAGAAACTTTAAAAACCGATCTGTGTATATACAATTACTTAACAGATATTTTTGATAGCCATATATATATATATATATATATATATATTAAATATATCATGTTCCTACAATTGTCAGTAGAGAATTTAATAACTATACCACCAGTTCTAAGATTCGAACTCTAAATCCAAGTATTATGAAACTGGTCTCTTATCTGACCGTTATGTTTTAAAATGCGACAGAATTATGCTTTGTATTTTAAATATAGACACAGGTAATGAGATTCTAAATATTCCAACCTCCTAAAAGGAGAAACCCTTGCAACATGGCTAAGTAGATTTTTAATTTCTTTCAAAGGGCTCAATATGTGTGTGTGTGTGTGTGTGTGTGTGTGTGTGTGCGCGTAATAGCATGAAAATTGAACTGTCTGATGGCTTACTTGCCATAAACATTTTCATACTATTATTACAAAGTTCTACTTATGCACTGAGCACCGTTGAAGGAAATACTAAATATATATATATATATATATATATATATATATATATATATATATACGTTATAAATTACTTTATAATCATGTGTGTGTGTATATATGAAAACAAAGACACTTCAAAGGGTGTACGAGAATTAGCAATGTTCAATTGTTGTAAAAATATAAAGACTTTGTATCTTGGTATTTTATGTATATGATGAAACTAGCTATAACTTTTTTTTTTTTATGGATGGTTTGGTTGTTTTTGTTTTATGGCATATCAACCCTTTGCAGATTATTTAATGCCGAGAATATATTTGTTCTTTTCAAGTCGGTTTCTATTTAACCCATAGTTGGGACCCTGACAGGTACTACCTCTTCGGGTCAGAATAGACCTCGGAGCAATGGCAATTAAAGGGTGGCTCTACACTCCCCAAAGCCCACAAGCTGGCGCCACACCATCGGATATAGTTTAAGATCATATCCAGGACCAATTTTTTTATGGAAGCCTTATTGTAAAAGAAAAACGAAAATTTCTAGCAAATTCTAATTTTTTTTTTTTATAGTTTGGTCAACCTATGAAGCTGATTTGACAGTTATGAACATAAAAAGGAAACAAAGTAGCCTTTGTGAATCTAGCCTAACTATGCAATGAAACAATTATTAATGAATAAAAATTAAGAACTTGCTTGAACAAGATTCAACATATCCGTGAATCTCATGTTCACGCATTGACATTGCTTGAGCAATAAGTTTTTAAGCAATTACAGATTCTTTTTTTAACTGGGAAAAGACTACAATACTCTTTGTCCTTTTGGTAAGGAGCAAAGTGTAGTATATGTTTCTGCTAGACTGAAGCAATTTCTATTTGTCTCAATCCAGTGCTTTTTATGGAGGAGCTGTATGAAATTGCCATAATGTATTATTTGTAATAAATAAGATTTGTAATAAATAAATTTGTAATAAATAAACGCAACAGATTTGCATCAGGTGAGACAATCACAAAAAGTAAAGCAGCAAAAATGCTGACATACAATTTATGCACTAGATTTTCACAACAGAAATTCGATGACTCCAGATTTTTATTTATATATATATATATATATATATATATATATATATATATATATATATATATATATATATACACACTTCTGTAAATTTGTTTTGTTTTTTTATTGTATTGATATTCATATCAAAAACCCTTCTTTCTATTTATTTAAAAAGAAAATACAACTGATATATATATATATATATATATGGGTCGTGGAATTGCATTCAGCTGCAAAATATCTAGGTAATTTGCATATTCTTTTAAACATTCATTTTAATTCCCGATTAGTTTTTTCAGTTTTCTTATAGGGTGATCATCTTTAGTTAACTATTACGTGTAATTATATTCACGCAGATACTCTACATGATTTATACTTGCATAATATTTGCGTAAAAATGTTATAGTAAACAAAGCTTTTTTCATACGTATTCGTATACATATTTAAAAAGTTTTGCTGACCAAACTCCTGTCAGTTTTGAATCTACAGATATGAAACGTAATATATAGGGTATTCGAACCCATGCAAAACTTTATATTTAGGTTGTAGCCGAGGAGAATGATGCAAAAAGTGTGAAATTTTAAAAAATGGATGGCATTACAAATATGCATGCGTATAATAATAGCTATTGGTTCATGGTTTAATTTTTAGCCTTGCAGCAAGCATGTCTTCATAGCTCAAACATTATTGTCAAAGGAATAAGTAAATCGTAAGCTAAACGGTTTGGCCGAAAATATTGTCGAACGATAGCTTAAAAGAGTTGGGCATCTTTTTTTTCAACTGGTAGAATCATTGTTACGTTCGTTTCTCGATTTGCATAAATTTCAACTGTTCGACCAGAAATATAACTTTCTCTTTGACAGTTTAAATGCTTCCAAAATCCTTTGTATCAAAATTAAAAAAACAAAAAAACAAATGTAAATAAAAATTATTTGATAAAAAAGACGAACATCCTTACTTATCTGTAAAAACAATATATTTTTTAACATTGTGCGAAAAAGATTTATTTGAAAATATCTAAAAGATATTTGTGAAAAGAAAATTACATTCATAAAAGTAAATAAACGCATATTTATCATTTTTAAAGTCAATACTGAAAAGAAACACTAAATCGGAACCGTTATGAACTGGGACGAGTCTCAGGCTATCACCGTCTATTCGCGTCTCATCTATATTTGACCGATTAGTGACAGTTGTTAGTTATATTTTGTTCAATTTTACATTTTTCAGTTATTAAACATATTGAATGTTCACATCAATTTTATTTTCGTTTGGTAACAATCGTTTTGTTTTTCACCCCCCTCCTCCTTTTTAAACATACTTAGAATTGCCGACGTGTTTTCGAAGAAACTGACAATCATTTTGGTCAATTTAATTTCGTAATTATTTTAATAGTACTTTTTAATTCATTTTATTTTCCATATTTGATTTTTTTTTTTTTTTTATTATTATTATTTACGAGAGTACCCAGAGCCAGCGTATTTTAAACACCTCCAACAGAACCTCACCAGAACGGCTTTCGGAATAAACACTCCCAACCTCGAAAGTTGGGTGTGTTTATACTACGCAGGGTACTTTCGTAAAAAAATAAAAATATCGCATTTTTTTTTATTACAAGATATATTTGACAAAAATATATACTTGGCCTTCGGGACGAGATCAAAGTGTAGTATCTGTTCTTCATTTCTTGTTCTCTTTCGGTGGAGGAGAAATCCTTCACGACTGAGACAATTTTTATTTATGTACCTTTTCTCCACGTTAAAAACGACCCTGGTGTCTAACTCTATCCCGTGGGGAGGCATAGTAAATAGGTATATTTGACAAAAAGTAATATAAAAATATGTAAATCACGCAGAAACAAGAAATGGCTTCATAATTTTATAACTATAACAAGAAAATAAAAACGTATTTGTTTATATATATATATATATATATATATATATATATATATATATATATATTAAGTAATGTGATTTATAATTTAAAAGTTTTAAAATTTTTTAAATTTAAAAATCAAAATTTAATTAAATTAAAAATCAGTTTCATAAGAAGGAACAACAACAAAGTTTGTTGTTGTTCCTTCTTATGAAACTGATTTTTAATTTAATTAAATTTTGATTTTTAAATTTTAAAAATTTTAAAACTTTTAAATTATAAATCACATTACTTAATATTGAATTAGCTCTAGGACATTTAACTATCGAGCTTATTATATATCTAAATTACAACGAGCATTTCCTGTATTTTAATTAAACTAGTAATTTCACTATTACATTAAAATACACTTAGCTCTTTAGACTATTATTCTAATCTCCTTTATATATATATATATATATATATATATATATATATATATATATATATATATATATATATCATTAACAGAGCACATTTAAAACAAACGGATGTTACGAAACTGTCATTTCCTGTAACAGCTGTCTGTCTTTAATAAGTGCATGCACGGTGCGTGTTGTTGTGCCTGTTGCGGCCATAATTGCAGCATTAAGCATGGGGAAGGGGTGTGCTTGATCATGTGACACTGTCCTCATCGTCGTTCACGGAACAGGAAATATGGCATTTTCTTTTTCTCTTCACTCGACGCCGACAAGTTGTAATCAAATGTAATGGCAAAGAATGTTTCGGAATTTTTCAGCTGAACACTAATAATTTGACGAGGAGTTCGAATAGGGGAAAAAATAATGCGATAAAAATGGCTCCATGTTTTTTAATATTTAACAAATAACTATTTCGACTTAACGCATGTAATTTGAAGAAATGCTACAGGAAGCACGATTTTCATTTTAAAAAATCGTCTTACTGCATGCCGCCATGTCGTTATTTTGCATCATTATAAATAAAAAATAAAAAAAATGGTACTCGTGCAGTCGTGCACTTCTTGATCCGTGCTGAAATAATAACGTTACTATTTAAAAAGCCATTCTTAACATGGGAGGGGAGGGTGTTTTACTGTACAATTGGAAAAAAAAAATCATAAAACTTTAAACTTGGAAATACGATTTAAAAAATAGCGCGGATCAATAAGTGCATTTACTGCATTAGCACCAAAAAAATATTAAAAGGTCTTTTTTTCTTTTGTCGGTACGTAATACTAACTTGATTTTAATTCCAAAACGTTCCTAATGTCACACAATTAACATACGACTCATCAGTTACTAATTTGACTCATTTCATTTCCAAAGTTTTCGTTGACATAACCTCCGATCTGAATTTTATAATTTGTTCAGTTTCGAGAAATAATGGATAATTCCTATTAAAGGTGCTTCTTGCGTGAAGAGTATATCGTAAAGCAAGGGTTACGAAATTACAATCACACCTCTCTCGAACCGGCACTGCTGGCTCGAGTCTTCATGTCAAGTCCAAGATGACTAGAGCCCTCAAAAATGGTTACTCATCATTCAGTACTGTTCCAGTTTAAAGTCACTTTACTTTAATGAACTAACCGGAACCAATGCGTCAACATGATTACGCCGTATTATTCTTTCGTAATAAGTAGATTACATATCTAGACAAAAATTAATTTTAAGGCTCCTCAAATTCTAACTAGAATTGTCTACAATGGATCGTTGAAGTAACAGTTTTGGGGAGGTTGAAGGTTCAATCCTCACTAAGAATAGCATCAAATTCCACTTTTACTGACGAAATAAAAATAATTTACTATTGTAGTTTAAATTAAAAATCAAAGTTTCATACAAGTTCTCGAGTCAGAAGAAAAAGTTTACAAGTTCGAAAAAAATAAATAAAATAAAATAAAATGCACCCGAGGAAAGCTGGAGGTTACATCGGCCGAAACATTGTAAATATAAAAACCGAGATGAAAATAGACGAATGATACAAATAAATCAACTTTTGTACTTGTAAGAAATTTATTTTCAAAATAAAAAAAAAAGACGCATACATTTTACAAATTAGGCACAAGGCCATCAAAAGTGTGTGTGGTGTGTGTGAGGAGAACGCCAGAACGGTTTATCCTACTCCGCCCCCGATTCGTCTAAGCATTGTTCTTTTTATTCTTTCACTATTTGTCTATCACTTCCACTTCAGCAATCACCATAATACCACATTTACTCTATATCCTCAATGGTTTAAAATCAATTTTAGTTACAATTTCATTCTAGCCGAATAAGGGTTATGCTCGGGCTAAGAGCTTGAAATGAACAAGAGTATTAGCCTTTCTTTTTTAGCTAAGTCCAAAATAAATTCTTTTTTTTTTTTTTTTTATGTGGGAAGGAGACAAACATTTATATTATATTTATTAAAAGTTACAAAGTTGAACAAAATTTAAAAAAGAAAAATTTGTGGGAGAAGAGGGCACCTGCACAATAAAAAAAAAGACCGAAATAGACTCCATTTTCATTCTCTTTTCAAAAATATAATTTAACAATTATATTGCATTTTAAAATGTAATTATATAATATCGAGTCTTGGTAAATGTGTAGTTTAGCACGGTACCTTCTCTGCACCAAATTTTTTTTAGCTAACTTTAAATTTGAATCTAATTGTCTCTTTTCATTATATTTCATGAGAACCTTGTCTTAATTTTTTTTCATGAGGGATCACAATCGGTAAATACCTATTTTACCAATGCCAAATTCACATGGAAATTCACTTTATTTTTCAAATAGTTTCTTGTAACAAAACTAAGGATTACAGCTGGTTTGCTACTATTACTGTGTAGTAGCGAGTTTGTTTGCTGCGCTGCACGATTGTCGAGTGATCACAATCAAATGTTTTTCAAATCTCGGCGTGGATACACTTGTTACGTTTAGTCACACTGATGAGTCCAAAGGCGAGGGTGGGTTATACTAAAATAAAGTCATCTGATGTATATATAAGTTAAAGTATTTGAAATGGTTGTGCGAAAATATACTATCCGCTGCTGCTGAGTGTCCTTGTTATATCAAACATTATTGAACCATTGAACCAAATAAACAAGCAGAGTTAATATCATTTTGATTCACTTCGTAGTTCTTATTTGTGAACACAGAGCTTTGGCAATAGACCTTTATAATTGTATATTATTAAGATACATAATTATAATTAGATAAATATATTCAATTTTGATCAAAGTAGGATACGCATGTCGCATACGCCGCTCTTAAAACGAAACACGGCGTTTAGTTTCGTTTAACATTTTTAAATTATACAAATTATTTATTAAATGATAAAATGGGGTTCGGTAATGTCATAAAATCATTCCAGTCTCTAATCGGCTAATTTTGGGGGATTAAACAATAAACAACCCTAAATATGTAGGGAAACCCCGGTTTAGAAACGACATAAAAAGCACGTTCCGGAGATGGGGAGGGGGTGAATGAATACCTGGAGTTCAGGGTTACTTAAAAAAAAAAAAAAAAAAAAAAAAAAAAAAAAAAGAAAGAAAACGCAGTGTGCCTTAAAGATATTTAAGTCTATAAATTTCCAAAATTATTTCTACAAATGTCACAGTATTGACATCATTTCTTGTTCTCTGTCAGTGGAGAAGAAATCCTTCACGATTGAGACAATTTTTATTTTTGTTCCTTTCTCCACATTAAAAAACGACCCTGGTGTCTAACTCTGTCCTGTACTCCTGTGGGGAGGCATTGTAAATAGGAACACCATATTTACTGTTTTATGGCCATGATGTGGCTCCTCTCAATCGCAGGCAAAATCGAATAACTGCTAGATTCTAGCAGTGCTAGAAATGATAGGGTTACGTCGATTAACACTCACTCAAATTCAAAAACTTTTCAATTCACTTTTGGTGAAATTAAAATAAGTTTCTCCAGTTATTTTCAAAAAGAAATTTGACTATTAAACTGGGAAGATTGCATGACCATAAAACAGATACTAACTCCATGCACTTATGTTACCGTGCTGAAATAATATTTAGAAAGCCATTCTTAACATGGGGAGGCAAGGGTGTTATGTGATTATTCTGTACTTTCACCTAACAATTTAATAAAAAAAGAAAAAAAGATATCGTGAAACTTGAAAATATTTTTTTTTAAAATAGCGCGGTACAATAAGTGCATAAGCAGCAAAATATGAGATGATAATGCCTGGGATTAGGGCATCCAGACAACAGAGTAGAAACTCCACTACCCCTCTGGGTTGATCACTGAAAAGATAGAACAATTTAATACTTTACGTTTCAGACAGATAGCAAAACAATTAGTAAAGATAAAATAAGTTAAAGTCAAATTCAACAGAACTTACTTCTTCAATATACATGTCGACGAAACATGAAGTTTTTGTTAATCTCAAATAAATCAACTTCCCCGCCTTTTTTTTTTTTTTTTTTTTTTCTTCTTTCAAAATCACAATAAAAATTCTGACAGGATTTGTTTTTAGGTCAATCGGAAACCCCCCTAGCAAACCGCCAGTCTTTCAAAAAAATATATTTTTATACCAAAAATAAAACATGTCTATAAAAATGCAGTTATTGCTTTAAGACTTATTTTATAAATTATCTAAAAATAAAGTACTGCAGATTAGCACCATCCACTAACCCTCCCCCCTACTCCTCTAAAAAATAGATTTTGCTTTTAAAACGAGTATAAATCCTGAAAAAAGGCTGATTATTATTAATAATTTTCAGTGGTGGTGGTGGTGGGGATCAGTTTTGCATAAAAATGTAAAATGATCCTGCATTTCCGGACTATTCTAGTGTTTTAGGGTAGTTTAGCCTTTTTTTTTTTGCTACGGAAGGTAAATCCTGTAAGTTCTTGGGGGGGGGGCGTTACTTTTTTTCCTGGACGATTACACGTGTTTTACTACTGAGACTTAGGGTTAATAATAAAAAATGTTAACTGTCCTAAAAGTTTAGAATAGAAAATGGAGGATCCTTTTATGTTAAATTTATGTACGAAACGGATACCCCCCCCCACACACACACACAAAATTCTAAAATATTTTATTTTGTTTTGTTTTTCCGACACAATTTTAACGACCGCTTGCACAAGGATTTCTGCGGGCTAAACGAACCGATAAAGATTCTGAATAATCCGTTCTATTTTTTTTTTTTTTTTTCATAACGAATAATTTGAAGATTTGATTTGTGTTAATAAAATTAACGATCAACTTTCGATCAACTTTCGTATCTGTGTGAATATTTAACATGCAGAGACGAGAAACAATATGTTTCTCGTCTTTAAAATAAAAAAGTAAATTTTTAAAGCAGTTTACATAAATATTTATGGGAATCTTAATTCATTGTTCTAAGGGAAGTAACTATTTTACTAAAGTAGTTGAAAAATCATTTTTTCTCTACAATTACTCGATATTTTTAAGAAAAATTACATCACATTTTACATATTTATTTTTGTTAATATTATAAAACTGGGTTTTTTTTTTACTTTAACTGCAATTCGACATTCACCATTAAATTGAGGACTTTTAGCAGTTTTCGAGTATGCTGAAAACGAATATCACATTTAAATTTGGGGCAGACCAGTAGTTTTTTTTTATATCAACACCTTTTATTATTCAATGTAATCCCTCATGTTTTCACTAGTGGCCATGTTTTTTCCAACCGCACAAGTACTAATGCGCATGCGTGTTACAAAACATGTTAACAATCGCGACGGCCACTGACATTTAAGGAATACAGTGGAAAAAAATGTCTTAATATCCAGAATACTACTTGTCTGTCTCAAAATTGAATGTGATTTTCATTTTCAGCAGACCCGAAAATCTTTAAAAATCGTCAATTTAAAGGTGAATATTGAGTTAAAAGGAAATATTTACCAAAACTAAAAAAAAATGATTTTATTTCAAGTTTAATTTTTTTGTTTTTTTACAAGGAAGTCACCACTCGAGCATAAGGGTTAATAAATGTACCTATTTACAATGCCTCCCCACGGGACAGAGTTAGACACCAGGGTCGTTTTTTAATGTGGAGAAAAGGTACAAAAATAAAAATTGTCTCAGTCGTGAAGGATTTCTCCTCCACTGACAGAGAACAAGAAATTGAAGTGCAGCACCTGAAGAACAGATGGTATTTATTTGCTCCCCCACCGAGCAAATTAGGCACAAGGCCGATTTTTAATGTGAGGAGTGAAGGGAGGGGGAAGGGAAAAAGGGGACCAGCTCCCGAGAGGTGGGAAATGGGAGCTGGTTAATGGTCAGGCATGTGGGGTTGCCCCCACATCTGGTCTTTGCTAGTCATAGCTAGTCATAGCTTGCAGTATCTGCCGGAACAGATGGTGTTTATTTGCTCCCTCACCGAGCAAATTAGGCACAAGGCCGATTTTTAATGTGAGGAGTGAAGGGAAGGGGAAGGGGAAAAGGGGACCAGCTCCCGAGAGGTGGGAAATGGGAGCTGGTTAAAGGTCAGGCATGAGGGATTGCCCCCACATCTGGTGTTTGCTAGTCATAGCTAGTCATAGCTTGCAGTATCTGCCGGAACAGATGGTGTTTATTTGCTCCCCCACTGAGCAAATTAGGCACAAGGCCGTTTTTAATGTGAGGTAAAAACTAGCTCCCCTAAAAGGGGTCACTCTGGTTACCAAAAATAATAATTGTCCCAGTATAGAGGGTTTCCCCTCCATTGACTGGTACAAATTATCTTAAGTGCAGTATCTGCCGGAACAGATACTACACTTTGATCTTGGCCAAAAGAATAAATGTAAGGTGGCAGTGTAGTAATCGTTAATGGTGTAAATTGGGTAGAAGTTTATTATTTAAGGCAATGGCTCAACAAAAACTTATTTACATTCGACTTGAAGGCTATCATATTTTAATAGGCCAGAAAGCAGGCCAGCGGAGTAGCGTTTCACGGGTGGGCAGTTCTAGGAATGAAGCTTTGTTCATGGAATCTTTTTAGATTTAGGCAGAGATAGCCGTATAAATTGTATACAAAAAGTCATGCATAACAGTGTGGTTCTTAATTATAATTATACCCAAATTCCAGTGAAGATCAATGATTGATACCTACGAAAAGTCAAGGTAAACGGCTAATATGATAACGCAAACTTATTTACAAAGTTCATTAAAAGAATGGGCAAATACGGGAAATCTGAGGAACTTAACAGGTTGTTCTCAGAGAGAATTATTTGATGATAGCCTGTATGAAAACTCCTAATATATATATATATATATATATATATATATATATATATATATATATATATATATATATATGAAATTTATTTATACAAACGTAAATTTCATATACCTGCTCTGTTTACTCATTGAGCACTCTTTGGTAGACACATGTTGTTTCATTGGATGTACTTCTAGGAAACTAAACTCTACTGGCTAAATATATATATATATATATATATATATATATATATATATATATATATATATATACACACACACACACACATACACAAGCAGATATATGGACATATGTGCCTACATTAAAGATGGCTTTCCGTGTGGTAGGGATATCTGCAGAGAAGACCCTAATTTACCATATATGTGCTTCCGGGTTGCACTTGTTTACACCACCGTATTTATATTTGCCCTCTATCGCTCCCACAACAGCGGAGTTACTATCTTTACGAGTATATCTGAGAAAATTGACCATATACTGCCTGCTCATCCTTTGGCTAACATTCACATCTGTGGTGACTTCAATGTCCACAATGTGGAATGGCTGACCCATTCAAAGAAGATAGATGATGAGGGGAGGTTTTGTCATGATTTTGCCATTGCCTATGACCTCACTCAGATTGTTCACGAACTCACCCGTGTGCCCGATACTACCGGTCAGTAAGCAAGCCTTCTAGACCTTTTTCTCACAACTTCCTCTGAGCTATGCTCATGTTCCGTTCTATCTTCTCTGGGATCTTCCGACCACTCGATTGTATCAGTTAAGATAAAAATGAAATGTAATAAGTTTTCAGACGTACCTCTCCACCGTATCAATACTCTATGGCTGACTGGGTTAGCTTCTGCACATTCATATCTGATCTACCTCTGCATTTCATGTTTAAAAAGGATTTTTTTTTTTTTTTTCCTTTTTACATGGTGGTCACCACTTATCAAGGCCCGGAAGCACATGAAAAGGTAAAGCCGTAAAAATTACGATTAGGATGTGTCCTCTGTAGTATCAGACATGACCGAATGGATAATTGTAGGCATAGACCGATTCATACCATCAAAAAAATTCCAATAAAAACCTAACAGCCAACCATGGTTCTCCCCAGAATGTGCTGCTGCCATCGCGCACAGAAATCACTTTTTCCATTGCTACCAACGTAATGGATGTACCGAGATGAAAGCTGCTTTCAGGACTGCTAGCAACCACTGTAAAAGAGTAATAACAAATGCAAGAGAGCAATATGCTCAGTCCGATAAATCCAAAGTAGCATGCGTTCTATCCCAATCATCATCAATGGACTTGAGGTCATCTCGTCAGCATCAGACAAAGCCAAAGTATTTGCCAAGAACTTTGCAGCTAATTCTACCCTATGCGACGAAGGCCAACTCCTCGTATTTCCTCCCATAACAGACAACATGCTATGCAACATACAAATATCTGTGTGTGAGGTTGCCAAGCTAATCAAGAACCTTGATTCCAGTAAAGCAACTGGCCCTGATGGTATTCCAATTATAGTGTTGAAAAAGCTTCAACCAGAACTTGCCCCCATACTTACAAAACTGTTTAAGAGTTGCCTTAAGAAGTGCTTCCCAACACCCTGGAAAACCTCATCAGTATTCCCTGTATTTAAGAATTCAGTTGATAAATCATCTCCCTCTCAGTACAGACCAATAAGTCTCCTATGCCATGAGTAAGTTGCTGGAATCCATATTAAATAAAGAAGTAGTCAACCACCTCAACAGAAATAACCTTCTTAATCTTAGTGACATGCAATATGGTTTCTGTTCTGCTAGATCTACAGCAAATGTGCTAACAGTTATATCTCATAGGATTAGTGAATCTCTCAACAAAGGCTTCCTTTCTATGGCAATTGCTCTTGACATATCAAAGGCCTTCGATAAGGTATGACATAAAGGCCTACTTCACAAGATTTCCAGCTACGTTATAATTGGAAATGTTTTCTCAATTATTAAATCGTTTCTCTCTGATAGGCTCATAATAGTGGTGGTTGATGGGCAGAAATCAAAGGACCACAGTATTAATGTTGGGTCCCTCAGGGGTCCATCCTGGGCTACATCAATGATCCCCCAACAACACATACTTAAACCATTCGTTGACATCTATGCTGATGACACTACCCTCTATGGCAACACATCAAAGGCCGTAAATGACAAAGTTCTCTCTGATTCTTTCTCCACTGGTCTTGAGCATGTGGTACAGTGGGGGAAGAGGTGGCTGATTACTGTCAATACATCTAAAACCAAACTCCTATCTTTACATCATCAATGCTCTGATCCCCATCTGGCATCAATTGAAATGGATGGCTCATCTTGGGGAGGCTCCATGTTTTCATAAGCTTCTGGGATTGACACTTACTCCTGATCTGAAATGGAACACGTACATCAAGTCTGTTGCCAAGGTCGCTGTAAAAATGGTAGTATCCTTCTACCACTCCAGAAGATATCTCACTGCTGATGCAATTCTCTATCTATATAAAAGCCAAGTACGTCCAAGGATGGAGTACTGCTGGCACATCTGGGCAGGAGCTGCTAAAAACAGCCTATCCTGCCTTGACAGAGTACAAAATAGACTTCGTGGCTTAGTGGGGGGGGGTCCTTTTCTGTTCCCTGCAACCTCTCTCCCACAGAAGAGACGTTGCGAGCCTGTCTTTGTTTTATCGTTATTTGCATGGCAAATGCTCATCTGAGCTCCAATCTATGGTCCCCTCTCGCCAATCTTTCACAAAAAACACCTGTCTAGTTAAAACCACTGTCAATAATTTTCCCCACTCTTTATCTGTGCCTAAATCCAAACGTAGATTCCATGAACAAAACTTCTTTCTTAGAAGTGCACACCTGTGGAACTCTCTTCTGTTTGCCTGTTTCCCACCTGACTACAACCTAGATGTCTTCAAGTCCAACATAAACAAATTCCTGATGAACCACCCCCTTAAATAAGACACTTTATCAAATCTCGATTACTACGATATTATCCCATTAATTACTGTACACGCAATAACCCTTATCCCCGACTGGCTTCCGAGCCTTGATAAGTGGTGACTACCATGTAAAAAAAAAAAAAAATAAAATAAAAAAAAAAAACGCTTGTTTATAAAAACATTTTGGACTACATAGGTGCATACATTGACAGTTCTGGTATTTTTAAGCTTAGTTTCCTTAAACTTAACTCGGCCTTCAGAATTTTAAACCTTTAGCATATGTATACAAAATGTTTGTATAAAAAATGAATAAGGTACCCCGGATGTGAAGTGGGCCATCAATGATTATTTGTATTTTTTCACAACTTTGAAGATTCCATTAATTGATTGTATTATACATCGTCACTATGATATAGCCATTCAAACCGTATTCCTGCATCTTGCATCTGATGAAGAAGGAAATGTGGATGCCAAAGTTTTTACTTTTTTTCTATTTACATTACTTAAAAACTATAGTGCATTCATGAAATGGTAGTCATTGCAATTTTTTATGAAAAGCAAGATTTTTCTTAGAATTGCATTTTTACATATTTATCAAATCCATATCAGAAAAAAAAAAAAGCTGTACAATTTCAAAACTGCATAATGATTCCCAAGTCCCCATTGGCAGAGTTTAAGTTGTTGTTTTGGAATATTCCAGGTATGACTGTCACTAAACATTCTACAAAGTGCCTTCAATAAGTTTCCAGACATTTTTTTTTTGTACAGGCATTTAAAATTGTCATAGACTCTTGAAAATTCTGTGTTATTGTTATACATCTTATGAGTGACTAATTTTTATGATTTCAGGTTCAAATGAACAGCTACAGCAGGAATTGGAATACACACTACTAAAGCCTGATTATCAAAGCTGGTGAATTTCAAAAATGCAATCTGGACGTGAGGACAGTTTAGAAGAATGATATGCATTAAACAATTCTGTTTTAAACTTGGAAAAAAAATGGGTGCTAATGTAGAGAGTGATCCGAGCTATTTTTTTAAATCATATTTCCACGTTTAAAGTTTTATTATACGTTTTTTTATTCAATTGTAAGGTTAAAGTAAAGAATAGGTACAAAACACCCTCCCCTCCCCATTTTAAGAATGGCTTTTTAAATAATAACGTTATTATTTCAGCACAGATCACTCTCTGCATAAGTACCAAAAAATGACACAAACGTATGGAATGCTTCAGACTGTTTCTGGACAATCTTGCATGAATCAAGAATCAGTTTTTGAGTGGTATAAAAGATTCAAGGAAAGCAGAGAGTCTGTGAGGGATGATGAGACGTGTGGGAGGAATAAGACGTCAGAACACCAAAGTTGATTGGTCAAATAAAGAATTTCATGGATAAGGGTCACCGTGTGTCTATAAAGACAATAAGTGCACAGTTTGATGTCAGTGTGGGAACTGTACACATAATTATTCGCGAGGAACTGAATATGCAGAGGAATTATGCGAATGCACCAGTCCACAACTTCATCCATATCAGACTATTTGACCAAGATGAGCATCAAAACAGTTCCTCACCAGACCTTGCTCCCTGTGACTTGATTATTTCCTAAGCTCAAAGAAAACCTTAAAAGCTGTTATGAAACACTTGAAGAGATGAAAGAGGCTGTGACGAGAGTCATTGATACACTCGCCAAGATGACTTTCATAGAGCTTTCCAGAAGTTGTTGGAACGGTACAACAAGTGCATTGCAGCCGGGGGAGATTACTTCAAAGGGTGCCAGAGTTTCATGTGAGTACTATCAATAAAAGTGCCCATACAAAAAAAGTTCTGGAAACTTACTGAAGGCACCTCGTATGCACATATATATATATATATATTGTATTGGTAGTACTTATTTGTTTGTTCAAAACAAAATATATAAGTATGTCCACCAAAAGAGTGCTCAATGTTTACACAGAGCCAAAATAAGTGAATTTAGTTTACAAACAAATGGCTACACATAAGCATACATGTTTCAGCGAAAACCCAGTAAGGGAATCGCTTCGTCAGGCCAAGAACATCTCTGCTCCCTTACTGGGTTTTCGCTGAAACATGTATGCTTATGTGTAGCCATTTGTTTGTAAACTAAATTCACTTTATATATATATATATATATATATATATATATATATATATATATATACACACACACATATATATATATATATATATATATATATATATATATACACACACACACACACATATATATATATATATATATATATATGACTAGACATTGTGTAATTTTATTTTTGCGTTTGTTTCACATCTGTGACCTCATGATACGAGTTGGTTAACACCTGTGACGAATGTTCTGTGTGCTATCAAGTGATGCTCAGCATCAGCATCACTGATGCTGATCTTTAACATAACTTAATACATTTGTATTACTGTACACATAGATCCGAAAAACTTGTCAAAAACAAATATATAACAAATAAATGTTAACAGAGTTACTTTTCTATCTAACTGGATATGTTTTTAGTGTTTTTATTTAATGTAACATGTTTATTCAGCTCGAAAAACATACAGTGTTGTGTTCACCGATGCATTGGAAAATTTTAAATGGCGTCCAACTCTGTTTGACACGGTAAGTTTGGAAAAAGGAGTTAAAAATAAAAAACTAGACAAAATACTGCTAACACCCCAAAAAATGTATGCAATAATAAACTTCATTTAATATGTGTGCATGAATAAAAGTACTTAACGCTTTAAAATATTTTCTTGATATTTTTTATAAATAGCCCAATTCACCTTGTTTTTTAAGATACGTAAAGTACCTCATAAAACTTGGTACCTTTTAGAACATTACCATGCATCGTCACAGCCTCCTCTTTCATCTCTTCAATTGTTTCATAACAGCTTTTAAGGTTTTCCTTATACTACGCTGGCGCAGGTCAGGTCGCAAAAAAAAAAAATAAATAAAAATACCTTTTTTTTTAATTTCAATAAATCTTAATAGGAAAATAACAAAACTTTTGGGGGGGAATATCCTGCATTTGATACGTTTTTTTTTGTTTTTGTTTGTTTTATTTTTAGTCTGACAGTCTCGCAGCAAGTGTCGAGGGACTTTGGTTGAATTTAACTGATGTCTTTCTAGGAAGAATTTTGCCTACAAAAATATCGGGGAAACCAATGCCAACAATAGAATCCTCGGAGTCATACAAGTAAAAATGCACATGGTTTTTCATCCAATTCCTATGAACAAAACTTCGCCGGAAATATATAACGGGATGTTTGTGTTCTACATAGAAATAAAGGTTAGAGAATCTACATAAAATCTACACAGGAAGACAGTGGAGGTTTTGCCAAATGTCTAAGTGCATCCGTAAGGAGGACATAAGAGCATATTCCCGTTTAAAACTTCAAATATATTCTACTTTTATGAAGTAGTTAACCGCAAAAAAAAAAAATGAAATCTAGATACATTTCCCAACCTCAGGGATCACGGCCCCATCCATCCAAATTTTTAGGGCTGTTCCAATCAACCTTTTCTAAATAGAGCAAAAATTGCAACAAATAAGCTCTAATGATTTGGCAGAAATTTAATTTCTGCCAAATCATTAGAGCTTTTAAAAAGAAAATCGGGGTTTGTATTACTGTACACATAGATTCGAAAAAGTTGTCAAAAAACAAATATATAACAAATAAATGTTACAAAAACAAAATAAGTTACTTTTCTACCAAACTGAATATATTTTTCGTGTTTTTATTCAATGTAACATGTTTATTCAGCTCGAAAAACATACAGTGTTTACCGATCTATTGGAAAATTCAAGATGGCGTTTGATTCTCTCTTTAACACGGTAAGTGTGGGAAAAGATGTTATAAATAAAAAACCGGATAAAATACTGTAAAAAACTCGCTCAATATATGTTACCGTGACATAGGTTGACATATATTCGGTGGGTTTTTAATAGTATTTTGTATAGTTTTTTATTTATAACACCTTTTTCCATACTTACGGTGTTAAAGAGGGTGTGAGACGCCATCTTGAATTTTCGAATAGATCGGTAAACACTGTTTTTCGAGCTGAATAAATATGTTACATTGAATAAAAACACAAAAAAAATATCCAGTTTGGCAGAAAAGTAATTTATCTTGCCTTTGATAACATTTATTTGTTATATATTTGTTTTTTGACAACTTTTTCGAATCTATGTGTAAAGTAATAAAAACCCGAAAATCGTTTTGGTTCTTATTCAGATTGGCACTTTATGGCGGCAATTAAAAGTAAAGTACCAGTTACAGAACAGATGAAATATTCCCAAAATCACATTTTTTGTTGTTTTTTTATTCAAGAAAATCAAACATTACGACTAAACGAGTCGTAATGTTTTCGTCAACAAGGATTAAATTCGATGAAATAAAAAGGTGAAAAAATAAGCCTTATGTTCAATACAATGTAGTTAGTAGTAAAATCGCTAAGTCGTAAATTTTGATTTTCTTAGTTTTAAATAAAACTACTTGATCGATTTACGTGATGTTTTGAAATATGACATATTTGTTCTGTAACGAGTATGTACACCATACAGAATTTTCTGTATTTTATTTACTTTTAATTGCCACCCTAAGTGCCAATCTGAATAAGTACCCCTTTTTGGTGCTAATGCACTGTGCACTTACTGATTCGCGTTATTTTTTTAATCGTATTTCCAAGTTTAATTAAAGTTTTGTTTTTTATTCAATTGTAAGGTTTAAGTACAGAATAGGTACAAAACACCCTCCCCATGTTAAGAATGGCTTTTTAACGTTATTTCAGCACGGATCAATAAGTGCATTACTAGTACCCGCTTTTTTATTCAAAAGAAAAGCGGAATTGGCACACTATGGAAGCGGTACCTCCTCTGTAATTAGTTTCGTCTTTTTTTTTTTTTTTTAGCAGGTTATTACTGAATGGTCACTAATCTATCAGATTATCAAAATAAATAAATAAAATTCAATATTTAACATTTTTAAGGGGTGCTCTGCTCCGTTTCTAATACAAATCGATTCTCTATTTTGGAAGCATCGACTTTTTCGGCCAAATTTCGCCCCCTCCCCTTTTTTTGGGGGGGGGGGGCATGTTTTGAAGGAAATTTGATTTTCTTGAATGTTGAAAACAAATATCGTATTTGTCACAAACAAGTACTTTTCTGGATATTAAGCAATGTAATTCTTTGTTATCAGTGGTGACCATTTCTGTACGCGCAATCGCGCGTGTGTAAAAAATATGCGCGCTTGCGCGTACAGAAATGGTCACCACTGATATCCAGAAACTACTTGTTTGCGGTAAAAAATATGCGCACGCTTGCGTGTATCGAAATAGCCACCACTGATAGCAGGAATTACATTGCTTAATATCTTGAAAACTACTTATCTGCGGCAAAAATATGCGCGCTTACGCGTACAGAAATGGTCACTATTGATAACATAAGAAATTACACGTATCTGTATACAGATTTTTCTGTATTTTTGTTCTTCAATGTTCTCGTTGAAAGATGAAAGCCTAAAAAACTTAGCCAAAAAGCAAACAAAAAAGTCCCCCCTCACTAGGTGGCCAGAAAGTGGGTGCTCATTTTAAGTTAAATTTATATAGAAAAGTGATCATCCACTTTTTGAAAAAGTAATTTCTTTAGATCATGAAAATTATTTTTCTATGACGGAAACAGTTAGCAGATTCGTTTTTAGCACAACGAAATCTACAAGTAAAATGTTTTCGTCTTCTAGGATGAAACGAGCCTTGAAGGAAAATTTTACCGAAATGTGTTCAGGGTAGCAAACGGCCCGTGCTCACCAATTCAGTCAAATAAAGAATAATACATCACAACCCTGGGATAAAAGTGGCCCTGAATCATTACGTTGAAATATCTACCAGCCAGCATTATTAAGTAACAGGTACTTATGCAGATTATGGACCGTACTGAAATAATATTTAGAAACCCATTCTTAATATAGTAAGAGAGACGGCGTTTTATAACTATTTTGTACTTTCACATAACAATTTAATAAACAAAGTATACCAACTCAACTTGAAAATAAAAAAGACAAGACAAAAAAAAAAAAATAGCACTGTTCGTATTCTGCAATAAGTGCCGTGATTCAAGATTAACAACTCAAGCCGACTTTGAAATTTAAACCATATGTATAAGAACATTAATTCGAGGGGTTTTTTTTAAAAAACATTTCAGCTTCTTCCGACTATGTTAGGGTGTGAAGCAGGGAGAAGGGCAGGAAAACTAGAACGTAATATGAGGACAGTGAAAAAGTGCAAAAGTGATTCTTATTCAGTCCCGAGCAACGTTGGATCTCCCTGCTAGTGTGTGTGTGTGTGTGTGTGTGTGTATGCGCGTGCGCGCACATACACGGAGGATGATCCGCTGTATCCACATAAAATTGTGATCTCATCACGCTTTTGTCATCCCTTCCTCGCCCGTGACTTCGTAGGTTGCTTTTTAGACCGGCCGCAGATCTGCATGGCATCTGCAACGCAACGGTGACATACCTCATACTTTCTCAGCAGCTGGAATTTGGAATATGTTTTCTGAATACACAAAATATATTTTCACACAAGATTTTTTTCCTTTCAAAGTTTAATCAACAAACACTAAGTTTTTACTTACCTCGTCGACTAAGAGTTGTAAAACCATTGTTTTTCCAGGATTTTTCGTCTTTTTACTGGTTTTTCGTTTGTTTTTGTTTTGTTTTTTTTAATTTTATTCCTTTTGCTGCTAGATAAAAAATAAACGTTTACCCTCGTTTGTAATTTATAAAATTTTCCTTTTTAGAAAAGTTGATTTTTTTGTTTAGTTGTTTTTGTTCTTGCAAAAATTTTAATTTTTTTTAATATAACTTTTCCTTGTTCAAATTGTAGTTTCAAATTAATAAAAAGATCGTTTTAATTTCGTAAATTATTTAAAGTCAAAGTAGATGTTAACGTATTTCATTGATCGGTCTTTTTTATATTTTTTAAAATCACAGCAAATATTCGAATTTAAAAAACGGGCCTTTATGTAAATTTAAATAAAAATCAGATTATTCTAATTTGCAAATTTTTAGGGTAATTAATATTTATATTGGAGTTTGTACGTGAAAAAATATGTTTTAAATATTTCCAATCATTTAAACAAGACGGATAATAACAATAGGTAATTTAATAAATCTAAGACAAACATATACTAAAGAGAAACGGACATCAAATGGAATATTGAGTTTTTTCTTTTTTAATTTGGAGTTAGCAAAATGTTATATTTGTGAACAATGAATTTGAACATGGATTAGAAAATACTTTGTGTCGATAAAATAGGTATATATTTATATTTATTTCTAGAAATATAAAGGGGACAAATTAAATGTTTCTTTTTTTTTAAAAAATGTGGGGAGAACGATAGGTTTTAGATTTACAACTAAATTAATTTGAAAATAAAAGTGCATGGGATTATTTTAACAGTTCGAAAATATTGTTTTAAAATGATTTTAGGTTTTAATTATATAAGTAAATAGGTATATATGAATATTGATGAATATTATTTTTAAGGGATCCTTTTTGTGTGTGTGTGTGTGTGTGTGTGTGTGTGTGTGTGTGTGTGTGTGTGTACAACGTCAGGTAAGTCCGGTGCATATCATGGTTATTTTTAATGTTGTTAAGTTCTCCGGCGAGGCCTGTTTTCCCACAAAACCACCAATATACCGCATCAGTTTTTTGAAGAAAAATACACAAAGAAACTGCCTGTTTTTTTTTTTGTTTGGGTTTGACTTAAATTCCAAAATAAAATGAATTCTTCAGCCGTATAAAATAAAAAATGCAACCACCGTTAGGATTTGGGGGAAACAAAAAACTTGTGTTCCTTTCTCTTTGAGACTCTTTGTTGACTTTGTTTTTTATTTTTTATAGAATCTTAATTTTTCTTGTTTCTTATTTAGTGGCTGCCTCCTCTTTGCTCCCTCTGGCTGCCAGGAGGCGTGTATACCTCTCCAAAATATATTGCAATTCCTCTTCTCCTCCTGGAGCCTTTTTAAATAAATTACAACTTTGACCGGGGTTGCTTTTTGGAACTCTTCAATGTTGAAGTCAAAGAAAAATAATTGAACAAAAGTTATCTGCCCTTACCAACACAACTTATCTCCCTTTAGAAAACCCCTTAAGAAATCGTGGTTATCTGTCCCTGTTTCTTATTGCAGTTGCTTAGTAACATGCAAACTAATATGTATAAACCTACCCTAAAATGGCGATAGCAATTATGCAGAGTGCAGTATAGTTAACAAGAAAAAGGAGATAAAGAAAGCAAATTAATGACAAATAACTGTCACAAAACGATAGAAATTTTAATATTCTGTCAATGTATTGGTTTTAAAATGTTAGAAAGTATTTGTAAAATTTTAGAAAGTATTTGTAAGTTTTTCTTCGTCAAAGAAAACGGCGGACGAATTTTCCTTTTTTTTTACAAATATAAAAATACGCTCACAATACTATTAACATCAGGTTTTGGTTCTCAGTCAGCTTATTTTTTATTTATTTATTTTTTTTAATTTTGTATCTTTTAAACTTGAAATGAATAACCACCTAAAAAAGAAGGGAGGTCATTTTTGTTGAAGAAATCGATTAAGTGAAGTGAAAGTGTGAAAAAACAAAACTTACAAATAGTTTCAAAATTTTTTAAACTAACGGGTCGGATCGGTAGAATATTAAAAAAAAAAAAATGGTGTTGTCCAGAATTCCCTTATATTAAAATAATTTTTTTTTAAGAAAGAAAAATCTGTATGATGTGATGTACGTATCGAAAGAAGAAGATGTATTCCAAAAGACACGTTAATCACGTTGATCAAGTAGTTTTATTTTTAAATAAGCAAATCAAATTTTATGGCTAATTGAGGGGCAACTGTGACAGTTGCCAACTGTCTCGTGGCGCCATTCTGAAAATAACCCCAAGAGACAAGAGAGATGCAAAAAAATTTTCCTAATATATGAGGAATTCTGGACAGGCAGAAAGAATTTCGATTGTTTGGTTGTTACTTTTTGTCTATTTGTTTTTATTTATTTGTTTGTTTGTTTGTTTGTTTGTTGTTTTTCTTTGGGAGTTTAACACCCCTTTTTTGTTAACTATACTGCACAATTACCAAATGTAAACGTTGATTAATTTGTGAGATTTTATAATATTCTGAGGACGATTTTCACCTTGGTTCACAACGTTTTGTGCGTTCTAACCTACGGCCTACTTCTGGTGCATTTTTTCAAACATAGAAATCTTGTTCTCATTATAGTGGAATTGTCAATTTCGTCATTATGGTTATTACTGCCTGTAAAGCTGATTGTTTACCACTGCCCTTAACTCATGTTGCAGGAGGGTAGAAGGTACCAATGGATCGTACAACGGTGGACACAAGGCATGAAAAGTGGTGGCATTAGCAAAGAGAGATGACAAACACAGATGATCAATTAAAAAGGATGGATATCGTGTTTTATTTTACCATGCCAAAATGGTAAATTGAATAACAATATAGATCATGTATGTAACAGGCATCTCGCAAGGTTGAAATTCTTGCATTGCTTAGATAGGATAATGTGCTCCAGTTTATGCCAAGTCATTAGTCTAATGCTGGAAACATAGTCAGACGTCAACAGATATTGAGGCTGGTAGCTGGCCACCAGTCGGCACCAGAACTGGTAGTTGGGCGTCAATGAGCACTGGAACAGATAGCTGGATATCAGTAAACACTGGAACTGGTAGCTAGACATCAGTGGACACTGGAAAATGGTAGGTGGATATCGCTGGTTACTGGAAACTGGTAGTGGAATATTAGTGGAAACTGGTAACTGAATGTCAGTGGGAACTGGAAAATGTTAGGTGGACATCAGTGGGGACAAGAAACTGGTAGTGGAATATCAGTGGAAACTGGAAACTGGATGTCAGTTGGCACTGGAAACTGGTAGGTGGATATCAGTGGGAATTGGAACTGGTAGCTTGATATCAGTCAGAATTGGAAACTGGTAACTGGACATCACTTGGAACGTCACTGGGAACTGGAAACTGGTAACTGAATGTCAGTAGGAACTGGAATAGTAGCTAGACGTCAGTAGGGACTCGAAACTGAAACATCTGTGGTAACTGGAAATGGTAGCTGGATGTAAGTGGACACTGGAAACTGGTAGGTAGACATCAGTGGGCACTGAAAACTGGACGTTAGTGGTAACTGGAAACTGGTAGCTGAACGTCAGTAAAAAATAAAAACTGGTAAATGGGCGTCACTGGGCACTGGAAACTAGTAGCTAGCCGTTAGTAGGTACTAAAAACTGGTAGCTGAATGCCAGTAGGAACTGGAAATTGATAGCTGAACGTCAGCGGGAACTGGAAACTGGTTGCTGGACGTGAGTGGGCACTGGCAACTGGTAACTAGACGTCAGTGGACATTGGAAACTTGTAGCTAGATATGAATGGGCACTGGAAACTGGTAGCTGAAAAAATGTCAAGTGTGAACTTTCTTTTTGGCACCACTATATATATATATATATATATATATATATATATATATATATATATATATATAAACATGAGGTTTCTAGGCGTGGCTTGGATAAGTACATCGGCAAAGTAAAACATCCGGATGGACATACCTTGGAATTGACATGGGGATCTACGAGTGGTTTCAAGAACATTTAAAGGAACGTTTTATACAGCAGCCCAATCTTCCGATCCATAAGTTTAGTGACTATTTGGCTGACTCACCCTGCCTTGAGGCAGTTAGAGCAGCTAGTTGCGAGGGCTGGATGATGGAGTGGGAAGTTTTTACTGCGCTGAAGCAGGTCAGGTGTTACAGATTGCCAGGACTTAATGGTCTGCCATATAAACTATATTTGAGACTGTCGCCTATGTTTCTGCCTCTTCTGACAGATGTGTTCAATCATTGGTTTGCTCAGAGATCCATCCCAGGGTAAGTCACCAAAGGAGTGATCACATTGCTGAGAAAAGGTGCCGAGCATGGCGGGGAAGAATTAGATGACTACAGGCCCATAACTCTGCTAAATACAGAGTTGAAGATTTTGGCTAGGATCTTGTCGAATCAGCTGCAGGTTGTTATCAGTGACTTCATCAGACCGTAGCAGAACTACACTGTGAAGGGGAAATCAATTCAGAACACCTGATCTGCACGATCCTAGAGGAAGGGATAGAAGATGACACAGAGGCAGCGCTAATCAATTTAGACGAGTCCAAAACTTTCAATAGGGTCGACCATCGCTTACTGGCATCTTTCTTAGAGGCCACCAGTTTTAAACCATACTTCTGCAAACAAGGGGCATAACGCCTAGACAAAGAATCGATAATGGACTGAAAGGGAAATATACCAACAGCTCCACACGGGGGCGACTTCCCCCAAAGGGGAGGCAACCACAGTCAGACGGGACAACATCTCACTCTGACCACAAAAAGGAAGAGGCGCTAGCCCCAAAAGGACTATAAAGGGGACAGTGCTCCCCAGGAGGGCAGCTCCTTCTAAAGGGGAGCAAATTAGGAGAACGAGAGGGTATACCACCTGGATTATACCAACAAGGAACGGGCACATGCCCTCAAGGACAACAAAAAGGACACCGCTCCCTAAATGGCTGACTCCCCCAAAAGGGAAACTGTTCCCAGAAGAAACATCAACCAAGGAGAGTCGGTCCCAAAAAAAAGTGGAAAGGTGGTGCCCCCAAAAAAAGCAACACTCCCACAAAAAGATCGCATACGGACTCTGGGGAGGCAGTAAGTGTAGCCAAAAAACAGACAGGGGCGACCATCATGAAAGAACAAAAAAAAAACAATCCAACTCCGCCAAACACCCAACACCAACACCAACACCAACACCAACAAGAGGGTCTGCATGGGGGAAGACCACAGAAAAGCAACTGTCCCCTCAAGAGTACAGAAACCTGTTCTTGACCAAGTACAGGCAATACATAGACAGGGCAGAAATAAAGCCAGTGCCAGGCGCCTGGGAGGCAATCGAGGGTAGAATCCTGTTTCTCGTCACCTCCAACTTACTAGAAAACCGCCTCCTGCGAATGAAAAAGGAAGACATGGCGGGGTTCCTCCACAAATTGAACATTCCAGCACTATATGTGTACCAGAGGAGCTTCGCTATGTGAGACATCCTCCTACCCACCAAGGAGGATGCAGAAAGACTCTTCCTCAAAGAAATGAAGCATGGGAGAGTCAAATTAATGACAGAATACAAGAGCAAGAGTGGGACTCGGGTGCAGATATTCAACGTATCAACCCAAATAACTGCAGAACTCTTGGGATCTCTCTTCAGCTAGTTCAGAGAGGTGAAACAGATGGCCCCAGTATGATCAAAAACCAGCGTACACCTGGGCTGCTACACAGTCGCAATGAGGCTGAAGAGAGGGTGTCAGCATGATGGTAGTGGTGGAGGGCCGTTGTCTGTACTGTTGGTTTTGCCACAAATAGGGACACATGGCCAAGAGCTACCTCAAAAGGTCAACTCCAGCTCAAGCAACACCAAAGGTGGTCCCAACCCCCGAGACAGCATGAGAGTCCAATTAAGCTGTTACCACTCCTGCAACTGTGGCACCAACCCCAGCACTGAGGAAATCCAGAACCATGCAGGAGGCCAAGGGGGAGGAATGGAAGCCCACAACCCTATCTGCTGCCTTCTCACCACTAACCCAACAATCGAGGCAGCAACAAAAACAGCAGCCTCTGCAAAAGCAGCCTCCACAGCAACCCTAGCCACAGCCACAGCAGCAGCTGAAGCAGCCACAGCAACAACAACAATCACTTCAACAGCAAAAACAGAAACAATAACAGCAACTGCCAGAGTAGCAGCAGCATCAACAACAGGAGCAGCAACTAGAGGAGCAGCAACAACCAAGTCCCCACACCAATTGAGACAGGGACCAAACGGAGAAAAGACTATTCCTGTGAGGATGAATCTATTAGTGAGAGGGAGAGGAAACTCAACCTCACCATTCCCTGGTTCATTCAAAAGAAAGAAAAAGAAAAGAATGAAAGTGGAAGAAAAGGTGGCGCTCACACCCAAGCATACACCACCCCTAGTAACCCACTTGCACCCTCAAACCAGACATTGCACCAACACTAGACATTGCACCAACACCAGACATCACACAAACACTTGTCCACACAACGATGCAAACCGAGCCACCACTCCAGAAAGAAAAGAATGAACCCACTCGTGGACTTACTCCAACAGGAACCCTCCTCCTTGAATCAAGAAAGGAACTATGTTTTTGTAGACCCCCTGTCTGTAGCAATGGATTTACCACACCAGCAGAGAAAAAATTTAAAACCTCTGCTGGATTGCCAACAGATAGGAGAAAAAAATGTTAATGTTCCCTCTAATTTCCTGAACACACCACTTCTAACAAGTTTCATCAGACTTCCAGAGGCCTGCAAGAGTGACTTCTGGACAATTCTGGAGGCTGCTGAAGGGCCCGTTCTGGGAATGGAACATTAGGAAAAACGACCCTTCCCTGGCTGAACTGTCAAAACAATGCAAGGGAAGGGCCCCAGTGTTGGTTCATCCGTCACTCTATAAAGCCATTTAATTGGTTTTTCTTTTGGACATCGGTGGCATTGCAAGAGAAGGTCAGGACATGAAAAACCTGACCACCTTGAGTATTGCATGCAACGTTGGCATCCTTTCCCCGTCTGACTTCGGAGCTTAGTGTGACACACCTTAAGGTAGGTACCATGGCTTTGAATTTGGCTAGTCTGAATGCGAGGGGCTTGAGATCATCAGGCCAGACGGCTCCTCCAGCATGACCTTTTGTCCCTGAGAGTAGATGTGGCTGTGATTCAGGAGACGCATTTTGTTTCTTCTGTGGACTGTCAGGTGCTGGCCCAAGATTTTTCAACATATGGCAGCCTACAGAGGAAGGGAGTTTCCTTGCTGATGAAATGTACCCTGTCTGCAAGAGTCAATGTTGTTGATAGGAATACGGAGAGCAGGCTGGTCGTGGATGATGTTGCCGTAAAAGATTCTGTGTTTGGGGTGATTGCAGTTCATGCGCCCTGCACCACTCACAAGAGGATCTCATTCTTCAGTCAGCTTGACGCGTTTGTAGCATGTCGGAAGCAGGTAGTGCTAATGGGAGATTGAAATGCCATCTTAGATGCCGAGATAGACAAGGTAGGAGGTGAAGCTAGCTGGCTGATCTGATGGCTTGATACATTCTGGTTGACTAGTTTCGGGTCGAGCATCCAGGGCAGGAGATGTAGATGTAGACCAATAGCGTTTCCTCCTATCCGAATACATATTTGGACAGGATGTTAGTTAGGAGAGGCGGTAGACTTCTTATCTTGTCCCAGGTTCACTTGGCTTGGCCAGACGGACCATAAACAGGTTATGGCCTGGCTAAAGCTAGAAAATAGGCTTAAGTTAGCAGGGTACTGGAAGTTAAACACCTCTCTTCTGGAGGTAGAAGACTTTGAGATAAGTTAATAGAGTTAATTCAAAAGGCACTAGTGGGGATGATTATCGGGAGTAAATGGTAGGTGAGTCTTTAAGCTAAAATTAGAAGATTCTCTGTCAAGTATGCCCAGCGCCTTGCATTAGATAAGCCCGAGACAAAGAAGCATCTAGAGCAGAAACTAGCCTGGGCTATGGGGGAGGGTAATAGGGTTAGTTAGGAACTAGCTCAGCAGGATCTTTTACACGAGACTAGCGAGCATTATGAAGGGCAAGTAGTTAGAGCTAAGTTTAGAAAGATAGGCAACAAAGCAGTCAATTCTAACACTGAAGTATATCGTGAGGCTTCTAGCTATGGCTCGGATAAGTACATTGGCAAAGTGAAACATCCACATGGACACACGTTGGAATTGACTCAGGAGATCTGCGAGGAGTTTTAAAAACATTTCGAGGAGCGTTTTACTTTTAACTTAATTTTACCTATTCTGGGTTATTTTTCTAGTATTCATATAAAATCAGAATTATGCCAGTAATTTAATATTTCATATCGTTGACTTTTTATTTAAAATGCAGTATTGATTTTGGGATTCATTTCTAGATAAGTATGCACTATTTTGATACCATTTCAGAATGACATCACAAATGATGAAGATCTGAAATACACAGATTGGTAGAACTAAGTAAACAGAATAGTTACAGTCACATAACATAACATAATATGACAAATATAGTTACAGTACATATTTCTTGTAGCAGTCAAAAATTGCTACAAGCACAGGCAGCAGTGAAATCTCACAGCTCGAGATTGTAAATTTACATTCTTCCTGACTTGTCCAATCACAAGCCAGCTCTCAGTCACGTGACTGAGTGTATAAAATGTGAAACCAGCAATGTTTTCTCTCTTTTGTCCTGCTCTGGCTGGCAGCAGACATCGCCTGAGGCTTTAGCCACAGTCTAACATGATTACCACAAGCCAACATGGTTATCTTCACATGCAACCTTCTTTCTCATGCTATGGGACTTCTTAATCCTTTGTCCACATTTGGCACACACACAAACTTTCTTTATCATGCTACAGGACTGCTCACATCGATATATAGATGCACACTCCTACTATGCACTGCAATATGTAAACACACTGAATACTTCTCTCTTTCTTTCTCCGTTAACCAGCCTATCTAATCTACATCTCAAAACTGTCTAATTCTTTGTCCCAACTACTACTGACTACAACACATGTACTTTGAACTATTCATTCCTTCAATAAGCCGGTATAATATTCAATCTATCCATACACAAAAGAACACTTTAAGCCACAAACCCATTTCTCTCTTATATATTCTTACTGACAAAGTGAAGAAATTTTATTATCCACTTCTTCCCGTGGAAGGTAATTCCTTTTAATCAATTAGACGTTACTACTAAACTCTGAAACATCAAGGAAGAAAACAACCAAAAAGAGAAAAATATGAGAAATAGAATTCATTAAATATAATGACAAAAGGAAAAGTTTGTGACCTCTATGGGCTGCTAAAAATGGCCATCTGGCTTACAAGTATTCTTGTAGTAGTAACCGAAAGAGAAGAGAGTGAAGGGAAAGAGAAGGAAACAGAGATAGAGAAGGAGGAAGAAAGAAAGAAAAAAAGGAGGGTGCACTTACTGGAAGCTTCTGGGCGCCCTTTTCCGAATGGAACATTTAGAAAGTTCGTTTTGTTTGGGTTTTTTTACTTTTCAGAGTTCGTGTTATTTAAAAGTTCTTTTTTATCAGTCCTTTTCCTGGAAACTCGTTTTTGCAAAGGTTAAAATTCCATGGAGGCAGAATATTTTAGAGTTTTCAAGTTTCTTAGAAACTTTCCAGCGGCGAATTTTCTTCTCAAACTTCAATTATCCTTTTCTCGATAATTATATTCAGTTTTCAAGTGTCTTAGAAAACTTTGAGGCGAATTTTCTTCTCTTGGTTCTTTTTCAACAATTTTAATGTCTCGTCAGAACAGAGTTGTACAGCGCCTTAGTAAATTTCCAGGCGTCTCTTTTTTATCTGAGACCTTAAGGGAATGCATTCGATACTTGTCTCGACGACGCCTTTTCCACAACTGCCGCATTAATTCAAAAATGTCACACACGTGCTTCAATTTAGCACGAAAACGTCTCATCCAATCAACGGGCATAAGGGAGTCAGGTGACATAAAAAAAAAAGGGGGAAGCTAGGGAAGGGGGCAAGAAAGGGGTTAAGAAGAAAGGAAGGAAGAACAGAAACAGCAGAAAGAAGGAAAGAAAAAAGGAAAGAAAGATGGTGGAAGATAATTTCCACAAAAGATAACCAATAAAGTTGTGTTTAAATAATAGGAGACAATTCTTTTCTTATTTACATTCTCTATCTCTCTAATTCTTCCAATGGATGGGACAAGGAATGATTGTAGATGGCTGTCAATGTACGTAGGTGAACACACTGTCTGGTCAAGAAATAGTGAAAGAGAAAGAAACAAAAACACATCATGGACCTTTACTGGGAAGACTGCCCTCTAGCCCAGGGATTATTCTGCCCCAACTGTTTGAACATGGTCTTTCAGTCATAGCTGCTTCATTATCTTTTGATTCGAGCGCCTTAGTGTCACAATTCTGCTGGCAAGCACAGGCGTCTCTGGCTGTTGTTGGTTGAGGGATGTCAGAGTTCATGAGATCATAGGTGGTGATGATTCACACGATGCTTGTTTTAGTGATGGGGAGGTCGTTGGCTGGTTGTTGACATCACTGCTATGTGCAAGCACTGACTTCTCTAGATCTGGTTCACCTCTCTCAAGATGTGCGTCATGCACTGATGTTTGTGTGGTGGCAGCAGAGGTGTACTATTTATCATTAGGTAACATGATATCATGTAATTGTTTGGTTGTTGTAATAATAAAAAGATGACTAGATGTGGGCATGGCTTGGGTTGATGGTTTTTGTCAGAGCATCAGGTCGCTGTCGATCTTGAGTTAATCTCTGGGAACATAGATGGAGATGTACTTCCGGAGAAATTTTCTGTTTCAGAGAGTCACCTACCCGATCCATCAACGTGTACCAAGTACTGATCAAACTGGTGCACTTCGATCACCTGACCAGTTTTGTCCCAGAGCTGGCAGATGTTTTATGTGTTCATCAAGTAGCTTGGTAGACTTTATATACCTGTTTCTCAGGCTTCCTCCCGTGACAACAACGTGTTGCTCCATGTGTCATGTTGTCTGTAACAGCCAGGTAGAATGGGTATTGCCATGGTCCTAGGCTGGAGAATGCCGGAGGAGGAAAAATGAGACCCAAGAGTGGACGTAAGTCAAGCTAGACGTAAGTCTATGGCAGAAAGAAACCAAATGACCGTGACGCAGCTAAGGTCAAGTTATTTTTAGAATCGATGTGAGGCCATGCCAAGTTCTCATAGGGAACACCAGAAACAGCCGAGAAGGAGAGAAAGAGAAAGAAGAAAGAAAAGGGAGTCTGAGTTTGCTATTTGGCAAGCGATGGCTTTGTTTTTCTTTGACTCAGAGTCAGCCCACCTTGACTCATAGAATCAGAGGTGATGAAATCTTAAAAAAATGTTATGCGGTCAAGTCTGGGAAGTGACGAATGTTTTTTGCTGGGCTCTGAAAATTAAGAGAAAAAAGAACAAAATAGAACTAACACGAAAAAAGGATATTTTTTTTTCCTGCGCACATCGTCGAGTGATTATCTAGTGGGATTCGAATGTTAGAAAAAGATTGGTGTCTTTGTCTCTCCCCCACCAAAAAAGAAACTTATATTGTTCGCAGCCCAGCATATTAATCGACCAGATTCTATTGTCGGAAATGTATATTTCGTTAGACTGTTAATTCCATTTCAGAACTGATCCACCCCCCCCCACTTGTTATTTCACTGGGATTAATGGCAACCGCCTTTTTCCTCCATCATCAAACTTTTTTTTTTTGCTGCTTTCATTGCTCGACTATTTTGTTTGTTTATTTGTTTGCTTGTTTAGAAAAAAAATATAAATAAAACCCCACAAAAACATATACATAAACTATATTTCTGCATTCTGAGAAGTTTTGTCCATGAGCTGGCAGATGTTCTTCAGAGACACAGACTATTCTCTTTAATTTTTTTCCTTTGATTATTGGAAAGTAGTGCAAGGGATGGGGTAGAACTTAAAAAATGGCTGCCGGATGTTGAAAACATCAAAGACGTTCAATAAAAATGAAGTTGAAATCGCATGATTGTCAATCACTTAAAGAAATAAAAAAGAAAGAAAATGTGTGATCATTGAATTAACAATTGGCAGTGATATTGTTGAATAAGCAATTTTTCATTATAAGTATGTGCCTGTAGCACACATAGCACACGGATACTATCATTTTTCATAAGTCCACATGTAATTTTACATAATAACATAACTGTCTGAATTATTTTGATTATTCAGACAACTATTCTTGTCTGACCCATTTGGCACAATGGTAAAAGTGTTTACTAATAGTCTGGGAGACCAGGATCCAATCCTAGGTCGAATCATATCAAATACTTAAATGGTACTTGATGCTCCCTTGCTAAAAACTCAAGATTATAATGCGAGAATCAAAGGAAAGGAGAGTAATCCTGGGAATGCAGTGACACCCTCCTCTATAATATGGTGTAACTGCTAATGAAAAGGGAACTTTCAGATCGCCTTTAACTATAGTCGGCCATTTAGCTTTGAGCTTAGCTTGTTCTTGTTCTGATTATTCTCACATTTTGGCTGATGTAACCTTGCACTGTCTTCAGAATCTTTATGTCGAACTCAGGAATCTATATGGAATTTTGAACTGAACTTTTTACTTAATCTACATTATACTCTCATTATGTCGGCCATTACTGCTATTCTACCACTCCCAAAATATTTTACTCCTCATGCAATCCTCTTCCTGTATAAGAGTCGAATAGATGGAGTACTGTTGCCATATCTAGGAAAGTGCAGCTCAGAACATACAAAACTGACTTTGAAATCTAGTGAGCAATATCCTCTTCTTCACCTTACAACTTCTTTTCTCACAGAAGAGACGTTGCTAATCTTCCTCTACTCTATTGTTATTTTCATGGCAGGTGCTCGACTGAACTTCAGTTTGTGGTCACTCCTGTAAAACTTTCACAGCAAAACTTGTTTAGCTTTGACAAAAAATTCCCTTCCTCCGTCTGGGTACATAGAAATAAAAGGAACTTCTTTGAGGGAAGTTTTTTTCCTAGAACTGTCCATCTGTGAAACACAGTACCGTAAAGCTGTTCTCTGGTTGTCATTTTCAAGTTCAATGTAAAAAATTTTTGCTGAGCTGTCCTCTTAAGCAATCAATTCTCTACCAGTTACACTATTGTTACAAACTCAATCAGTGTCTCAACCTGTCCAACACAATAACCCTTATCCTCGATTGGCCTTTGGACCTTAATAATTAATGACTCATTTGAGTCAACAACGACCAAGTGTACATCTTAAGTAAGTCTTAATTATATTCTTAGTATCCTTGTGTTGAGGATTGAACCTTCAACCTTCAGCAGACCATCACTTAGAACTGATTATATACTTAGCACTTCATCCATTGCATCACAGGTTCATATGGACAATTCTAGTACAAATATTGAGTGCTTTATTTCCATGTCAGCTCTTCAACTGAGCTTCAGTCTCTAGTTCCAGCGTGTAAGATATTCACAGCAAGAACCCCTCTCTCTATCCTAACTACCATGCAATAAAGCACACTTATAAAATGCATTCATTTCTTGTTTTAAAATAAATAAATAAAAACCCAATTACGCGCACAAAAAAAATTAATAAATTTCAGAGGCACAAAGATTTCAAAAAGATACGGCCATGCAAATTGAAAAAGACGTGCACTTTTTACCCAATCAACGCTCAAAGAAAGAATTTTACAAACTTTTTTCTCAACTCGCCTGGGAGCCTATCAAAAAATATATAAATGATGAGCGAACTCTTCTCAACCTCACTCATTCTTTGTTCTTTTCTCTTTTCACTTTCTCTTGTTGTTTTCGTTGCTACTTCCTTGCCAGCATGATGGAACTGACCCATTTGCACGTATGCACGCATGCACACAGAGAATAATGTGGACATTCAGCTGCGTACACAAACATGTACTTTCCACCTCTCTTTTCTCTTACCAATGTCGTCGTTGCTACTTGTTCTTGCCAGCATGATAAAACACACTTATTCACATGCACGTACACACACACACACACACACACACACACACACACACACACACACACACACACACACAGAGAATAATGCAGATATTCAGCTGCTCACAAAGACATTTACTTTCCTCTTTCTTTCTTATATCACACAAAAATAGTAAGCCTGTTTTCTCACTAAGAAAACAAAAGACATTCTCTGCTTTTTTTCTGTCAATTCAACGAACGGTCTAAATAACTTTCACATTTATAAGAACTGTCTACCATGACACACTTTTTGGACACTAAAAAATGATTCGTTTTTACTTTTGTGTAAACAAAGTTTATTTCACATGTTTCAAACATGTGAAATAAACAAAGTTTATTTCACATGTTTGATTTGTTTTTATTATTTATTTGTGGTGGAAAAATGATCTGATCAGACCTGAGTACCATGACACTACAAAGAACTTTTTTCTTCTTCCTCTCTGTGCCTAGTATCAAACATAATTTCCATAGAACTTCCTTTTCCATTACCAAGGAACTGCTTTATTTTTGTATGGATCGACTTTGGCATACTTTTTATGTTGCTTTTCCCTCTACACGTGTAAATAATAATGCACGTTTCTTTAAAAAAAACACATATAGAAACTATTGAACTTGTGGTGTCTTATGTGTCACCTAATTTTGCGAAAATCGGTTGAGTAGTTTTTTTGGTAGAATATTGTTCATTCAAAATCAAAACAAAAACATACATAAAAAAAATAACAATAAAACTCAAGTAGAAACAATAGCTCCATCTGGTGGCAAACATACTATGAAAAGTTTATAGCAATTTATTTATGATTATCAAAAAAACAAAAGATCTATAGTAATTACTAAAAAAAATAAACAAATTATTTTTATTTACCTTCTTTCCAGAATGTTAGACACAAGGTCAGGGATGGTTTCATGAAAGTGTTTCGGTGGAACAAACTGGATTCGAACTTGAGACACTCAGGTTTTCAGTCCAAAGCCATTCTCACTGTAAATTATACCAGTTCTAAAGCACACCTAGTTATTTCCCTTCTCCTTGGGTGAAGATGAAACCTTTCTTACGGTTCATCAAGGTTTCTTAAGTGTCTTTTATTTACAAAAAATTCATGCAAATAACGTAAATACCGACTTCATAATAATGCATTTGCTTGGTTATCTGTCCGACTTTCTTTTTAAATTAATTAGAAAAATGCTACTTGTTAGGTTACCTATTGAGCCTGGCTTAGATTATTTTAATCAGGAAAAGGTGAATGAAATATTAAAAAAAAAAAAAGATAAAATTAGTTCCTTTCTGCTCTCTATGACAGCTTGATAAAAATAGTGATAACTTCCCATGCTTATCTCAATAGCAAAGAAAAAAACATATTTCCTTACTGGAGTTATCTGATTTCTGGAAAAAGCTAGAAGAACATATTCAAAAGGTCTTAGTGGAGGCGATTACATGGAGTAGGTGGTGGGTTAATGCTAAGTCTAGCATTAGGCACTTTTCTGTGCAATATAGCCAGCGCTTTGCCTTAAATAAGGCTAAAGCAGAAAAGCATTTAGAAGATAAGTTGTTTGGGGCGATTCCCCAGCAACAGAACTAGCAAAGGGGAGCCTGAAATACTTAGGTTACAGAATGTGAGGTAGTTGCCACACTAAAGCAGGTCAGCTACAACAAATCCCTGGGACTTGATGGTCTTCCCTATGAATTGTTCTTGAGGCTGTCATACATATTTGTCCCTCTTCTGACAGATGTGTTTAACCACTGGTTCCATTTCAGGTCAGGTTACCAAAGAAATCGTCACTTTACTGAAGAAGAAGAAAGATGGGTTATTAGGGAGTCCATAACTCTGCTAAACAATCAGTTAAAGATTTTGTCATGCTTTCTTGCAAACCATGTGGAGGTTGTTATTACTGATTTAATTGAGCCTGAGCAGCAGACCTATGCTATGAAGGGTCGATCAATTCAAAACAATTTGCATCTGGTGTACACAATTTTATAGGGATTAGAAGGCAACACTGAAGCTATGCTGATCAATTTAGATCAGTCCAAAGCTTTCAATAGAGTCGACCATCGTTTCCTGGGATCTGTTTTAGAGGCTACCAGTTTTACTCTGTGCTTTTGCAGATGGCTCTCCATTTTGTATATTCAGCTGATGTACAGGTAAACAGAGTATGTTCCGAATCTTTCATTTTCTCTTGGTTGGTATGTCAAGGTTGTTCATTGTCTCCCCTGCTTTATGTACTCATGCTGAAACCCTTCCTGTGCAAATTGAGAACTGGGTTGACTAGGCAGGCTCTATGCAGAATTGCTCTGTGGTCGTGCATGCACCAAACTTTTTGTGTATGCCAATAATGTGACAGTGTGCATCTCGAGCCTTTCTTAAGACATTCGCAGTTATCAAGACACTTGAGCAGTATGAAGAGATTACAGGAGCTGTAGTCAACCTTAGCAAATCCAATGACCTAAAGTTGATTGCCTGGAGGGGCATGATTGCTTTTCAACTGGATTGATGACTAGATCCTTGCCATGTGGCTTAGACCAGGTTTCTAGTTGGGCAAGAATTGGTCAGAAGTACAGGCAAAGGTCAGAGTGTCTGTAAGGATTTGGCTTTGAAGGGGGCTTTTCCTTGAAGGTACAGTGGAGGCATACACTACATATGTCTTTTCACTGATCCTTTACTGATTGACTGTATTACCCCTGCCTACGGTCTGTTTGGTGGCATTAGTGCATCTTCTCTTCTTACAGTTGTGAGACAAGGGAGGGGCTGCTTGTTACACAGCCAGGTCTGCACTCAATGTCTGGGTGATGGAGACTTAAGAATGCTGGACTCGGCAAGTCACAGACATGCTAAGAGATTGATGTTCCCGAGTAGAACTTTGATAGAGGAGTTTGCATGGTGCCCTGTGGTTGAGAATGCCTTTCCCAACCTCATCCCTGATAATTTGGTCAAATGTCTTCATAGGCCAAGAGATCAACTACAGTTCTTCAACAAATGTCGAGCTGCATTTGAGTGGTGCCAGGGTTAAGTGACCTCGCTCACTTTAGGAAGGAACTATATCAGGATTTTGTTATGGGAACCACTTCGAATCCACTTGGGAAGCAGCTGGGACTGTCAGAAGAGGAGTAGAATTGGATGCCAGGCCGGACAATTCTTTGACCTGACGATTGGTTTGCAATGCATTATGCTTCAATGTCAGGCACTTTAGGACAATCTTTTTTGTTCACATTGCAGGGAGGATGAAATAAAAACAGTTGAACATGATTTCTTCAACTTCTTTAAGCTATGTGAATTCTGAATGTATGTCAGTGGGCTAATGACTCAAATGGGTGACATGTCTGGATTTTGCATTAGTTGTCTACAGTACAGGTCACAGTTTGTGTCCCCTGCCTAAACATGGCACACACCGACCACAGGTTCTACAAAATGCCAAAAAATTAATATCCCATAGTGAGAATTTATTTTAGATGTTAGAATTTCTCCAGAATTCTCTCTCCCGGAAATTTCTGAAATTAGATAAGTTTGGTTCATTTCTTTTTCTTATTGTTATTTTTCTTTATTTTAATATGCAGCTACCTGTTCCAGTGCTCACTGACGTCCAGCTGCCAGCGCCTGTTAATGTCCGCTTTCTTGCTCAGTGCCCGTTGATGTCCAGCTACCAGTTCCAGTGCCCACTGACATTCAGCTACAAGTTCCAGAATCAGATCTCATCTACACAACTCGAACCAACTACCTGAGGGATGCCGAAATTTCAACTCTGTGAGATGCTTGTCCTCACTGTGAAACAATCCAGATATACGATTCTCATTTCCGTTCAATTTATCTTTTTCCATCGTTTTCTTTAACTGTTCATCAGCGTTTGTCATGTCTTTGCCATTACCTCTTTGCATTGTATCTGTTTTCTTAGTTGTAATCAGTTGGCCCCCTGCAACATTACTGTAGCAATTATAAATATTTATTTTCTCTCTCAGAGAAATGTCCTTGTTCGACGATTTGATTATACATTTGTATCGATATAAGTTATCTGTCTCTGACATTAGAAGGCAACCAGAGTGATATCCCCTGGACAGGAAGGAACTTCCCCTGATTTCGATAAATGCCATCAGCATAGGCGCAGACATTTGTATTTTGTAATGAGCTCATCATGAGCCGGAAGGATACAATATCCTGCTTTACTAAACCTTTACATGGCGCTCCAAACAGATTTTCTCTTTAAAACATAAAAAGTTGTATAACAGCATTGGACATTGGATATATTTACCATCAACATACCATGGAGCAAGAAAACATGCTTTTATTAAAGCAATTCATCAAGCTGCAGAAAGAGAACATCGAACTGATGAAACAAATGCTTTGTGGTCGTTCCAACATATCACGAACGGAATAAACAGAATGACCTTCAATAGGACTGGATATAGCTGACTGGGAATGGGTGCTATTTTTGGACACCTTGTTGTGATATAAATCTGAAATCTGAAATGAATCTATGGGAGATCTGTATACCAGAAACAAACAGGCTCAACTATGCCTCAGAGGATTACCCTCTTCATTAGATACGACTGGTGACCATGTGAGGATGGCACAAAGAAGATACGACTGGTGAGGATTGCACAAAAAATCCACCGACAGAAATTTCACTCTATGAAATAGAACAAGAGTGAATCGATAACTCATTTTTTATTTGGGTTACGTGGGCCAAATTTTGTGAATTTCGTATTCAGTGTCCAAATGAACTGACTTGCAGGCAGTAAATTAACTATTCAGACGATATGGTTGCCAGGCAGATGATAGCGGGGTTGCAAAATACCGAGCATCAAAGAAATATACTGGCGAAAGTAGCTTCATTTACTATGTTAGAGCAGAATTTCTCATAGTTGGTCTGCCTGGAGGCAACAGACAAGTCAACTCCCTATTTTAACGATACCACACACTCTCTTGTGCTATCTGGTGTACAAAGGTTGAATGATGAACAGCACAAAGACTCTTTTAACTCCACTATATTCTAAACGTTACAGGAAGACGTCACACATGAGGATTGATGAATTGAGAAGATTGTCCAGCAGTTGGACTCAAGTGCCACTTTTGCTGGGTGGTAGGGCACCTGAAAAAGGTATGCCATAAATTTAAGGGGTCCAGAATGGAAGCCACAAGCAAATTGTTGAGGTGGGGAGTCATTTATGTTTACGAATGGTACCTCAGATAAATTTACTGCTTGCAGAGACTGCCAACGAATATGCCTCACCTTGAGTGGGATGGGAAGCAATTTCAGTTATGTGCCCCAGAATTATCCCCCTTAGTTACAGCAGAGATAACTATGATGCTCAAGAGTCATGAGACCTTTGGACGGGTGCCAAAGAAACCCGTAAATGCACTCATCCATTCCATGCAAGCATTTGCAGATACAGAGGCTTAGACTTGCTCAGTTGAGCCCAAGATTCAAAGACTTCTCGGATACCTGGATGAGTACTTGATCCCAGCCACCCACCAGATAAGAGGCATAAGCAATAACTGGCTACACATCAAGGGAGTCCTATTTTTGTATATAAGGGTGAGGTCAAAAGAAACACGCATCAGACAACACATCCGGTTTCTATTTGTTGCAAACAGCATTAAAGGATCTGCACCTTGTGCCTTCCGATTTCGCAACATCATTGTCACAGAACAGGTCAGTGAGAACAAAGGAAACAGCTCCTTGCAGATGCCTGCACTGAGCACCAGTTCTGGAGAAACCAGAGACGATGCCATTAAGGCCAACAGAAACATACAGAGAGGAATTGTAACAATGGCTAAAGAAACACATTCAACACATGTTCACATCAACTACTACAGACAATGGAAGGTAAACCTTTAAAAATAAAATTCCTCCCAGATGTGACACCAACAACAATTCACACGTCAATACCTGTTCCCCATTACTGGAAGAAAAAAGTGAAGCAGGACATAAACAGAGACGTCGCATTGGAGATAATAGAACTGGTACCAGTAGGCAAGCTGACTACTTAGTGTTCAAGAATGATGTCACACCAAAAAAGAATGGGTTCGGAAGGTAGATGGTGGATCTACAGAAGTTGAATGATGCCACCATGAAAGAAACGCATCACACCTCATCCCCATTCAATCAGGTTTCAGTGATACCAGCACACACAAGAAAAACAGTACTAACCCGACGCATGGAATGGATATCACAGTCTACCACTATCTCCAGCCACATGGGATGCCACTACGTTCATTATCGAGTGGTGTCGATATAAGTACTGCTGAGCCCCTCAAGGATTCCATGGATCAGAAGATGGTTACACTCATTGGTTTGATGACATCACCGTCGACATTGGTCAGAAAACCCAATGTATAGACAACAACCTCCTATAGAATGACTCAATAGAATCTTCGTCCTGACACATGATTGACTATATAAATCACTGCGTCAGTAAAGGGATTGTATTTAATCCAGACACGTTTCACTTTTCAGAAATGGAGGTAGAATTCACAGGGTTTCTAGTTACTGCAAATAGGTACTAGTAGGCATCCACAAAAAAGAATGACAAGCTATTCTTAACTTCCCAACCCCAACAAATATTACTGGGGTTAGGTCCTGATTTGAACTCGTCAACCAGGTGTCATATGCCTTCTCACAAGCAGAAGTCATGGCTCCCTTCTGAGAGTTATTGAGGACACAGAACAGAAAGTTCTATTGGGACGAAACACTGGAGCATATATTCCAAGAATCGAAGAGAGTAATGGTGAAAAGGATTGAGAAAGGTATCCAAATGTTTGAAATAAACACAGTAACAGAACTTGTGACAGACTATAGTAAGACAGGGGTATCGTATCTGGAAGCTCATTTTGGCTGGATCCCTTTTTACAAAAGATGTGGAAACATGACAGGCACCAGTAGAAGGAGAAGGTTTAGCCCTGGTCTATGGGCTAGAATTGTGCCAGATGTTCATACTTGGATGCCCAGACTTGCTGATAACAGTGGATCACTTACCACTAATAAAGATATTTTCAAACCAAGTCTTGGAGAATATCAAAAACCTCCGCTTGTTAAATTATTAGAAAAAGACACTGATGTACAAATTCCAGATAAAACATCACATTGGAAAACTCAATTTAGCCCATGTTTATGTATCTTGATACCCAGCAGGTACCCCACCAAAAAACCAGGACCAAACATTGCAGTTAAAGCAGCTTTCACATCAATGTATGAGAATGACCCTAAATTGAAAGCTATCACAAGAAAGGATTGTGGGTGCAGTAGCCACAGATGAAGAATGCAGGAACTTAAGAGATCTAATTCAAAAAGGCTTTCCTCAGGTAATGTCAGGTAATGATATCTCACCCATGGCTTGAGTCTTCTGGCCTATGCGTGAAGAGTTCTACTGCCTTGAAGGAGTTATTGTCAAAGGCAACAAAATCCTGATATCTCAACAACTTCGCACAGATGCATTAGAATCCTTTCACTCCACACATCAAGTATGCTAGCAAATGGAAGAAAACAGTTGTTTTACCCAGGTTTAGATGTTAACATCAGGCAAATCAGATCCCAGTGCCGTACTTGCAACACAATTGCACCATCTCAACCTAGGGAACCCTTTCCATTCCAACAAGTAGTGATCGACTTGGTCAATATACAAGGTAGAAACTTTATGGCGTACATGGAACGATATACTGGATCGGTTAAAGTGGCCCTAATGACGTTGAGAAGGGCCAAAACAGTATGTGATACCTTAAGAACTTGGTTCTGTACTTATGGTGCACCTGAAGAAATTTCTTTGGATGGTGGACCACCGTTTGGGTCCCAGGAGTATGACTCCTTTTTGAGGAACTGGGGTATATGGGAAGGTATCTCATCAGCCTATTATGCTCAAAACAACGATCGCGCAGATGCCCATGCCACAATCGGGTTGTTCGGGCATTACTAAACCATTGAAACACTCTTGTCCAAGACCATGACATGTCCTCCATGACTGTAATGCTACATGGTGGAGTCATTAAAGACCACCTTTCCCTCTTACAGGATAAATACCAAACAAGGAAACTGGAGAGAAATAGGTGAATTAAAAGAGGTGGCAATGGCCAAGAGTTCTACAACCTGAGGAAGCAATGGACATTGAATGGCACATCAACATTGAATCGCCCAGTGAGCATGAAGAAGAAATGGAAGTTGATGATACTGTAGTACTCACCAACACAACAAACGCCCTCGTGTTTGTGCCTTGTATAGGCATGCGCGACAACAAAACTTGGGTTTTTATAAGCGGAAGTCTCGAGATTGTCAGGAATCTACAGGCGCATGCGCAAGAGAAGGGATTGAGATAGTGGTATAAGGGCAGGTCGAGTGAGAAGGTTGTTGTTGTCATTGGACGTTACAGTGACGCATGCATTAGCAGGTGATTAAGAGGCGGTTTATTTTTGTGTGTCAAGTCGCGCACCTCGGTGAAGGTCATATAAATCGTTCACCTCGGTGAAGGTGAAGGTCATAAGCTATTTCGGCTATTTCATTTTGTCTCTTTTCCTGGACAACTATGGCTGGGGCAAAGTTTGATTTAAAACTGATACCCGAATTCGACGGGTCCACTTCTGTTGTCGACTGGGTCGAAAGGGTTGAGCTGACCTGCAACCTCTGTGAAGTAAAGGGGGTGCATACCGTGATTCCCCTAAGATTGGCTGGAGGCGGCCTAAGTGTATATCAGCAACTGAGTGATGTGGAGAAGGCTGATATTACCTGTATAAAAAATGCTTTATACAAGGCATTTGCCATGGATCCCTGTACGGCCTACGAAACATTTGCCACTAGGAAGCTCATGCCAGGAGAAACCGTGGACGTCTTCTTCACGGAGCTGAAGAAACTTGCAGTTCTATTTGGCAATGAAGTGTCAGAACAAACACTGGCGTATGCGTTTGTGGCCGGCCTTCCCAGCCATTTTAAGCAACTGTTGAGGGCTTCCACCAGCATATCTGTAACGCCCATGGAACATTTGTTAGAACGCGCTCGAGCCATTATCAGAGATGAGGAGGACCTGAGGGAACCGGTTGTAATGATGGCGCAGGCAGCCAAGACTAATGCGGAAAAGAGTCCCAGTTTGGGACCCACGACCAATGGGAGATGTTTCTGCTGTGGCCAGCGAGGCCATATCACAAGAAATTGTACTAACAAGGGGCGGGGGCGCCCGCGCTGTTTCCAATGTGGTAGCTATGGACATTTATCCCAAAATTGTGCGGGAAATGCATCAGGGGGCAGGACGTCAGCGCCGCCCTGTTCCCCGGACAAGATTTAATTGAGGCGCAACCGACAATAAATGTGTACGTGGACCAAGTGCTTTGTTCAGCTCTTCTCGACTCCGGGTGCTCACACACCATCATGAGTGCCAAGTTGTGTCGAAACTGGACAAAGCAGAACATCAAAGTAACCACAATAGGTGGCAATACGCAAGCTTGCTGTGGAGCCGGAACTGTCAAAGTCCACACAGACTCTGGTGTGGCTGCAAACATTAATGTGCTGGTGATGCGAGGGGATTTGCTGGGATTCGATGTCCTATTGGGATATGATGCTATTAAGGCACTGGGGGGAGTGGTTATCAGAAGAGATGGGACTGTGCGATTTTTGGAAAACCCAGTGTGTGCTGCAGTTCACATTGATCGGCCTGATTTTAAGGTGGACTACGACCCTCACCAAAAAGCATGGACTGCATCGTGGAAGTGGACAGAAGGAAGGGCGCCAACCGAACTCAAGAATAGCATTGCAGAGTACTCGATACCCGACGAGGCCCGTAATGATTACGAGAAGGAACTTGAGGCATGGATCCAGGATGGATGGCTGATCCCCTACCCCAACAAGCTGGGACCACCCAAGGGTCCCTTAATGGCTGTAGTCCAGCATAACAAATCAAAAGTTCGTCCGGTGCTGGACTATCGTGAACTCAATAGATATATTGAGACGTACACTGCCGATGCTGACGTGTGCGCCAGCAAGCTGAGAGAATGGCGCCAGAAGGGCTCCAATGTGTCTATAGTAGACTTGCGGAAGGCTTATTTGCAGGTGCGAGTGGATGAGACATTGTGGCCGTTCCAGACAGTGTGGTTCCGGGGTCAGAGATACTGCCTTACTCGGCTTGGCTTTGGGCTGAATGTGGCACCGCAAACCATGAAGACCATCATAAATGCAGTGTTGTCCCAGGAAAAGACTACTGAGGACGCAACATCGGCCTATATTGATGATGTGTATGTCAATGAAGACGTACAATCTGCGTCGCACGTCAGAGAAAAGTTAGCTCAATTCGGGTTGGAGTGCAAGGATCCCGAACGTCTGAGGGATGGAGCACGGGTATTAGGATTGGACGTTTGCGGGAAAGATGGTACCTTACGATGGAGGCGTGGCAGTGAGATTCCAACCGTCCCTGATGTTATTACGCGGCGGACTATTTTTTCCTTGTGTGGGAAACTTATTGGTCACTTACCAGCGTGTGGCTGGCTCCGAGCAGCTGTGGGCGTCATCAAACGCAGGGCAAGTTTAGTAACTACAGGTTGGGATGATGTATCTGATGATGCTCTTCTAACTCTGATGACAACAGAAACCCTAGAGAGAGTTAACAAGGAGGGTCCTGCCCGTGGAGAATGGTGTGTCGATGGGGACACTGTGAATGTGTGGGTTGACGCTAGTTCTTTGGCATTGGGAGTGTTATTGGAACAACGTGGAAATGTAATTGAAGACGCATGCTGGCTGCGACCCGTGAATGATGCTCAACACATCAACCTGGCGGAACTGGATGCTGTTGTGAAGGGTTTAAATCTGGCACTGCAATGGCAGTCGAAGAAGTTACACTTGTACACGGATTCTCTCTGCGTCTACCACTGGGTGTCCGACACTCTCTCGGGACGAACAAGAGTCCGTACTAAGGCAGCCAGTGAGATGTTAATCCGGCGGAGCCTAAACACCCTGAAGAGTCTGGTATCAGAATATGACCTGTCGGTGAGTGTAACACTCGTGGCATCACACTGTAATCGTGTAGACCAACTAACCCGTGTGCCTCACAAATGGTATGAAGCTGTGAAGACAGGCGTGGAGTTCACTGCTCGATCTTGCGCAGTTGGCGCGATTAGCTCATGCCAAATACAAAGAATTCATGTGCAGAGTGGACATCCAGGTATCAAAAGAACTTTGTATTTTGCGAGGCGTGTAGACCCGGCAGTGACAAGGGCGGATGTCAGGCAGATCATCAGGCACTGTGAGGCATGCCAGTCTATCGATCCTGCACCTGAGCGATGGCAGAAGGGGCGATTGGAAGTTGAGCATGTGTGGCAACGATTAGCGATGGATATTACCCATTACAGTGGTAAGCCCTTTCTAACCCTTATCGACTGTGGACCCACTCGTTTTGCGGTGTGGAGGCAAATGACCAGGCAGGACTCAGCGAATGTTGTCCACCAACTGTCATCTATCTTTTCTGAGCGAGGTGCGCCGGAAGAGATATTGACGGACAACGATGCTGCTTTTTGTAGCCACCAAGTTCGGCAGTTGTTGAATGAGTGGGGTGTCCGACTACGACTGCGAATGGCATTGCTGAGAGGAGCCATCGCAGCATAAAGAGAATTGCTGCCAGAAAACAATGCACGATTACGGAGGCCACGTATTGGTATAACGTCACACCAAAGGATGGGAAGACACTAACAACAGCACCGGCCAATGCCATACACAAATACCGTGTTAGGATAAAGGGCATTGACACTGTCCAACCAATCGACGAGGAGAGTCATAACAAATACAAGGTAGGGGATCCAGTTTGGGTTAGACCCCCTGGAAACCGGTGCACCACCAAGTTCAAGTGAGGACGAATATGTGGAGTGGTCAGCCAGCAGTCGGTCCTTGTTGATGGAACCCCACGCCATGTGCGCGATCTTCGCCCGGCTAGTGAAGTACATCCCACAACTACAGAGAGCGACGAATCATCAGATGATGAGCTGCTGATGTGTGAGGTCACCGAGCAAGAGAGTGGTAGTTTTAGTTCGTCTGATCAGGCAGGATCAGAACCAGAACCAGAACCAGAACCTCACACAGAACCAGAACCAGAACCTGAATCCGAGAGTGTAAATACCACCCTTCGCAGAAGCCAACGAACTAAGAGGCCACCCCCGGAGTGCACTCTATGTGATCATCAGATCAGGGGGAGTGTAGTACTTACCAACACAACAAACGCCCTCGTGTTTGTGCCTTGTATAGGCATGCGCGACAACAAAACTTGGGTTTTTATAAGCAGAAGTCTCAAGATTGTCAGGAATCTACAGGCGCATGCACAAGAGAAGGGATTGAGATAGTGGTATAAAGGCAGGTCGAGTGAGAAGGTTGGGGTGGTTGTTGTCATTGGACGTTACAGTGACGCATGCGTTAGCAGGTGATTAAGAGGCGGCTTATTTTTGTGTGTCAAGTCGCGCACCTCGGTGAAGGTCATATAAATCGTTCACCTCGGTGAAGGTCATAGATACGACGGGAGAATATACACATGCAGTCACTTCTCTTCTGTTAAGGAAACCTTCATATCAGAAAACGAGAGCACCAAAGAATTTATCACCACAAATGTGTGGAAAGTCACACAAATTTTTTACTGTGCATGAAGATGACCAGTTGGGGTCATGAGGGGGAGGGGCATGTATAGGTATAAGAGTTATCTGTCCCTAACAATAGTAGGCAACCAGAGTGATCTCCTCTGGAGAAGAAGAAACTAGAGTAGCCTCCCCTGAGTTCAATAAATACCGATAGTATGGCCGCAGACATTTATGTTTTCTATTGACCTCACACTGAGCCAAAAGTATACAATATCCCGCTTTATTCAACCCTTACCACATTGACCAATCAGCTTGCAGGATGCATTGATTTCATCTGTCTCCTGAAGAACTGCTTCAGCCCCTGAATGGGAATGATAGACGACAATCAGAGAGATTTCCGAAAACAAACAATGGCATCTTTACTTTCTCTCTCTTGCCTTTTATCTGTTGGATTCTGGAACACCAGCTATTCTCCACTGAAAGAATTATTGCTTGGAGAAAAGTTGCATCCGAATTTTCTAATTTTTCATTTCTTCACTTGAACATTATCCTAATTTTGTTAACCTATACCAAACAGTGTAAACTTTATTGAATAAACTCTTTCATTGTTGTCATAAAAAATGGTTTTGCTTTTCTTTTTGTGCAATGGTTTTCATTGCTTACACATAATATTTTTATTCTAAAAACTAAAAGTCTGAATTTGTTACCGTCTCAAATTTTAACGTTATGATGCCATTTCTTGCAAACTTTTCAAACTTAACAACTCAGGCTGGAATGCTAATATGTTTTGGTTTCGATTCTAGCTGATGGTACCCAAGTCATATTAGTGTATTGGCTCTATAATAATAAATATGAAATCTGCATGAATTAAAATATATTTAAGCATATATTATGCATACATTACTATATATTGGGTACATAAATACAAAATCTGCATATATTAAAATATCATATTTAAGCGTATCATGCCATCAGGGTGGCCTTCATTGTATATAAATAACACTCTTTGCTAATATTAGCACCTATATTACTACTTGTGGTGATATCCTCTTTTGTTTATAATGAACTATTCCAATATTTTTGTTCTTTCCTTTCTTAATTACATTCGATTGTAAATAAACAGAGATATATGGAAGCAAGAGTCATAGACGATGTAAAAAATGAAAGTGGATGGAAAATATGGAGAGAGGATAAAGATATTAAGAAATTTGTCACTTGATGAATTATTTGCAAATTATTGCTAATTAGAACACGTAAAATGGAATTTTTGTTCAAATTATTCTCAAAATATTTTAACATGCATTTTGTGTTATTAAAATATATAGGGGCGACAATATTAACTCAACTTTAGTATAATAAGTAGATGCACATGTGATCTAGCAGGTCACAACCCTTCTCCTCTTACTCAATGTCGATTTAACAACTCTCTAATATTTCTTAATGTCTCTACACTTAGAGAAATAGTAAATATATTTTTCAGCTTTGCCATCTAATTTACATATATATCCGTGCACACCCCAAACACATATGTAACTTAAAAAGCAAAATAATAAATCTCTTTACTTCTATACAAGAATAATAAAGAATAACGCTGCTGCTGCTGCTGCTGCTGCTACTACTACTACTACTACTACTACTACTACTACTACTACTTAATAATAATAATAATAATAATAATAATAATAATAATGATGATGATGATGATAATATATTTATCATCATATTCGATTTAACACTTATTTTACATGCTGGCATGCATTGGATGTCTTTTAGAAACTGACCTCAAAACTAATCTTTATTTAAGTCATTATTTATCTCTCTTCATGTCACTTTGACCTTACTTAGTTCAACCATTGTTAAGATTAACACTAGTTGATGTAATTCTTTAGTTTATTTTTATCACTTCCCCCCATACTTTCACCTGTGAACTTCTGGTAGCTATCATATGGGTTCCATCATATGGTTCCATCATATGGTTTCAAAAGAAAAAGAATGAGGGTTATGCCATATGTCGTTCATTGCGGATTGAACCCAAAACGTTCCGTTTACAAGATATTATTTTTGTGCAATGATAAAAGTTCACTCATGCAAACGGGCAAATTCTTGTTGAGATAAAACGAATAGAAACTTTCTTCCATGGGCAGAACAAAGTTGGTATCATTTGTGTCAGGTAGTTGATTAATGTGTAGGAGAATTGTTCATTACAATTCAAAAGTCAGAGTTTTTTTACAGTTGGCGCTGTCATCTTTTGGAGAATTGTGAATACAATACGAAAGTTGGAATTTTTTTTTTATGGACGTTTTCAATTTTCACTACTATAAAACTGACCTTGCTACGTTAGCTGTTCTATATCCACTAACCCAGAAGCTCTCATCCATTCTTTCGATGCGGCCATACCAGTATTTACAACTCTACCACCGCAAGAGGATGTGACACAAGGTCGAAAGGTGGGAAAATGGGTCAGCACCGCAAAAGGAGGAGCACTCTGGCCCTACAAAAATAAGTCTGAATAGCCCTGTTGGCATTCCCCAATGAGGGCGCCTTAGACAAGAAGTGATAAACTTGCTCCTCCTGAATGTCAGGAGGCAAAGCCTAGGAGGGTAATCTTCTGAGGTCTACACAGAACATTTTGCATCCATCCAACAGCAAAAAGGCCATCGAAATGGCCCAGTTTCTGTCAAACTGATTGTCAAGGTTAGAACCTCGACTTACGTGTACTACGAAAATCCACAGACCAATGCAACTATACCATCAAAGTTTCCTGTTTTGCACACATTTCCCTATAGTGTCCAGATTTAATCTTTCACTGAGATCAACAGATCTATGCCTAAGTCTCCCATTACACATCCATCAAATCATTCTCATATTATTTCTCTTCATGCAACACATGTCCTCAACCCTTACTGACCAGGTTTCACTTCCATAAAAAGATTTATTATTTTGCCATCAAAGTGTTCTATAGCTGGGAAGCTATTTGTGGAAATTTTATCTGATGTTAGACACACAAAGAAAAAGGAACAGTTTCCTCTTGTGGTAATGAGTTTTGCTGTGAATGTCTTACAAAGAAAAGCTAAAAATTGGATTTCAGTCGAGCATCTTTTCTTCTGGGTTATATTATGGAGGGTCTTATGTTGGATAGCGATTATATCGGCTAGTTTTAATTTTGACAAAGGTTGAACTAAGTGCAGATCAAAGTTACATGAAGTTTGAAAAATAAACCAATTCCCACAAAAGATAACATGAAGAGATGACGTGTAAGGTTAAGTAGAATAAAAACAAAGGGGCGCCAGTCGGCATGACGCATGGTATCATGGATATCAAGGTTGACAAAGAAACAAAAGTTTTAAACAGTTTGTTTATGGAACGTTGTAAAAGATAGATTGCTGATAATGCTGTAATAATGTACTACGGTGAACACAGCCACCTAGAAAGTAAACTTATGGCCATGCACACACACGCGCGCGCGCGCGCGCACACACACACACACACACAGGAATTTGGAAACCAACTTTCTGATGCTTTTCTCTACTTCTTATTCAAGAATTTTAAAACTTCAACGAACTTTGGTCTTTCAAAGTACATTTTACATCTCTGTAAAATTGTTGATATAAATATATTTTATTTAATTCATGTTTTTTCGCTTTCATTCCAAAATTCTCATTGTTGAGTTAGCTCTTGCTAACTGGTGACCCATTCATAATATTCATGTTTTTATCTATCTTTTTCATTCGCCAGTTTAACTACATGTTGTTATCACTGTGCTTAGTACTTTTCAAAATGTTATTATTGCCAAAAGTACACTATCCGAGATCAGGAGCGACACTACATCTGTAAGGAACAGAAGAGAGTATCCCTTACTAAGATTGTGATGCTGATTTTGAACTCTGTCTAGGCAACAAATATGTTCTAAGCAACTTACATCAGCCAGACTCTTTATTCAGGTCGATGGCTACCATGACAACTAAGAACACTATCTTGTTATGTAAGAAATTTTCTTCACTCACATGCACAATACTCAGACTTTCTACTGTAGAAATCCCAATGGACATTTTGTCTCTGTGTACATACATACATACATACATACATGCACACATACATACGTATACACACATACATCATTCCACTTGTATTCACTGTGTACACATTTTAATGGACACTATATAATGGTCTGTTCTACATATAATAAATATTTTCTTTGACTTGTTACTTTGCTTCCATTAATACATGCTTGTATTATGAACACAAATTATTTTCTTTTATTTTAACATTTGTTTCTGTGAACAACATACAGATACAGTAAAAATGCGATTTATAAGTTCAAAATTCTTTTTAATAGACACATAAAAATGTTTTCTTTTTATCATTATTTTTAGCTTTTACAGATATGAACATGTATGGTCATCAGCTGATTGTGCCAGTCCGGGGTCGTGGCATGATTCACACACCAGCCACAGTGTCAATGTGTCCTTAGTTAGTGCTGTAACAGACGAATTCTTCCTCCAACTAAAATCACAACTCCAGTTTGAAACAAAAAACAAAGCTTTATTTTCTTTGGACGGTACATTGATACTCATTTTTCTTCTAGTGAACAACACACTTGCTGCTAATGAGAATTCTTAACCAAATCAAAACACAAACTAAACCGAACACCAATTGATCATCTGTTTCCCAAAGCCACCAAAAAAACAGCAAACTGGCAGCCCTAAAAAAAAACTGATTGTGAGACACCTAATAGACCAACTGACCATCAGATACCCAAAAAGCCAACTCACCCCAGAAAACCAAATTGAATCTCACTCCCCATCTGCCGGAATCACCCCAAAAAGACCAATTGCAATAATAGTCAGCCTTATCTCTCAACATAAGAACCTAATGTCTAGGTAGTCCCATATCTTGTTTTGGGCAAAATTCAAATGGAGCATTAATCACAGCAATAACCTTGTATCTGAAGGAACATTATTTCTCTATTAGACAAGTCAAATTCTGGGTTGCCAAACTCAAAATCAGAGATATTTCCCATATCTTGGATTATTTCTTCTTCTTTGTTAACTATTTCTCAATGGTAGTACATCTGTTATTTGTATGAATTGCAACAAAGCATCCCACTAAACATGTTGTCTCGTGTGTGTTTATACAATATATCAGAAACCTCAAAAAGTTTGATTAGATGCTTTGCTAGCTTGGCTGACTGAGAGCATACTTGAAGTGTTCTTCTGCATAACAGTCAATTCATGAAGAGTCAATTCATATCATGGCACATCACGATATTGATAAATCTGGTAAAAGGATACAACACCAGAGAATTATGATTTCTATTTAAGAATTCATTCGAAAGAAAACGGTGCTAATATCTGTTCTCTGTGTATTTTAGATGAACACATAAGAAAATCAAACTGATTTTTATGATTAGTAATTTAGAATTTTATTTTTATTAAAAATATTTTTTTATATAATTAGAATGCTTTCTTTTTTTTTTTACAAATTCTCAAATGAATTTTGTAATCGGGAATTTAGTTGTTGCGTTTACAAATAATCAAATATGTTTTTTTCAATACATATTTAAGAAAAATATGTCTTTGCCTCCAAAATATTTAACAGTAAAAATATAATAATTTTTGGTAAAAAGACATAACAACCGAATATTGCAATTTCCACTTAAGAATTAGTTCAGAATAAACCGGTGAATGCCTAAAATCTCAACCTGTTAATTCTGTTAATTTCTGCAAATTAACATTTTCTTCATCCTTTGTGCTTGTCAATAAGTATGGCTAAATTCGTTGAGGGAATAATAACGCCAGCTAACCTATGTTTTATTAACAATCTTAATTATGGAAACTGATGGCAATTTGAAAACAGTACAATCGTTGGCGTAATATGGCCTAATTGCCAATAAGCAAATGTATCAAAAATGTCCCTAGCTATTTACAAATCAGAAATATTGAGAAAAAAAATTCAGCAATATTCTTTATTGGCTACGTTTTTATTATGATACTCATTTTTATTTATTTATTTTCAATTTATAAAAAAAATATATTTTCACTATTAAATATTTTTTAGGCAAAAACATATTTTTATTATTAAATACATATATAACAAAACATATTCGATAATTTGTAATGCAAAAATTACATTTTTAATTATAAAATTTAATTTGAGTGTTTGTGAAACACATTCCAATTATAAGGAAAAATATTTGTAATAAAAATGCAATTTAAATTCTCAATTACAAAAATCAAATATTGGATACATTTTTATTATGAAGCCTAATTTAATTAATTTGTTTTCTATTTGTAGCAATAATTATTATATTTTTACAAAGTAATTTGTTATTCTTCAATGGTTGGTGGAACAGATTAACATATTCAGATTTTAGTCCATGCAACAGTATTTTTGTAATTTAACTTTACAGTTCTTATTTTTAGACAATATAATAAATAAAATTATTTTAATTAGCAATGCATTATTATTTTTTAACTCTATTACATCTGTCTGAAAATAGGGTACAAAACTTAAAAATTGAATTAATAAATAAAAAAAATGATTTTGCATGGATAATATGTGAACTATTTTCTTTGAAGTACATTTTATTGTTTATAAAATCATAATAATAAAAAAGAAAATTAAAGTAAAGTCCCAAGTCAGTCAAGTCAAACTTACAGGTGTTAAGTGTGACATGTTAAATGTATGTGGCGGTGGATATCAGTAAAAAGAAAGGTCCACACGCAGAGACGGGTTATCAACGTGTTTATCTTAAGAAGGTTAACACCGGAAAAGAAAGAAACATGACTCCTTAAGGAGAGACTTCTCAAACCAAAGGGGCATAACTCAGGATGCTAAGGTTTACTCTCTTAATACCCTTGCTTAAACTTTACATCCTGATAATTTTAATTTTACACAGTCCATTCGGGTCCTAGCCAGGGGTTTTGTGAAGTAGTCTGCTATATTTTTATCGGTAGGCACATAGTTCAGTTCGATTGTACCATTGTTTATTTTGTCCCATGTATTCATATTTTATGTCTATGCCTTCACATTTCCTGAAAGATAAACAAAAGTTTAAAGTCCTTTTCAGATACTGCAGATTGTCCTCCTCCATTTCCATGTAGAGGGCCAGTGCATCACCTTCCAAATATAAAGGTAGCAGACTCGCTACATCATCCACCTGCTGAATTTGTGCAACGTCTCACTTTTTTCAGCCATGCTACAACATCTCCATAGCCAGAGAATGGCTTGATGATATCACTCCTTATCCGCACCTTCGCCATAGTCTGGCTGAAATAGTTTGTAGGAAAATGTAGTAGGCAAAAATCAGGAACAAAGATAGGAAATAGTCAGTTTCGCCCTGTACCGCCCACTTCTAGAAGAGAGGGATTTCTTGGCTGTAATAACAGTAGAGAAAGAAGAAGGAGAAAAAAAAGACAGAAGAAAACTCGCTTCTCGCAGATACGTGGTTCGTCACAAAGAACAATCCAACCACCAGCACCACCTACACACAATTTGCAGAACACCCCCTGACAGCTTCCCAGCAACATGCCTTTATAGCGGCCGGGAATTATATATTTGCATAATCGCGCGAGAGCAGACGAGATTCTGCGAGAATTGCATGGGGTCAACGCCAATAAAAACTCAAGGACGCCATCTTGGAACTCTCTCTTCCACTCAGCCCGCAACACAACAGACATATCCGAGGTAAACTCTTTATTTCTCCCCATTTCGGTTATTGCTAATTCTGCTACACTCCCCCTGATCTCATGATCACAAACAGGGCAGAGGGGGCAGTCGTCTTTGTCAGGTACTTCTTCGAAGAACCGGGGGCAGCACTTCCTCATTGCCATCTTCCTCATTATCACCGTTATTGCCACCAGTCTGTTCCATAGGAGGTGTTTCACAATCAGGACAGGAGGGCAGTATCCGTCTTTGTTGGGTACTTTTTCGTAAAGTCAAGAGGGGTGGTCCTTCTTCCGCTTCTTCAGTATGGGTATTATATGGCTCAAAATCCTCTCTGTCGTCCTGCATCATACTCTCTGTCCTTTCAGAAGACATCATACTGTCTGAGTCTTCCTCTTCCTCCGATGTAACAACATAATGGCAAGGGTGCAGATCATTCACGTAGTGAGGCACACCGTCCACCAACATCGATTGAGGGCTGATTACCTTGGTCACCTCACCCTTGCCGAACCTCATGGTACATTGATTTTGTGGTCTTTTGACCCATACGCAATCTCCAACCTGGTGAGAGCCGTTCCTGTGACCTGGGGATGCTCCTTTACTCAAACTTCATATCGATAAATCCTATTGACAGGCGCAGTGAAGGGAGATGTGTTATCGCTTGGTGTGATGTTATACCAGTAGACAGCCTCCTGTATGGGACAGCGCATTCTAGCCGCAATTCGTTTCACTGTACGGTAACATCGCTCCGCTTTGCCATTCCTGGCTGGAGTGTATGCACAACAGAATCGCAAGTGAACTCTGCATTTATGTGCAAATGCTTGGAATGCATTGCTGCAGAAAGCCGTGTCATTATCCAAAAGGATTTCATGCGGTGAGCCACGTTTGAGGAACACTGCCTCCAACTGATGAATCACACTTGCCAAATCCTGCCTTGCCAAGTTCCTCCAAATGGAGAAACATGATGGACCACAGTCTGTCAGAGTTAAAAAATAGAAGGTGCCATAATGCGTGATATCCATTCTTATTCTCTGCCAATTCTCGTTCACTTCCAGCTTTCCCTTTTCCCACTTGACCAGCGCTGGGTCAATGGACTGACATTCCTCACATTTCCGTATGACCGTTTTAACGGTTGCTTTTGTCATGGTTGGGCAACTTCTCCTGACAAAGTAGGTAGTGCGCCACTCCCCCGGATGTCCACTACCTTTGTGAATAGCCATGATTTGACTCTCATCCAGCTCGTCTGTATGAGCCACACATATCACTGGGTTAAGCCCGTTTTTCTTTTTCATCACCTCAGACCACCGCTGTGGTACCCATGTCAATCGGTCAGCTATGTTTCATGCTGATGGAACCAACGTCACGTCCACTGTCAGCCCGTACTCTTTCACGAGCTCCTTGAGAGTGCTTAGTTGCCTCCTAATGAGCATCTCGCTTGCTGCTTTGGTGCGTACTCATGCCTTTCCAGTTAGCATGTTCGAGACCCAATGGTATATGCAGACAGAATCTGTCTTTATGTGTAGCACCTTGCTCTGCCACTGAAGAGCCAAATTGATGCCTTTCAATACGGCATCCAGTTCGGCTAAGTTGATGTGTTGAGAGTCATCTTCAGATCGCAGCCAACATGCATCTTCCAACACAGTCTCACATGTCTCCAAGGCTGCACCAATTGCTAGGGAGCTAGCATCGACACATACATTCAGCTCTTTGCCGTCCACACACCAACTTCCTTAGGCCGGATCATCCTGCTGCACAGATTCTAAGGTCTCGAACATCATACAATGCAGTACGGTGTCCCTTGCTTCATCATCCCAGTCCTTTGTTACCAAACTTACTCTCCTTCTGAGTATTCCACAAGCCACACGAAGCTAACTGCACATCGGAAAGTGCTCAACAAGTCAACCATACAGGGAGAACATTGTTCGTTGTGTAACAATGCTGGGAGCCTCTGGAATTGCATTTCCTCGCTTCCACCAAAGTTCACTGCGTTCCATCCTGACTGTCAATCCCAGCACTCATGCCCTGTCCTTCAACCACTCCGGGTTCTTACACTCCAACCCGAACTGCTCTAGGTATTCTCTCACACGGGTCACGGGCACCTCATCTTCATTGGCAAAAATGTCATCAATGTAAGCAGATGCTGCACGGCTTACAACTTCTTCCTGGGATAATACTTTGCTGACAATTGCTCTCATTATCAGAGGAGCCACATTCAAGCCGAACCCCAGACGGGTCAGACAGTATTTTTTCCTGTTGATTTCCACAGTCTGGTTTGGCCACAGTGTCTCATGGACCCGTAATTGTAGGTATGCTCTCTTGATGTTCAGTAGAGACACGTTAGCACCTTTTTGTCTCCATTCGCACAGCTTAGCCGCACAAACATCTGCATTGGCTGTAAACATGTCTACGTAATGATTTAGCTCCCAGTAGTCGATCACCGGGCACACTTTGGCTTTCTGTATCACAGCCATCAGGGGAATTAGGCCTTTAGGGGGTCCCAGCTCATCCTCTGGGTATGACACGAGCCAGCCATTATGTATCCAAGTGCGGAGCTCCTCCGTGTATTCTTCACGGATTTCTGCCAGCACTGGGTATTCTGACACTCGATTGTGTAGCCTTACAGGGGGGTGGTCCTCAGACCACTTCCACGATGTGGTCCACATTCAGTTTTGATGGTCAAAGGTGGTGGTGAAATCTGGTTCATTAATAGAAATGGCTGCCATTTAATATTATTCCTGCCACCCAGCCTCACTGGTCCTGTACGCTTGACAACAACACCTCCCAGGTTTTTATGACGTCGATCCCTAGAAGTAAGTCAAACCCAAGCGGTTTGCCATGCACCACCAACACATCGATTCTGACAGACACACCTTCATCAGTGGATACAGAGACCACCCCAACACCGCAGCACGCATGGGATATTCCACCAATCGTTTCAACATTCACGTTCGTTTTTCTCCAAGACCGGCACCGGTCTGCATGTAAAATCGTCCTAGAGCATCTGTATCAATAAGCACCAAACATTGCATCCCGTCAACATGGATGGCTGTCATTAGGAGCGTCGTGTTCGCATCTTGGTGAGGAAGGAGACTGGTGCTTATGTGTCCTCCCCTTGCTCGCTTCCCGAGCAGTTTCAAGCCCAGTGTCCACTCTCACTGCACCGGTAACACCTTGTTTCGCATTTTCGACAGTTCTTTGCAAGGTGGCCTTTAACATTGCATTGCAAACAGGTCACACTAGCAGGAATATTCTTGGCCCTGTTGTTGTTGGGTGAGTGTGTGGCCACAACCACGTCCTGATTTTGTTCCCCAGTCGTCAAAATTCTCGCTCTTGACATTAGCTCCCCTATGGTCAGGAATTCGATGTTCGGCACCTGTTGAAGAGCAATTGAGATGACGTCAGGGAACCCAGTGAGAAAGTCAATTTCATGAGTCTCTCTAGGCCATCTCCTGTGAACCCGGCAAATCCAACCAACTGCCTGACTTTGTTGGCGTAAACATCCACATGTTCGCCAGCCCATCTGACCATAGTTATTTTTTTATATGCTGCAAACGCGTCGTTGGTAAATGCCTCTTTTAATCGGGCTTCAATCTGGTCTATCTTCTTTTGATTGTCCTCCTCCATTTCCATGTAGAGGGCCAGTGCATCACCTTCCAAATATAAAGGTAGCAGACTCGCTACATCATCCACCTGCTGAATTTGTGCAACGTCTCACTTTTTTCAGCCATGCTACAACATCTCCATAGCCAGAGAATGGCTTGATGATATCACTCCTTATCCGCACCTTCGCCATAGTCTGGCTGAAATAGTTTGTAGGAAAATGTAGTAGGCAAAATCAGGAACAAAGATAGGAAATAGTCAGTTTCGCCCTGTACCGCCCACTTCTAGAAGAGAGGGATTTCTTGGCTGTAATAACAGTAGAGAAAGAAGAAGGAGAAAAAAAAAAAACAGAAGAAAACTCGCTTCTCGCAAATACGTGGTTCGTCACAAAGAACAATCCAACCGCCAGCACCACCTACACACATTTTTCAGAACATCCCCTGACAGCTTCCCAGCAACATGCCTTTATAGTGGCCGGGAATTATATATTTGCATAATTGCGCGAGAGCAGATGTGATTCTGCAAGAATTGCATGGGGTCAACGCCAATAAAAACCCAAGGATGCCATCTTGGAACTCTCTCTTCCACTCAGCCCGCAACACAACAGACATATCCGAGGTAAACTCTTTATTTCTCCCCATTTCGGTTATTGCTAATTCTGCTATAGATACCTAAATGCATGCTTCACTGCATTCCAGTGTTCAATTGTGGGGGTTTGGTTGTACTGTGATAATTTATTTACGACCCATGAAATATCGGGTCTGGTGCAAGTCAATAAGTAAATCAAACTTCCTATAGCCTCTCTGTACCTTGTGGAATCAAAGGACTTTGCTTCCTTAGAGAAAGTTAATTTTTGTTCACAGGGTGTTAGTCTGGGTTTGCAGTCCAGCATATTAAAATTTTCTAATACTTTCTCAGTATATGTCCGTTGATTCATTTCTATTCCATATTCCATATGTCCGTATGTCCGTTGATTCATTTCTATTCCATATTCCATTCCGCACAATGGAATATTCCATATTCCATTCCGTATATTCCATATTCCATATGTCCGTTGATTCATTTCTATTCCATATTCCATTCCACACAAAGAAATCTTGAGATTTAACCTAACTCTTTCAATGTTTTTTGTTTGAGTAGGGTCTTGACTTCCCTTACTGTATCTAAGTTATTTGCGGCAATCAAGATATCATCAACCCATACGAGAATAATAATTCTTTTATTTTTATCAACTTTTTCAAACATGCATGGTTCGATAGTGATTTTATTAAATTTTTCTTGTAGAAGTTCTTTACTCAGTAGATCGTTCCAATTTTTACCGTTCTGTTTTAGACCATAGAGTGATTTGTTTAATTTCCAAACAAGCCCATCATTGCCTGGAGCAATGAATCCTTCGGGTTGTTGGGTGAAAATATCACAGTCTATTTTGGCATTTAAGTATGCTGATTTGACATTCAACTGCAAATTGCATTAGAATTCGAATAGTGGTCATTTTTGTCGTGGGTGCATATGTTTCATCGTAGTCTATGTCCTTTATCTGACTGTACCCCTTGGCAACATATCTAGCTTTGTATTCTTCGTTATTTTTGTCATATTTTTTTATATTATACACCCATTTTCCCCCAACTAAATTTTTGTTTTCAGGGAGGGTTGTCAGAGTGAAAGTATTGTTTTCCTTTAAGGAATTCATCCCCTTCTTCATTGCCAATTTCTATTTGTCAGCCTCCGGGGAATTTATGGCTTCATGATATGATCCAGGGATGGTTTTATTTTCACAAGAATTTATACGTTCTTCATCTTCATCACTTAGGTTATTGCTAGTGATGTAATCTTTTAAATAAGTGGGTGGTTTTCTCTGTCTCAGTGGGTACCTTGGATTTCTGTTTTCAGAACTGTCATTTGTTCTGTTACTTGTCTGTTCGCTAGCTTGACTGTTGCTATTATCTATATCTCCCTCATCGGGACCGGGTAGAAGTTCGTTTGTTCTATTCTTGTCGACCATGTGTTCACTGAAATGGTTAGGATTTATTGATGGAATTAAAGTTGGATTAATATGTTTATTTTGGTTTGTAATATCCTGAGTGGTCTTCCAAACACACATACACACATACATACATGATGATTGCAACGTCTCTTGTCAGACGAGTGCCACTCCCTCAGACATTTAAAATTCATGAGCCCAAATGCCTGAGAGAGTATCTATACAAAGATGATGTTACAGAGTCTTAGCTTTGTACGACAGCTAAGTCTCTCTCTCGGTTCAAAATGTTGAGATCCAGCAACAAGCAAGAGCAAGATAGCCAGCAACAAATTAAACTGCAGACCAGCTTAATGCGGGTACTGGTCTCCCGCTTTATGGTTTTTTAAATCAGAGATTTGCTTCTCCTAGAAAGGTTGCCTTCACCACGGCTTACGGGAGCCCTCTCCACCCCAATACACATATACACACACACAAATATACACGGTGCTAGTTAGCCATTGACCCAGAAAAGGAGTTCATTCGCCCTTTGGAAGGTCTTGTTTTTAATCCTTCAGGGAGACTAGCCGCCCTCCTCACCAAACTAGTCTGGTGGGGGAACCAGTTTAGTCGCCGGTGACCCGACATACATACATACATACATACATACATACACACATACACAGACATACATACATACATACATACATACACACATTTTCGCTTTTATATATATAGACTAGCAGGGGGTACCCGGCGTTGCCCGGGTGTTTGGAGGTGTGTGTGGTTTTGGGTAAATCAAAACTACAGAGGGTGGGTGGGTTAAAATAAAAAAAAATTTGGTAGGGTAAGTATGAGGATCGAACCCGAACACTTGAGGCAAAGTTGGAAATTAAAATGTGAAAAAAAAACGTGTGACGTTAACCATTGGGCCACCACAAAATACCAACTGAAACACGTTTGAATTTATTTATTTAAGTATTAAAAACAAAATTGACACGTGGCCACAATAAAAGTTAACTCTGCTGTTCTATTTGACCTCATTAATGAGGTCAAATAGAAGTAGCGGACTTAACTTTTGCTACGGGACAGCTTTTGGGTTTATTTACCCAACTTCGGCTGGTTGTTTCCCCAAGATGTTGGGGAGGGGGAAACCAGCTCCCCATTCCCAGGATGTTGGGGAGGGGGAAACCAGCTCCCCATTGTTCAGATTGAATAGCAATTGTCTGATATAAGGAGTTTGGCCCCACATTGATCAAAGCTGATTGCTTTCTGGACGTTTCAGCAAAAGCCGAGAACACAACCCGTTTGAATTTAGTTTCACTGTATTTATACTAAGAAGCAGGACAAGCAGGGGACAGAGCGAAATAGTACAAATCTCATAAAAGTCGACGTAAATAAATCTAGAGGCGTCTCGCGTTCCCAAATCCTAGATATTATTATCTAGGGGGTATATAAACACTTCTAAGCAATAGTAACCCCCCCTGGGACCGTTGGCGAAAAAGCCTTTGTGAGGCATACATAAAATGATCACACACATTTTGCCTTTTATATATATAGAGAAGAGAGGTTCATTTTTTTGGAATTTGTTTTAAGACTATTTTTCAGTTTTTATGGGTGAGATATAAGGGGAGTAACCCAATTCTGGCTTAAAATTACGGATACATAATTGCTAAAATTGAGAATATTTGAAAATGTTTTCATTATATAGTGATATTTCTCAAGGTTTGATGGATAAAAATGGAGCGCCACCTCAAAACTTTTGCGCTAGAGGTGATGAGACAAGAAGAGAAACAATCAACTTTCTTATGAGTTTTCATTCACAATATTCCAATCTGGCATCCTGAATATGTTAAGCAAAACTGAAAATCCAGATGCTTTGCACTTGGTTTTTCAAATACCAAAAATAATTAACTTGTGATCTTGTTGTCGACGATGTGAATTGGGTAAACAACTGAAAAATGGACGACTAGAAGATCAGAGAGTTGTGGTCAAGATTGATTCTGATTTTGAAATCAACGCATTTGAAAAATTAAGAGTCACTTTGAAGAAGACCTATCAAAGGCTGATTGGTGTAAACATAACAAAAAATAATTAGTCACAAAAAAGAAAAAAAACAGCGGCAGCAACAAAGATGGCTGCACATGTAATTGAGGTGCATGTTCAAGATGAAGTGCATTCTCACCATATAATTGTATGGTTAAGATAGATGAGGAATGAGCTACAAAGAAAATGTACTTAAGAAGTTGACAGATATAAATCTTATATTTTGTGATTGACTTAGATTGCTAAAACCAAGTAAGTTATATGGATTTCGATAATATTATTCCTATTCATAATCCAATTATTATTTGCTTTGAGACAAATAACGTTCTCTTGAAATTTTTAAAGCTTTCCTTCCATCATCTTTCGCGTCTCGCATAATCAATGCCAAACTTCTATCAACTAGAACTTGGATAAGTTCTGTTAATATATCCTCGTTTCTCTGTGGCTCAATTTCATCATATTCCTTTCTTAACTCGGCTTTTAATTTTTGCATGTGAAGGTGCCCCATGCATCCAGAGTGGAAAACGTTTATAAATTAAATGACGGTGAAAATAAAATCAAACCACGAAAGCAATTAGAACAACCACATGTAACGATCTATGTTCATATTCTTCAAGTAAAAGAATTTGATGGCTGATAATAATAATATAATAAAATTATAATAATGTTTGATGAATGATAATAATAATAATATAATAAAATTATAATAATGTTTGATGAATGATAATAACAATATAATAATATTGTAATAATATTTGATGACTGATAATAACAATATAATAAAATTATAATAATATTTGATGATTGATATTAATAATATAATAAAATCATAATAATATTTTATGACTGATAATAATTATATAATAAAATTACAATAATATTTGATGACTGATAATAAAAATATAATAAAAATATAATAATATTTGATGACTGATAAAAATAATATTACAATAAAATTATAATAATATTTGAACACTGATAATAATAATAATAATAATAATAATAATAATAATAATAATAATAATAATAATAATAATAATAATAATATTATATTAAAATTATAATAATATTTGATAACTGATAATAATATTATATTAAAATTATAATAATATTTGATGACTGATAATAATAATATAATAAAATTATAATAATATTTGATGACTGATAATAATATTATATTAAAATTATAATAACATTTGATGACTGATAACTATAATAATAATATAATAAAATTATAATAATATTTGATGACTGATAATTATAATAATAATATAATAAAATTATAATAATATTTGATGACTGATAATAATAATAATAATAATAATAATAATAATAATAATAATAATAATAATAATATAATAAAATTATAATAATATTTGATGACTGATAATAATATTATATTAAAATTATAATAATATTTGATGATTGATAATAATATTATATTAAAATTATAATAACATTTGATGACTGATAACTATAATAATAATATAATAAAATTATAATAATATTTGATGACTGATAATTATAATAATAATATAATAAAATTATAATAATATTTGATGACAGATAATAATATTATATTAAAATTATAATAATATTTGATGACTGATAATAATAATAATAATAATAATAATAATAATAATAATAATAATAATAATAATAATAATAATAATAATAATATAAAATTATAATAATATTTGATGACTGATAATTATAATAATATAATAAAATTATAATACTAACATACCTAATGTTACCAGGATCGACATGAAGTTTGGTTTCGCCACACCTGCTAGTGCTATATTATGTGAGGAATTTCTTTCCTACACTCTCAATTTCCTCCCTGCAGAAGCAAATGAATTCCACAAACAAAAGCCATACCTTTGAACTCAAAATTTATTCACAATGTAACAGCAATGAAAGTTCTTTGGTTCTGGTAAGTCCTTTTGCAAAACGGTGGCCCGATTTGCCCCCATACGCATGGAGCCTTTAGTATGAATTTCTATTGCTGGAATGTTAGTTCATTGTTCCTTTGGAAGGATCGGGTTAGGGTTAGGGTTAGGGTTAATTATCTGATGTTACATCTAGACTAGAGATCATATCAAATGCATCCCCATCTAGTTTTGATTTCAGCACTAACAGTCTGTCAGCTTTATTTAAACTATCAGTGCAAAATTCGAATTTGTTCAGAAATGTTCTGAACGAAAATTTATCATCTATGGACATGCCGGAAAACCTCGGGCAGTCCAATTGCATTTTTACAGGCATAACCGTTCAAGGTTTCATAACTTGAAGCGCATTTAATTTTAATTTTAACGAAAGCAATTTTTCTTCTTTTTCCGAAGAAAACTTTTCCGAAACCTCACAAAGCTGCAATTTCTCCTCTTCTGGAGTCTTGATTAAAATTTGGTCTGTCAGGTCATCCAAGTTCCTTAACCAAACTCTAATTACTGCTTCTCGGGACTTGAAAAAATCTGGTGAAGGGTCGTTAACTTCCAACCACTTTACTGCACTATCAATGTGAAACCTTTTGGCATTCCATTTAGACATTAGTTTCTTTAGGGTCATATTTCGTCCCTCGAGAACAATTAATAAAATAGCAGAGATATAATTATCTGCAAAAATTAAGGTGGCGAAAACCGCAAAGGGCAAAGCACTAATGAATATAATCGAATTACACATTTATAACCAAATTCAAAATTCCAGAGCTACCAATGATGCCTAACAAGGTGGGTGGGGGTAGGGGTTTAAATCCTTTCCTGTCCCCTAAAGATTTTTTTTTAATAATAATAAAATTTCAACTCACATTATCATTTGAAAACTGACAACAGCATCACAAATAATTAATACATTAAACATAGCATCACAATTACAATCAACATCATTAATCTCAATTTAAACACGCTAACGAAATGGCTGCCAGCAATTAATCTCAATTAAAATTAATCAATGATTTAAAATCAAATTAATATCCAATGCGTGCAATAAACACATACAAACTGTGACTTTACGATTAACATTTAAATTATGAAAAAAAATATTATTAACGATTTCTTACTTCCTGTTTTTTTTTTTTTACGCCTACAGAATTTGAACCAAAGACTATTTTTTTTCAATTTAGTCACATACAAATGATCCACGTGGGATCTTAATTAAAAAAATGCAACTATAATACGCTAGTAACTTACGACCCCAATTTCAAGGGCGAATTAAATTATTATCTAATGCAATTTTAAACGTAAGAAGAATTCCAAATTTTTTTTTTCTTACTTTTTTAAGAGTGCAAACATATCGTCAATCGAAGTCTTATTAGTTTTTGTGACATAAGTTATATTAACGAAATAATTACATTTCTGATTTAACGAAACAGAAAAAAAATATTTTATTTTTTATTCTGCTCAAATTATGAAAAAAATTTTGCTTGTCTTAAATCAAGAATTTATACAAATTATAACTAATCATTACGTTAGCAAAAATATGAGATTTTATTATGCTTTGCAAAAAAAAATATATATATATATATATTTAACTAGCCATTTTGCAAAAAATGAGAATCTAAACATTTGCACAAAGAGAATCCTTTTTTTTCTCGTCGTTTTTGCAAAAAAAGTGAGAATCTTTTTCTTTAATATTTTGCAACAAAAGAGAGACTATTTAAGCTAGCATGTTTTACAATAAAACGATAATTTTTTTTTGCAAAAAAATTGAGAATCTTTCTAAACTATCCGTATTGCAATAAAATGAGTTGTGAGAAATCTCTTTCCTAAACACTCAAATTCCTCCCTGCACAAGCAAATGAATTCCACAAACAAAAGCCATACCTTTAAACTCAAAATTTATTCACAAAAAAACAGCAATGAAAGTTCTTTGGTTCTGGTATAGTCCTTTTGCAAAATGGTGTCCCGATTTGCCCCCATACGCATGGAGCCTTTAGTTCGAATTCCTATTGCTGGAATGTTAGTTTATTGTTCCTTTGGAAGGATCCATGAATGTACATGGTAGATTCGGCTGGAATGTTGGCGCCTATAATTAGGCATATGCAAGACACGCCGGTCTCTAGATGAATTGAGATAAGATCCATTATTTGGTGAATAAACCATGAAGAACTGATCTTTAAAGCCATCCTGTAATTCGGATAATTTCCGCCTTATAAAATTGTCTCCGCTTGTAGAGATGTGATCCTTAGTTCACCAACAGTTTGGTGATACATCATGAAGGAATTGACGTAGCTCCCTTCTTTTATGGCAGCTACCGGAAACGAGTCTGTTCCATACCGAATCTTTCTGCAGATTTAATAATAACACATGAATACAAAAGAGGCGCCAAGTTGAATCACCTGACACATTCAAATTTAAACCAATTACAGTCCGGCTAACAAACCGTGTAGGCGACCTAAAAGAAACATGGCGGTTGAATGTGGAATTTCTCACAACTAAGAATATTGACCAGTTTTTCATTATTATATGTCAACTCTATCGTTACCCCAACAAAAATTTCCAAAATAAAAGAACGAATGAAAACACGAAAATGTAACCCCCCCCTCCCCGAAAAAAGAAGTACGGGACAAACTTTCCACAAGATATTTCGGCAGAAGAGATACGAGGAGAAGCTATTCTGCAGATATTAAGCACTTTTTTATGACTATATCCCAGATTAAGCGAATTTCTTTTATGCTCCCTCAGTCTAGAAAGATTTGTTTAACGGTCTGTTGCAACGAAACAAACTGTAAATAATTCAGTTTCAAAAATACCAAAGTAGAATTTGTGTTAACCGAATGTTAAAATGTATAAAAATGATGAGTTATGACTTATTGCATTATTAAAAGAAAAAAAAATTAGTTATGATGTCAAAAAAATGTGAAGAAAAAAAAACTGGTAAAAAAATTAAATTTTTTTTGTTTTTGTTTTAAATAAAGAATCGCAGTTGAATTGAATTGTTTGTTTATTTTAAAATAAAAATTCACTGGACTACAACGTTAATCGTGAACTCACAGAAATTATTTTATTTAAACTAATTCTAAAAATAATGCTTGAAATTTTTTAGTTTTAATATCTGCTGAAAAAGTAAAAAAAGAAAAAGAACAACGTTTGTGCCCAAGGGAAATAACTCAAAACGATTCATAAAAAAAGTCGATGTCAGTAAGAATTTATTAAATTTAATATGTTATCAATATAAATCAAATTTAATGGACCAAGTAAAGATTAGATACCCCGGTACAGAAGACAAAGATAGGCGCACATTTCAAGTGACACCGGTTGTTCGATCTTGACATTGCCGTTGGTTGTTTGTAAACACGTCAAATAGCAGAACGATTTAAAAGAAAAATATATATTTACAAAACATTTTCTTTAATATTAAATATTTACAAAACTTTTAAGGATTAAAAAAACTTTTTTTCTATTTACACAAAACTTTTTGGGGAAGTAACAAAACGAACGTAAATTTAACAAAATATATTAAAATAAATGGGTATCTTTCTGGTTACATTTTTTAATTTATTTACAGAACTTTAATAAAACTAATAATAATAATAATAATAATAATAATAATCATTACTAGCGGGACCTATGGAAATATAATAAAATCATAACAATATTTAATGACTGATAATAATATTATAATAATATTATAATAATATTTAGTGACTGATAATAATATCATAATAATATTATAATAATATTTAGTGACTGATAATAATATTATAATAATATTATAATAATATTTAATGACTAATAATAATATTATAATAATATTATAATAATATTTAATGACTGATAATAATATTATAATAATATTATAATAATATTATAATAATATTTAATGACTGATAATAATATTACAATAATATTATAATAATATTTAATGACTGATAATAATATTATAATAATATTATAATAATATTATAATAATATTTAATGACTGATAATAATATTATAATAATATTATAATAATATTTAATGACTGATAATAATATTATAATAATATTATAATAATATTTAATGACTGATAATAATATTATAATAAAGTAATAATAATATTTGATGACTTATAATAATAATATAATAAAACTATAATAATATTTAATGACTGATAATAATATTATAATAAAATTATAATAATATTTGATTACATATTATAATAATAATAAAATTATAATAATATTGTAGGACTGATAATAATAATAATATAATAAAATTATAATAATATTTGATGACTGATAATACTAATTATAATAAAATGATAATAATATTTGATGGCTGATAATAATAATATAATAAAATTGTAATATTATTTGATGACTTATAATAATAATATAATATAATTATTATATTTGATGACTGATAATAATAATAATAATATAATAAAATTATAATAATATTTGATGACTGATAATAATATTATAATATAATTATAATAATATTTTATGACTGATAATAATAATATAATACAATTATAATAATATTTGATGACTGATAATAATAATAATATAATATAATGTTAAATTTGTATGACTGATAATAATATTATAATATAATTATAATAATATTTGATGACTGATAATAATAATAATATAATATAATTATAATAAATTTTTATGACTGATTATAAGATAATAATATAATTATAATGATATTTAATTACTGATAATAATATTACAATTTAAGTATAATAATTTTTGATGGCTGAAAATTTTATTTTGGGAAAGAACTTTAACAGAATCTACTATTGGATTGCAGATATCATTTGCCATATTATAGAACCCAAATTATCCATGACCCCCTCCAGAAAATATTTGCTTAGTTTATGTTTGCAGAATTATACATTCCTTTCAACAGATGATGAAGAAAACATGTATAAGGTATGCAAGATGAAGATGCTGCTTCTCACATGCAGCTTCAAGGATAGTGTTCTGCTACACTTGATCTTGTTTATGAAAGATAGTGACCATTTTCTTATTCAATTTTCAATTTAAGTCAGATTCGGTTAAACAAACCTTTACTTCCATCATCATTATTTTTTCTGACCAATCATTTAAACTAATAATCTTAGCTAATCATCTTTACCATCCATCTAAACCAATCATGTAAACCAATCATCTTAACTAATCATCTTAACCAATCATCTTTATTAATTATCTTAAAAAATCATCTTAACTAATTATCTGAACTAATCATCTTAATTAATCATCTTAACTAATCATCTTAATTAATTATATAAACCAATCATCTTAAATTATCTTAACCAATCAGTTCAAGTAATCATCTTAACCAATCATCGTAACCAATTATATCAACTAATCATCTAAACCAATTATATTAATCAATCATCTTAACTAATTATCTTAGAAAATCATCTTAACCGATCATCTTTACTAATTATCTTATCGTATTATCTAAACCAACCATGCTCAATCATCTTTACAACTCATCTTAACTAGTTATCCTAATCAATCATATCATTTATCTTAACCAATCATCTTAATTTATCATCTTAACTAATCCAATTATCTTAACTAATCATCTGAACCAACCACCTTAACCAATCATCTAAACTAATTATTTGAATCAATCATTTTAACTATTTATCTTAACCATTAATCTTAACTAATTATCTAATCCATCATCTTAAGCAATGATCTTAAGTAATTATCTTAACTAATCATCTTAACCAATCATATGTACTATTAATCTTAATTATCTTAATGAATAATCTTAACTAATAATCTTAACCAATTATCTGAACTAATTATCTTAACCAAACATTCTAACCAATTATCTTACCCCATCATTTTTATGAATCGTCTTAACTAATTGTCTTAACCAGTCATCTAAACCAATAATCTTTACCAGTCCTTAACTAATCATATTAACTGTTGTGGTGGCAACCACTTATTTGCATATGCGAATAACATAACACTATAAATGGCAAGCCTAGGTTGGCCTTGGGTGTCTTACTCAAATGCCACTGGAAGTGACGCCGAAGAGCGTACATGTCCTCCCACCAAGACTCTCTGACTCGACACCGTCATTTGTACATATTTTAAATATACCTTTTCTTTAATACACTTATTATTGCGTTATCTTGTTGTTTGCGTCTTCATTGTATTTCCTTACTAATTATTGTTCAACCTTGCAACCACAACAGTTGGCGACGAGATATGAAGCCTCAAATATAACAGTTTGACGAAGAACTATTTAAAAAAAAAAAAAAAAAAAGTACAACGCAAAGGTTGACCATTTTGTTTAAGGAATGCAAAGTGTTGACGAGCAAACGGATTTTACGCTAAAGAGAAGTTTCAACTCAAGTGAAAAAAAAAAAAACCTCTAACGTGGCAAAAGCGACAATTTACGCCGTTTTCTGGGAATCCGACTTGCAAACGAATGTAAAAGTGAATTTTTGTTTGTCGCTACACGACAAATCTTACTAAAGGACCAACTTGCAAATGAAAAGCGAACTTTGTTCTGTCGCAAAAACGACAGGTCAGACCCGTATTACGAAAAGCAAGGAAGTAACCTACGAAAAAAGTTCACCAGTGGATTCTAATTACTGTTCTCCGTAAACAAAACAACAACTAAAGGACTTTTTAATTAATGTTTTGGTTGACGTCGGTACTAAAAGGAAATACCACAGCTAAAACTAAAATTCAAGGAAAGGATTTTTTTTCTTGAAGTTGTCACTGAATAACGGATAATACAGTAAAACGTCACGGGGGGAAAAAAAGGTAATCTCAATTTAAGAGGTATTTTAATTACTAAAATACTAGAGAAAAAAAAAACTCAAAGAACTAAATGTACTGCATACATTTATTCAATTGTGACTCGAAAAAAAAAAAAAAAAAAAACTTTTATTTTGTGGAAAGAGTTACTTATTAGTAAGTGCCTAAAAACGGAAAGTCAATTCCATTTCGTGATTCCAGATAAACCTGTTTTATTTTTTTTTGCAGCGTGACTCGCAAAAAGAATATATTATTGCAAGCAGCGATATTATTATTGAAAACAGGAGCTTACAGCAATTTGCTTTTTTGTTGTAACCCAAACCGGTGTATGGTACAATATTTTTTTTAACTACACACTAAAAAAAAAAAAAAAAAAAAAAAAAAAAAAAACATGGAAGACTTATCAAAAATGTTCATGCAATTTTTACAAGCACAGGCTGAGCGTGATGAACGCAGACAAGCTACACAAAACGAGCTTTTGCAAACACAAATACAGGCACAGGATGACCGCGAGGAAAAGAGAGATGACAGATTATTGAAATGGCAGCAGGAACAAGAAGAAAAACAGAAAATGGCGCAATTAAAGCAGAAAAAACTACAATTGGAACAGGAAGAAAGGCATAAGAAACTACAATTGGAATATGAAGAAAGACAAGAGGAACGTTTTGCTAAAACACTGGAACTACTAAAGAGTAATCGAGAAAATGACGACAGTGTTAATTTCTCCCATACAACTATTTTTAATAGCATGGACACATTTCATTATGTGCCTGAGGAAGAGAAGAATTTTGAAGCATACTACACAAGATACGAGGATGTTTTTCAACTGGACTGTAAAAATTGGTCAAATAGTCAGAAAGTGAGCCTCTTACTCAGAAAATTGGGTACATCAGAACACAGCAAATTCGTAGATTACATATTACCTAAAAAAACTGCGGAATTAGAGTTCATGGAAGCTGTAAAATTACTAAATGAATTATTTAATCCAAATATATCTCTTTTTCATAAAAGATGGCTGTGCATGAATCTAAGAAAGATGGACAACCAAGATTATTTGACATACGCATCAGTTGTCAATAAAAACTGTGAAAATTTTAAGCTTGCAGAACTAACGGTAGAAGATTTTAAATGTCTAATCTTCGCTCAAGGGTTAGTTTCCACGAAAAATGCAGAAATATACAGACGAGTGTTGTCTAAGCTGGAATCTGAGCAAGATTTAACCCTCCAGAAACTAGCAGAGGACTGTGAAAGGGCCATTACACTAAAAAAGGATTAAAAAAATATAGAAGAATCCGGAGTGGTATATGTAAGAAAAGTTAGAAAACCATACGCACCAACCAAGAACTTTACAAAGAAAAGCAATGGAACGGGATATTCCAAAGATAATAACCATAAATATAGTACACAATATAACAAGCCTCTTCCTAGATATAACTGTAAGAGATGTGCAGAAAAGCATTGGGAATCAGATTGTCCTTATAAGAAGAAAAAATGCTACATTTGTAAGAAGGTGGGACACAAAAGCGATTGCTGCAGATATAAAGATTACACCAGAAAGAGAGTACAGCAAACAAAATCAAATACAAAATTAGACAAAGATCGGCGAAAATACGTAAAAGTGGAAATATTTAAAACATCAATAAAGTTACAACTCGACTCCGGCTCCGATGTTTCTATAATAAACCTGAATACGTGGAAAAAGTTGGGAAAACCGGCCATGATGAAAACTAGTAAAGCAGCCCGGACGGTAACTGGTGGGGGTATAAAATTTGAAGGAGAAGTTGTCCTCCCGATAAAATTGAAAGGGATTTCGAAGAAATTAAAAATATTCGTACTAAAAAATAGTGAAAATCTATTTGGAATAGATTTAATTGAGAAATTCGGACTATGGGATAAGCCAATCAATACATTCTGTAAAAAATTAGAATGTTCTTCTCCAACAACAGTAAATATAAAAGACGATTTAAAAGAATTATTTCCTGAGGCATTCACTACTAACTTAGGTCGCTGCAATAAATTCAAGGCCTCGTTTGAACTTAAAGAAAACGCCAGCCCAATTTTTAGAAAAAAGCGAAATGTTCCGTTCGCTGGGTTGGAAAAGATTGATAAAGAATTAAATAGATTGGAACAGACGGGAATTCTATCAAAAATAGAACACAGCGAGTGGGCAGCCCCCACCGTATACGTAAAGAAAAAGAATGACGAAGTTAGAGTGTGCGCAGACTTTTCGACCGGGGTCAACTCCCTATTAAAAGATCACCATTACCCCCTACCAAGCCCAGAGGAAATATTCACGAAGTTGAATGGGGGTAATATCTTCTCCAAGATAGACTTGAGCGACGCGTATTTGCAAATACCGGTCGAGGAGAATTGCTCAAAAATACTATGCATCAATACGCATAAGGGATTATACAAATACAACCGATTGCCTTTTGGCATCAAAGTAGCGCCTGCCATCTTTCAGCAAGCGATGGACACCATGCTAAGTGGTATTGAGTGCGCATGTGCATACCTGGACGACATTGTTGTCAGGAGCAAATCCCTAGAAGAACATAAGGAACATTTGAAACAAGTATTTACTCAAATACAAGAATTCGGCTTTAAAGTAAAAGAAAGTAAATGTGACTTTTGTATGAGCGAGATTAAGTATCTTGGACACATAATAAACAAACATGGACGACGTCCAGACCCAGACAGATCTGCGGCAATAAAAAATATGCCAGCACCTGATAATGTAACAACCTTGCAGAGTTTCTTGGGACTCGCAAATTATTACCAATCTTTTATCGAAGGAATGCATAACTTGCGAGCCCCCTTAAATAATCTGCTTAAAAAGGATACACCGTGGAACTGGACGCAAGAATGTCAAACCGCTTTTGACAAAATAAAGAGCGCACTAACATCCGAATTATTCTTAACGCACTTTGACACAAACTTAAAAATAGTCGTCGCTAGTGACGCTAGCTCCTACGGCTTAGGAGCATGCATTCAACATATTATGCCGGATGGGTCTAGAAAACCAATAGCGCACGCTTCGAAAACGCTGATACCAGCCGAAAGGGCATATTCACAAATCGAAAAAGAAGCGTTGAGCATAATCTTTGCCGTGACTAAATTTCACCGATATTTATATGGTAGACAATTCATACTTGAAACCGACCATAAACCGTTAGTCACGATCTATGGATCAAAAAAAGGATTGCCGGTATACACCGCAAATAGATTGCTGCGCTGGGGTACAATACTACTTAATTACGATTTCCAGCTACAACATCTAGCATCAAAAAAGATTTGCCATGCGGATGGACTGTCAAGACTGATACCACAGAAACACAATCTGGAAGAATCAGTCATTGCAGCAATTCGGACAAATGTTGAAGTAAAAAATATGGTAGCAAACATCATTAAGGAACTACCCGTAACTTTGTCGGACATTAAAAAAGAAGCCGAGAAAGACGAATATATAAAGGACATAAAAGAGAAAATTATAACGGACACAAAGGTGCAGGAAGTTTTCTCCATATGTGACGATGTGTTACTGTACAGCGAGAGAGTGGTAATACCCAAAACATTGCAGAATAGGATGTTAAGAGATTTCCACACAGGACATCCGGGGATAAATCGAATGAAGTCGTTAATGAGAAGCTACGTGTACTGGCGTAACATGGACACTGACATAGCGACAACAATTGATAAATGTAAAGGATGCCAGTTAGTGGCAAAATCTCCACCTGTAGTACACAAACCTTGGCCGAAAACCGACCAACCATGGTCGAGAATCCACATGGACTTCGCTGGTCCAGTAGGTGAAAACTATTATTTAATTGTAGTGGATAGTTTCACAAAATGGCCGGAGGTAATGCGTTGCAGGAATCCAACAACGAACAACTCAATAGGGTTCCTACACGAGTTGTTTGCAAGATTCGGTGTACCAGACACACTGGTCACTGACAACGGAACGCAGTTCACATCCGCAGAGTTTAAGGAATTTTGCGACACGTTCCGAGTGAAGCACATCACGACTCCGCCGTATCATCCAAGGTCGAACGGCCTCGCGGAAAGGTTCATGGACACGCTAAAACGAGCGTTAAAGAAATCCAGTGGAACACCAACAGAAAAAGCTTTGCAACAATTCTTGCAAGTATATAGGATTACACTACATCCTAGTACACCATCAAACATATCACCAGCTGATCTAATGTTTGCCAGAAAGGTAAAATCAGCGTTTGACAAACTATTGCCAAGGCAGGCAATTATCCGAAACACTACACACACGAGAAGAAAGAAATATAACTCGGGAGATCGAGTATATTTTAAGTGCTACAGAAATAACACATCTTACTGGGAATTTGGAGTAGTGGATAAACGCATTGGTGATTGTACATACATGATTAAAGGTCCACAGAATATACATAAAAGGCACCTAAATCAGATAAAAAAACGTCATATCCAAGATGATGATGATACGACAACAGTCGAAGAGGAGGACACCATAGATATCATATACGAATCTTTTAATTTGGAACCGCCTCAAAATGCACCTGAACCCCGAAGATCAGGTAGGAAAAGAAAAGTGAATGAACCATTAATGGTAAACCCAAAAAGAAAAAGATATTGAAATCTGTGTGACTTCAAATCTTGGGAGGGGGGTGTTGTGGTGGCAACCACTTATTTGCATATGCGAATAACATAACACTATAAATGGCAAGCCTAGGTTGGCCTTGGGTGTCTTACTCAAATGCCACCGGAAGTGACGCCAAAGAGCATACATGTCCTCCCACCAAGACTCTCTGACTCGACACCGTCATTTGTACATATTTTAAATATGCCTTTTCTTTAATACACTTATTATTGTGTTATCTTGTAGTTTGCGTCTTCATTGTATTTCCTTACAAATTATTGTTCAACCTTGCAACCACAACATTAACCAATCATCTTAATCATTTATCTTATTCCATCATGTTAATCCTCTTAACTAGTCAGGTTAAGTAATCATCTTAACAAATCATCTTTACTGATAATCTTAACCAATCATCTTAACCAAATGTCTTGACTAATAATCTTGATTAAAAATCTTTAATAATCATCTTAACTAATCATCTTAACTCATAATCTTAATCAATCATCTAAACAGCTCATCTTAACCAATCATCTTGATTAATCATTTTAATACATCATCTTAACCAATCATTTTAACTTATTATCTTAACCAATCATCTTAACTATATTAACCAATCATCCTAACCAATAACCCTAAGTAATTATCATAACTAATTATCTGACCCAATAATCTTAACTTATTATCTTAACCAATCATCTTAACTAATAATCTTAATTAATACACTTTACCCATTATCTTAACTGATTATTTTGACCAATAACCTTAACCCATCATCTTTACTAATCACCTTAACTAATTTTCTTTACCAATCATCTGAATCAATAATTTTTACCAATCCTTAACTAATTATATTAACCAATCATCTTAAACAATCAGCTTAATAATTTAAACTAATCATCTTAACACATTATGTTCTTACCCAATTATTTTAATAGATCATCATAACAAATTATTTTAATTAATCATCTTCAGAATTATCTTAACCAATAGATAATCTTACCCAATTATTTTAATAGATCATCATAACAAATTATTTTAATTAATCATCTTCAGAATTATCTTAACCAATTATCTTAACTAATCATCTTGACCAATCATCTTAACTAATTATTTTTACCAATCATTTTGAATAAATATTTTAACCATACATATTTAATAATTGTTTTAACCCGTTATCTTAACCAATAATTCTAAGTAATTATCTTAACTAATCATCTTTAATGATCATATTTACCGATTATCTTAACTAATTATCTTAACAAATCATTTTACCAAGAATCTTTATCGCCTAAACTAATCATCTTAACCAATCATCTTTATTAATCTTAACCAATCATCATCATCATCACAAAGATCTTAAGCAATAATTTTAACCAATCATCTATACCAGCGTCTTAGCTAATCATCTTAACTAATCATCTTAACCAATTATCTTATTTAATTATCTTAACAAATAATCTTAACCAATCATTTTAACTAATCATTTTTACTAATCATTTTAACCAATCATCTTTACTTATCATTTTAACTAATCATCTTAACCAATCATCTTAACTAATTATCTGAACCAATCATCTCATCTAATCATCTAAGCTAATCAATCATATCGAAAATGCAATTCAATCGCCTGGTCCCAACCGAGAGAACCATTAATGCCATCCTCAAACCCAGAATTCCCATTCTATTGAATATGCATGGAAAGACTTGCATGGTATATGCAGATCGATACATCAGCTGGATTGAAGTTGTCCCGCTACCATCAAGGAAGGCTGCGATGCATTGAGGGGTTGGTTCTGCACATACAGTGTACTGGAGGAGATATCATCCAACGAAGGGCCACCATTCAACTCATTGGAGTATAAATCGTTTCTAAGAGACTAGGGCGTAAAGAGATGTACATTATCCGCACATTATCCCTAAAGTAATGGCCGAGCTGAACTGGCCGTAAAAATAGGCAAAAGAATGGTCAGTTACTGCATTGATGGCTATGACCACTTATGTCACGATCGCGCAGCACAGGTGATGATGACTCATAGGAACACACCCCACTAGGATATTGGATTATCACCAGCCAAAATGTTATATGGTTGAACAATAAGGGATCACCTTCCTATACTTTGTGAGAAGCACCGGATTCACGATTGGTGGACAGAAACTAAAGTATTAAGAGAAAAGGTGATGGCAAAAAGGCATCTGCTAAAAAAATAACCGTACAACATGCATAGCCGTTCACTCCAACAGCTTCAGGTTGGCGAATCCAGGTGCAGAATCAGGTGGGACCATATCCGTGACGAAGGGCAAAAACGAGGAGAGTTGGATGGAAGTTGCAGAATCACACTATACAATCGTTGTGTTCTCTGGAAGATCCAACCTATCATGGATACACCAGATTATTCACTTAGACAACCACTCCTTCAATCACCTCCCCAAAGATCAAGAATGGAGGACAGAATATTCTTGTGTGACATACATGGGAGGATGGACATGGAAAAGACGGATAATGCCGTAGTGATGGCAGATGACACATCTGACACAGATATGGAGATGGATAACCAATAACCAAGACCCGATCAGGCATAAACCAACGAGTCCATTCCCACACCGCAGGATGAGAGTAACACAACTACCAAGACCATTGTCTCCACAAATGTGAATACCAACTCACAACTATACAGAACTGTTTCAACACGTGACCACAAAACACAGGTATTGTGGTTATAAAGTGAGGGGGGCATGTAGAGAATGGAAACAACCGATGAGACGGGTCGAGAAAAAGTGGAACACCGATCGTCATGCGGTGTTATAAATTCAGCACTAGTCTCGATTTTGGTAGACTTTTAAGTCAACTTTACAAACCTATCATCTTAACCAATAATCTTAACTAATTATTATTACCAATCATCTTACCCAATCATCTGAACTAATCATCTTAACCAATCATCTTTACCAACCATCTTTACTAATTATATTAACCAATCATCTTAATCAATCATCTTTAATAATCATTTTAACCAATCGTTTAACATATCATCTTTACTAATTATCTTAACTAATCATCTTAACTAACAATCTTTACTAATTATCTTTAGTAATTACCTTAACCAATCATCTTTACTAATCATCTTAACTAATCATCTTAGCCCATCATCTTAACCAATCGTCCTAACTAATCATCTTAACTAAACTTCTTAACCAATCATTCTAACCTATGATCTTAATCCATCATTTTTACTAATCATCTTAACCAATCATCTTAACTAATTATCTTAACCAAGCATCTTAACTAATCATCTTTACAAATTATTTTAATCTATTATCTTTACTAATCATCTAACCAAGCAATCAATCTAATAAGCCTTTATCTATTTTACTTTCACTGCAACATTTTATTTTCACTGAAACATTTTATTTTCACTGAAACATTTTATTTTCACTGAAACATTTTATTTTCACTGAAACATTTTATTTTCACTGAAACATTTACTTATCTGTTAATTAATAATCAAGATTAATTAGAACTAGTGAATGTTTCCATAGCAATAGTCTTAATTGTTGTCAAATTATTTTTTTCTAAATTTTGACTAAGCTTACAAATGAAATAAAGTTTTGACAAGAAATGTAATGTGCTTATTGACATTCATGTGAAGTTGTAATCTCACATTTGTATTGTTGAGTTATACAGACGAAATTGATTTTGATATTTTAAGTATATTTTGTGTACATTTTTGAATGAATATGCGGAGACTCTATCGTGAAGTGATTACTATGAATGCTAAACAGTAAATGGCTCTAATTGCTACACTTTTTCTTTTCAGTTTTGTTTGGATTCGTTTATTCTTTACTTACTAAAGCAAGTAAGTTTTACAGAAATGTATGAACTCAGAAGATTAATTTTAAACACCAAGAAGTAACACATCTATGTGAAAATAGTAAGCCAACATGAAGTTAGAAACTTCTATAAAAACAGGTTAATAAAGTTAATTTTCACCAGCCGCACTGGCATGGAAGAACCCAAGAACATCGCACTCCTCTCCCTCATGTCTTTAGGCCAAGAGAGGCAAGTCGCATAGAAAAAGACGCAGTAATTAACTTACCAAATTTATTCATTTCACGCATACATTCCTACACATGAGCAATATCAAACAAACAGAAACGGACTGCTAATCACAGCTACAAAATAACAAGGTTTACAAGGAAAACCAACACACACACACACACACACACATACAATGCCACGCTGCCAAATACTCACACACGAATATTACTTAAACATACATATTCACACTATGAATATGTTGATCTACACAATTCTAAACAATTTACTAAAATTTTATTGTCAAGCATTTTTTTGCACCATGAACCGGACACAGAAATAAAATAGGATCTATTTTATGATACAAAATACAGAATGATATTTTGTATCCAAACCAAAACCTCCTGGCTTTATTTCTTTCTTTTTCCTTCCCCACCTCTCTCTTTATTTCTTTCTTTTTCCTTCCCCACCTCTCTATCTCTCTCTCTCTCTCAAGCAAGATGTGAATAGATGCACGTTTATGATGCTTTTCCATGAAAAACATATTTCTTTTGTAGACAAACGTTTACAATAAAATAAGCAATAATAAGACCAACTTTGTTATGTAAATTCTTCCTACTTGAAGTAGTAGTCAAAAATGTAATAAACGTTTACTAAAGTAAAATAAAATGGTGATTATAACTACTATTTTATTCAAAATCATTGTTCTCTCACTAAAGGTTTATGGTGTACAAATTTATTATATTCAAGCGTTTTCCTAATTTTGCTCATTCTAGATACAACAATGAACAATTATCTCATTTGAAAAAACTTTATGATTAAAATGTTAAATCAAAAACCATTTGACATAATTTTCTAAACAATATTTAATCGCAGTTTCCGTCATGATTTGTTTATGCTTCAAATAAATTTTTCAGTTTTTTTGTTTTTTTTTCTTTGTTAATTGATGTTTTTTGCTATTGTTTGTCATCATTTTAATCATTTTATCAATAAGTCAGAATAAAAAAAAGAGCTCAACAACATTCCCACGACATTCACGTTATTAGCACGATTTATTCATTTAGACTTGTTTGTGATGCAGTTAAACACTTGACTCATTCTCTTCCACAATTCGTTTTTTTTTTATCGTAGCCATTCCTAAATTATATTTTGAAATCATATACCCCCTCCCCAATCATTTCACATCATATAGTCTCATGCTCAGAGCAGCACTTACATCTCTAAACTAGCTCTCGATACACATCCAGACTAAACTAGTCCTTGATACACGGGCAGACTTAATCAACCTTTACTACATGCCTAAACACACCTGTGACATCAGGATCGCGTCATAATAAACAACATGAAACGAGTATCGAATATAGATTAGTTAGGTTTTGGGTGGGTGCGTCATACCACTGTCTAGTGTGGAAATAGAAACCCCGTTGTTGTTTGCGGATAGCTATCTACTCGCCTTGTTCGACACAGACTTCATCAAACTGATCACTTCCAACTCAAAATCTCCAACTGCCTCCCATCAACAACTCAGTGGATGTTTATATGAAGAATTGTGCTGAATTTTCTAGACTTGAATATCAAAGTGTTATTTATGTGATACGGCTGTGATCTTTGAACCGCATAAACAATTCAGACATACAACTCGCATAAGTTGACTTTTGATTATGTGTGAAAGGAATTTATTTTTAGAACTGACAGTAAATTTTAAATTTCAAACTTTCTGTATTTTGTCATTTGATAAACATTTGCCCTGCGCTTTCTCTCCTCTGACCTATTTATAGTATCACACATATAGCCCTCAACAGATGGCCAGATTAAACCAGCCCTTGATACACAGGCAGACTAAACTAACCCTTGATACATTGCCAGACTAAACTAGTCCTCGATACATGACCAGACACAGCTAGCTCTCGATACACAGCTAGACATAGCTAGCCTCCATACATGGCTAGACACAACTAATCCTTCATATTCTTGTTGACTTTCAAACATAAAATAAGTTTGAGAATTTAATTTTTTTCATAACTTGATGCACTATTTTGCACAAAGTCCAGCTCAAATCATAATTTAATCTCTCCATTACATGACGATGCCAACTCTAAAAAAAAGTCTGACTCTTGAATTCTATAAACAATTCTCCAAAATATACCCTTGTCAACTGTAAAATATCCAATTCTTATTTCATAATTAATACTGTTCTGTAACATGGTCATGTCAACTTCATTATTCTTGCCCAAAATAACTTATAGTTTTATAAAAGAAAAAAATTTAACAGCATCCCCACAACATTCTCGTTATTAACACGCTTTCTTTACTGCCACACACTCGACTCGTACTCCTTCACAATTCATTCTTTTTATCGCAGTCATTCCTTTCATATGAAAATTATATTTTGAAACCACAGGATGAAAAATAGGACAAGAGAGGGTTCAATTCGCGAATAGATTATGATGGTGAAACAAAAATGTAGTAGGCAAAAAAAAATAAAATAAAATAAATGTTCTGTCAGCAACAGTACAACTTCAAAATAGTCAATATCGCCCACCTCCAGAAGAGAGGGAATTCCTGTCCGTGATAACCGTGGTAAAAGAAGACACACTCCAATCGCCAGAAACACCCACACACACAGTTTGCAGGACACTGCCGACTCGTCTCTAGCCTCCTGCTTTTATAGTGGCCGGGAATTATCCATTTGCATAATCACATGAGACAGAAACGTGATTTTCCGAGAGTTGCATGGGGTAAATGCTAATAGAAACCCCCGGACGCCATCTTGGAATTCTCTTTTTTCCCCCAACTGGTGACACAACAGACATACCCGAGGTAAGCTCTTTTTCCCCTCATTTTAGTTATTGCTGCTTCTGCTACACTCCCCCCTGATCTCATGATCACAAATGGGGCAGGGGGGCAGTCGTCTCTGTCTGGTACTTCTCCGAAGAACCGGAGGCAGCACTTCCTCCCTGCCATCCTCCTCATCGCCATTATTGCCACCAGTCTGCTCCATAGGTGGTGTTTCACAATCAGGGCAGGGGGGCAGTATTCGTTTCTGTCGGGTACTCCTTCGTAGAGGCAAGACGGGTGGTCCTTCCTCCGCTTCTTCAGTATGTACATTATATGGCTCAAAATCCTCTTCGTCGTCCTGCATCATACTCTCTGTCTTTTCAGAAGACATCATACTGTCTGAGTCTCCCTCTTCCTCCGATGTAAAAACATAATGGCGAGGGCGCAAATCCTTCACGTGACGAGGCACACCGTCCACCAAAATTGACTGAGGGCTGATCACCTTGGTCACCTCACCCTTGCCGAACCTCGTGGTACATCGATTTTGCGGTCTTCTGACCCATATGCGATCTCCAAAACCTGGTAAAAGCTGTTCTTGGGACCTGGGGACGCAGTTGCGAGATTGGTCTCCTTTACTCGAACTTCGTATTGATAAATCCTATTGGCAGGCGCAGTGGAGGGAGATGTGTCATCTCTTGGTGTGATGTTATACCAGTAGACAGCCTCCTGTATGGGACAACACATTCTAGCCGCTATTCGTTTCACTGTACGATGACATCGCTCCGCTATGCCATTCCCGGCTGGAGCGTATGCACAGCGGAATCGCAAGTGAACTCCCCATTTACATGCAAATGCTTGGAACATATTGCTGCAGAAAGCTGTGTCATTGTCTAAAAGGAGTTCATGCGGCGCGCCACGCTCGAGGAACACTGCCTCCAACTGATGAATCACGCTTGCCGAGTCCTGCCTTGCCAATTTCCTCCAAATGGAGAAACGCGATGGACCACAGTCTGTTAAAGTTAAAAAATGGAAGGTGCCATAATGCGTGATATCCATTCCAATTCTCTGCCAATTCTCGTTAACTTCCAGCTTTCCCTTTTCCCACCTGACTGGCGCTGGGTCAATGGACTGACATTCCTCGCATTTCTGTATGACCGTTCTGACAGTTGCTTTTGTCGTGGTTGGACATCTTCTCCTGACAAAGTAGGTAGTGCGTCGCACCCCCGGATGTCCACTATCTTTGTGAATAGCCATGATTTGACTCTCATCCAGCTCGTCTGTGTGGACCGCGCCTATCACTGGGTCAAGACCGTTTTTCTTTTTCATTGCCTCAAACCACCGCTGTGGCACTCGTGTCAGTCAGTCAGCAATGTTTCGTGCTGATGGAACCAGCGTCACATCCACTGTCAGCCCGTACTCTTTCACGAGCTCCTTAAGAGTGCTTAATCGCCTCCTAATAAGCATCTCGCTTGCTGCTTTGGTGCGTACTCGCGCCTTTCCAGTTAGCGTGTCCGAGACCCAATGGTATACGCAAACAGAATCTGTCTTTATGTGTAGCACCTTGCTCTGCCACTGGAGAGCCAAATTGATGCCTTTCAATACGGCATCCAGTTCAGCCAAGTTGATATGTTGAGAGTCATCTTCAGGTCGCAGCCAACATGCATCTTCCAGCACAGTTTCACACATCTCCAAGGCTGCCCCAATTGCTAGGGAGCTAGCATCGACCCATACATTCAGCTCTTTGCCGTCCACACACCAATTTCCCTGTGCCGGATCGTTCTGCTGTGCAGATTTTAAGGTTTCGAACATCATACGATGTAGTACGGCGTCCCTTGCTTCATCATCCCAGCCCTTCGTTACCGAACTTACTCTCCTTCTGAGTATTCCACAAGCCACATGAAGCCAACCGCACACCGGAAAGTGCCCGACAAGTCGACCACACAGGGAAAAGATTGTTCGTCGCGTAACAATACTGGGAGCCTCCGGAATTGCATTTCCTCGCTTCCACCGCAGTTCATTGCGTTCCATCCTGACTGCCAATCCCAGCACCCGTGCACCGTCCTTCAACTGCTCCGGGTTCTTGCACTCCAACCCGAACTGCGCGAGGTGTTCTCTCACATGGGTCGCGGGCACCACGTCTTCATTGACAAAAATGTCATCAATATAAGCAGATGCTGCGCGGCTTATAACTTCTTCCTGAGATAGTACTTCGCTGACAATTGCTCTCATTATCAAGGGAGCCACATTCAAACCAAACCCCAGACGGGTCAGACAGTATTTTTTCCCATCGATTTCCACAGTCTGGTATGGCCACAGTGTCTCATGGACCCGGACTTGTAGGTATGCTCTTCTGAGGTCCAGTAGAAACACGTTAGCACCTTTTTGTCTCCACTCACGCAGCTTAGCCGCACAAACATCTGCGTTGGCCGTAAATGCGTCTACGTAATGATTTAGCTCCCGGTAGTCCATTACCGGACGCACTTTGGCTTTGTTCTGCTGTATCACAGCCATCAGGGGAATTAGACCTTTGGGGGGTCCCAATTTATCCTCTGGGTATGGCACGAGCCAACCATTATCTATCCAGGTGTGGAGCTCCTGCGTGTATTCTTCACGAATTTCTGCTGGCACTGGGTACTCTGACACTCGATTATGCAGCCTTTCAGGGGGGTGGTCCACAGACCATTTCCACGATGCGGTCCACGTTCGGTTTTGATGGTAAAAGGTAGCAGTGAAATCTGGTTCATCGATAGAAATGGCTGCGCATTTAATACTTTTCCTGGCGCCCAGCCGCACTGATCCTGTAGGCTTAACAACGACACCTCCTAGAGCTTTTATGGCGTCGATCCCTAGAAGCAAGTCAAATCCCAGTGGCTTGCCATGCACCACCAACACATCGACTCTGGCAGACACACCTTCATCAGTGGATACAGAGACCGTTCCAACACCGCAGCACGCATGGGACATTCCACCAATTGTGTTGACATTTATGTTTGTTTTTCTCCAAGACCGGCACCGGTCTGCATGTAAAATTGTCCTGGAGCATCCTGTATCAATAAGCGCCAAACATCGCGTCCCGTCAACATGGATGCTTATCACCGGGAGCGTCGTGTTCACATCTTGGTTGGGAAGGAGACTGGCGCTTATGCGTCCTCCCCTTGCTTGTTTCCCGAGCAGTTCCGAGCCCAGTGTCCACTCTCACCGCAACGGTAACACCGTGTTCCACGTTTTCGACAGTCCCTTGCAAGGTGGCCTTTAACATTGCATTTGAAACAGGTCACGTTAACAGGATTATTCTGGGCCCTGTTGTTGGGTGAGCGTGTGGCCGCAACCACATCCTGATTTTGTTCGCCAGTCGTCGTCAAAATTCTCGCTCTCGACATTAGCTCCCCCATGGTCAGGGCTTTGATGTTCGGCACCTGTTGAAGAGCAATTGAGATGGTGTCAGGGAATCCAGTGACAAAAATTAATTTTGTGAGTCTCTCTGAGCTTTCTGCTGTGAATCCGGCCAATCCAACCAACTGCCTGATTTTGTTGGCGTACACATCCACACGTTCACCAGCCCATCTAACCATAGTTATTTTTCTATATGCTGCAAACGCGTCATCAGTAAATGCCTCCTTTAATCGAGCCTCAATCTGGTCTATTTTCTTTTGATCGTCCTCCTCCATTTCCATGTAGAGGGCCAGTGCATCGCCTTCCAGGTATAAAGGTAGCAGACTCGCTACGTCATCCACCTGCTGAAGTTGTGCGACAAGTCTCACTTTTTTCAGCCACACTACAACGTCTCCCTCGCCAGAGAACGGCTTGATAATATCACTGCTTATCCGCACCTTCGCCATATTCGGGCCGAAATAGCTTGAAACAAAAATGTAGTAGGCAAAAAAAAAAAATAAATAAATGTTCTGTCAGCAACAGTACAACTTCAAAATAGTCAATATCGCCCACCTCCAGAAGAGAGGGAATTCCTGTCCGTGATAACCGTGGTAAAAGAAGACACACTCCAATCGCCAGAAACACCCACACACACAGTTTGCAGGACACTGCCGACTCGTCTCTAGCCTCCTGCTTTTATAGTGGCCGGGAATTATCCATTTGCATAATCACATGAGACAGAAACGTGATTTTCCGAGAGTTGCATGGGGTAAATGCTAATAAAAACCCCCGGACGCCATCTTGGAATTCTCTTTTTCCCCCCAACTGGTGACACAACAGACATACCCGAGGTAAGCTCTTTTTCCCCTCATTTTAGTTATTGCTGCTTCTGCTACAGATGGTTGATGTTTTGAGGCAATCTTATTGTTTGCTCTTTTCATATGAGTCATCCTCACTGATTAACAGTATGGCCAGGTGATTTTACAAATTAAAAAATACATTCCTTCCACTCTGCACTGTATACAACTTTTGTACCATTAGCAAGGACACAGTGAAGTGGCGGTATGGAAGACAGCCCATAACTATGGTGGTGTCGGAGGGATGGAGAATTATTACAGTAGACATTTAGTGCAAAAGCATATAAAAATTTCCGTCAGTAAGCATGCATGTGTACAACCTGTATAATAAGACCACATCCTGATTAAATTTCAATTTCAATTGAGATGAGTGACTTTGGTTTTAAAACAATTAAATGAAAACTTGGAAAAGAAATCAAGCAAGATTCTTAAACCCTGTTCAGTCTGTTTGAATTATCAGTTACAGTCAGCTAACGTACTTCCTAACTTCCGGCATGGCTGCTACCGGAAGCAGTGGCAAGGCAAATCATTTCGTTCACTCTTATTGTTCTTCAGTATTTCTATTGTGAAACGATTTATTGAAATAAAATATAAGAAACGGAGATTATTGAAAAGTATACAATAAAAATTAACAAAATTAATAAAATAAAAATAACACAATTAGTTTTTATTTGCACTTTTAATAACAACATAAAAAATAAAAGTTTTTATTTTATTTGAAATTTTATAAAAAATATGTTTAGGAAATTATAAAAAGAAGTGTTTTTTTTTAATTTAAAAAATAAGTTTTTTTATTTGAATTTGTATAATAATATTCTTGCAGGGCCGGTCATCCGGGGACAATCAACCCAACAACTAACAAGGCAAATAAAAATGGCAGACACAGGTTATTTGGTTAAAGATGAGGATTCGCCTTTTATTTGCAAAGGAAGTGAATAATCCTATGATCTGAAAGCTGGTCACCTAGAAGGTCGCACGTCACTGGAGGCTAAGCTCTGGAGGTCTAGAACAGGTACTCTACACATAGCGTAGTTCAAGGTTGCTCGCTGGGTCTGGAACGATCGGCTGGATGTCAGGGCAATCCAGAAACGGACGGTGGACACTGAGAATGAGGTAGTCAGTGTTAAGGAACAGATGACGCTGAGAACGTAGGAGTCAGTGTTAAAGGAACGGACAACACTGAGAACAGAGGATCAGTGTTAAGGAACAGACGGTCGGTAAGGAGCTAGGTGAAAGCGAGGTTGCAGGCCGGAGGAGCGAGGTGCAAGTGAGGTTGCAGGCCGGAGGTGTGAGGTGCAGAAAAGTTGAAGGCACCAAGGGCTGGAAAGGCTGCAGGGATGAGCAGGAAACCACTGGAGTGATCTGGAAGCGCTGGAGATTGGAAGTGAAGTTCGCTGCTGGTGGGTCTCAGGAGGCAACGGCGGGTTTGAACTGCTGCTGGAATCCTTTGGTGGGTGGATTCGGTTGACGTGACTGGTAGTGTCAGTCGTCACTTTGGGAGCCAGCCTTGGCCAAAACGAGCTGTATTCATTTAGCCAACGTGATGTTAGTGATGTTGCTCCCAATGAAACAAACAAACGACTCTAATTAATTCTAGAACGAAATTTATGCAATCAAAAGTAGAGCGTGAGTTTGTTGATTCCATTGAAATTAATTTCGTCTAAAAGAAAAAGGTCAATCGCCTGTTTTGTTGGCGTTTTGTTGAGGTATTTAAATTCTCACATGCGTAGCGACATTGATGATGAAAAGAGAAAGGGTAGATGAATGAATTCACTAAGCCCGGATATGTTCATGCGTTTCACTTGTGTTAGCGGATCGCGTCCTTTGTTTAGGTAAGGGAAATAGCGGAGGTGAAGAAAGAAAGAAAAAAATGGAAGCGGTGATTTGAAACCGCGTGTGGAAATTATCTTCCACCATCTTTCTTTCCTTTTTTTCTTTCCTTCTTTCTGCTGTTTCTGTTCTTCCTTCCTTCCTTCTTAACTCCCTTCCTGTCCCCTTCCCTAACTTCCCCTTTCTTTTATGTCACCTGACTCCCTTATGCCCGTTAATTGGATGAGACGTTTTCGTGCTAAATTGAAGCACGTGTGTGACATTTTTTAATTAATTCTGCAGTTGTGGAAAGGGCGTCATCGGGACAACAAGTATCGAATGCATTCCTTTAAGGTCTCGGATAAAAAGGGACGCCTGAAAATTTACTTAGGCGATGTACAACTCTGTCCTAACTAGACATTAAAATTGTTGAAAAGAACCAAGAGAAGAAAATTCACCTCAAGTTTTCTAAGACACTTGAAAACTGAATTCAATTATCTAAGACACTTGAAAACTGAATTCAATTATCGAGAAAAGGATAATTGAAGTTTAAGAAAAAAATTTCTTCACTCTGCCAAAAATCGGTACTCATAGAGTTAATAACTCTGCCAGTTTAGCTACTCTCTGCTAAAACTGGTCTAGGCTTTATTTGGTGACCGCGGCTGCTGTCCGTTGCGTAGATAGTACCCCCTCCCTCCTTCCTTCTTCTTTGTTTCTGCATCGGCCATCTTGGCTTCTTGTTCATTGTTTTACTGGCATTTTTGGCGCCAAGAGGAGTTGTTGGTGTCTCGCGCACCACGCGGGAGTGGTTTAGCATTTAGTCATTGATAGGTTAGAAGGGGCGGGGTTTAGTATTCTAAAATGACTACCTCTTCCACTACCACAATGTTACTTGAAAAAAGAAAGATTATTAGAGACAAAATCTTAACTGTGTTTGAGTTCTTAGACTCGTTAGATGAAATCAATGAAGCAGGTTATACGTTGTATAAAAAGCAGATAGATGATTACACTGCTTCGGACGATTGTTAGATGAGCAGATTATTAATGCTTATTTAATTGAGGGAACAGAAGATGAGGAGATAAGGTCATTTAATAAGGATTTTGCTCTTCATCGGGTGAAGGTTTTGGAAAAATTGTCAAGACTCAAGCCTTCAGTAGAAGTAAAGGATAATTCTAATCACAAAGTCTCACTTATTAAGGAAAAACGTCTGGGGATAACGCCCAAAATTGAATGTCCCAAGTTTACTGAAAAGGATTTAGAAAACAATATATTAGCTTTCCTTAATTTTCAGCGGGAATTCGAGAATAGCGTAGTAGACTTCGAAAATGACGCCCTGAGGTTAGTTGTGCTGAAAAACCATTTGTCTGGCTACGCCTTTCAACTGGTACCGCACCTCTCTATATCTGAGGAAAACTATTGCATAGCCACCAACATTCTCGCGTCGGAATTTCTAGATAAGGACAACATTGTGGATTCAGTTTTTTCTCATATATTGGGCATCGAGAAGTTAAGCAACCACTTAGCGGCAAAGAAGTTTTTGAATTCCATTAAGGCTCAGTTCCTTTGGTTTAAATTTCTTTGAGATGAACTCTCCCAGAAATAAGTTATTAAGTCACATTGTTTTTAGTAAGCTGCCCACTTTTTTTTAGGTCTGAGTTAATTCATAAAATAGGGAATAATTACCCTATCCTGGAAGAAATACTAGACCACAGTTCGGAAATATTTTGAACGATTGAGTTTTGTAAAAATAAGGAAACATATCCTCGGAAGGTGGCTAGTATACCTGAGAAAACATTTTCTCCTAGGTTCATGGGTTCGTTGGATGCTAAAAAACCTTCCACGCTGGAAAACTTTCAGATCCAGTCTACTAAGATTGGATTTAAGTGTAATTTTTGTCGAACCAATAACCATAACGGTAATTCCTGCAATTTTTTTCCTTCTCATGCAGATCGGTTGAGGAGGTGTATGGAGATTGGCTTATGTAGCAAGTGCTCGAGCCCTTCTCATGCAGAAGAGTCATGTATTTGCAAGGGTGAGGAGTATGGAATGTGCTGGCTATGTAATAAGAAGGGCCACTGTAGAGTGCTGTGTCCTTCTGTTGGGGGTGAATCTACTGCTTCTAATGCTTGTTGGCACTTGAATAGCTCTTCATTGCTGCCTGTTGTTGAGGTTGCCGTCAATAATGGATCTGGTGAAAGTGTATCTTTCAACTGCCTTATCGACACTGATAGTGAACGATCCTATTTGTCTGGAAAAATGTTGGATGCTTTTTCTGATATTAATACTCCCATCAGAGATCGTAAGTTTCTGATTAAGACCTTTTTGGGAAAAGAAATTGAACACTTGAAGGAAGTTAATCTTCAAGTGAGGTTTCCAAATTCCTGCCATTCTGTGTCGTTCTTGGTGGATGATGATATGGACCTTTCGTTTCATGTTCACAGATTGAATTCTGTGGTAGAAGACCTTAAGAAACATCAGGTCAAATTGGCTGCCAATTTCTCGGAGTTGAGAGATGACAAATTACCTGTATATGGTTTACTGGGCGTGGACGTGCTTAGGTTTTTGGGACCCATGAATTTAAAGGAGTTTAGAGAGGGCCTTGTGTGGGAATTTCCCCAAGGAATGGTTTTGTTTGGTGATCTGGCGGATTTTGGGTCTCCTCCTCCCAAAGACCAGGCAAAGGGGTTGGAATTGAATTATGCTCAAGTCATCAAAGAACACTCTGTGTGTGACCTCACTCATGTATATTTTGTGTTGAACCCCAAGTCTGTGTATACTGATCCGTTCAGTTGTTTTGAGGAGTCTACTGTTGAGAGAACTGTGGAAAAAATGATTAGTTTGGAAACCATAGGTATTGTTGAGGAAGAATTCAGTGATTTCGATAAGAATATGATTGAGTCCTTTCGCTCCTCCATTCGCTTCATAGATAACTGTTACTATGTCAGTTTGCCTTGGAATGAAGAAAAATTAAAGTCGGTGCCTGCTAATCATCAGGTGTCTTTGTCAGTTTTGAATCGCGTATCGAAGAAGCTGACGGAACAAGGTTTGTACGAAGATTATTGTCAGGTCTTCTTAGACCAGGAAAAGGAAAGAATAATTGAAAGGATTGTGGTTGCTCCTTCCGATTTTAACAAATATGTATGGATTCCTCATCGACCGGTGATAAAACAAGATTTACAGTGCACCACCAAGATTAGACCGGTCTTCAATTGTTCTTTGAGAACCGGTGGGAAACCTTCTTTAAATGACTGCGCTTATTCTGGTGTCAATATGTACACTGACATGCTGGATTTGCTTTTGCGGTTTCGGATGGACCAGTATGTTCTACTGGCCGACATTCGGAAGGCCTTTTTAATGATTCGTTTGAATGACGAACGTGACAGAAATAGATTCTGCTTCTTTTTAAGATTGGGTGATGAGTTGGTCTGCTTTAGATACAACACTCTTATATTTGGCTTTGTGTCTAGACCTTTTATACTGAGCTACATGGTTCGATATCATGTGGAGAAATACCCTCCTGGTCCTTGCAGGGAGATGCTTTTGGGCCACTTCTATGTGGACAACTTGGTGAAAACTCATAATTCTGCTGAAGTTCTGATGCAGCTGTATTTGGAGGCTGTTTCTGTCATGGGGAAGGTGGATTTTCCTTGAGGAATTGCTGTAGCAACAATGAAGTGCTTGCTAAGCGAATGTTGCAGGATAACAGTCTCTCCTCCCATGGTTCTGACACTGAGAAGGTATTGGGCTATTTATATAACCCCTCCTCTGACAAAATGCGAGCAATTTCTTGCATTGAAGGAAGATCAGTATCCTCTAAGAGGGATATTTTGTCTGTAAATTCCTCTGTATTTGACCCTCTTGGCTTAATGCTCCCTGTTACTATTAAAGGTAGGATCCTTCTTAGTAAATTGTGGAAGTTAAAAGTATCCTAGGACCAGCCGGTCCCACCTGACGTTATGGTTGACTGGGAGAGGTTGTATAAGGATCTGGTACGTATTGGGGAGCTTGAATTCGACCGTTTCTCTGTGGCTTCCGATTCTTCAGCCACGTTGATAGTTTTTTGTGATACCTCGAACCTGGCCTATGGAATCGCGGTATATTTACATCAGATGAAGCCAGACTGATATTCGCTAAAGCCACCTTACCCACCTTGGAGCTGTTAGCGGTATATTTATGCATGAAGCACATTTCTGTTCTGGTGAAAATACTCCCTTTGGAAGTGCTCAGTTCTGTGATTATCGCTGTAGATGCACAGGTAGTACTATCCTGGGTTTTATCTGACAATGTCAATACAAAATGTCAATTCACTTGTAACCGGTTAAAAGATGTAAAAGCTATGGTAAAAAATCTTTTTGATAAAGGTTTGACAGTGAAGTTTAAGTATGTGAAGACTGATGACAATCCTGCTGACTTTGTCATGAGGAGTATGTCCCTGAACAAATTTAAAATGGTTTTTACTCGTTGGTTATTCGGGCCTGAATGGTTGAGAGGAGATAACTTGATTTGGCCTAGTTATGACCTGAATTGTCTTAATCCGGCTAGCCAGATGTTGATCAGTACAGTTACTGGTTGTAAACCTGTCATTAAGCTCATTGGAGTTTTGACTGCAGTTTTCCGATTTATATCAAAAATGAGAGGTATTGTTCTAGACTCTGATATTAAGGCGAGATTGTACTTGCTCAGAATGACACAAGAACTGTTCCTTTCTAAGGAAAAGGATTATTTGTCTAAGTCTGATGGCGGTGAACCCCCCCCCTCCCTTTGGTTTCTAAATTTAATTTATTTTTGGACGATGAAGGATTGATTCGCTCACGAGGTAGAATTGGTCAATCTACTTATTTTTCTAATGCCGTCCTTCATCCTATTCTGCTTCCCAAGTCTTGTCATGTTACAAGTTTAATAATCATGGAATGTCATTTAAAGTGTAAGCATCTGGGAATTGCTGCTACGCTTAGCAAATTCAGAATGTTGGGATTCTGGATACCCAAAGCTAGACAAGCTATTAAAACGGTGATATCTTGTTGTGTCATTTGCAAAAAATATAACACTGTTCTGGAACTCGCAGCAGTTATTCCTCAGAATCTTGCTTTCAGGTACCTACAATACCGTCCAGCAGTCAACTTCAGAAAGCGTGCGTTGGCCAGACAGATAAACTCAAATTAACATAACGAAAACAACTATTACGTTGAAAATACTTTATTAATTAGGTAAAAAAATCTGAAACAAAAACAAAACAAATAGTTAAAAGGAGAAAACATAATTAAACAAAAGGAAATAATACATGAAAATAATTATGTTTTGGACAGGCTTCCAAATTAACAGATTCTGGGATATCTTATCTTTTTCAATCAACTGTTAGGTGAAAATCCGTAACGGTTAGAAAATGTCTTTTCTCCATTAAATTGTTAGGTGAAAGTCTGGAGCGGTTAGAAAATGTCTTTTCTTTTTTTTTATTAAATCGTTAGGTGAAAGTATGGAGTGGTTAGAAAATGTCTTTTCTTTTTTTTTATTAAATCGTTAGGTGAAAGTATGGAGTAGTTAGAAAATGTCTTTTCTTTTTCTACAAAAGTTGTTATTCTAGTACGGCGCATAAACTACACAAGCGCCCATGAAATAAAAATAGGAATAGAAGTCTGAAAAAAGATATAAGTTCTGTGCGAGCGAAGAAGGAGAGAATAAATTAGAATTTCTCCAAATTGAATATAGAAGTCACACACTAGATTAATTAAACAGAAATAGGGTTTCAAGTTTTTCAAAGAAGGAATAGGCAGGTAAAGGAATAATGGGATGTTCTGAACGTACCTCATGGTTTAGAACGGGGGAAGCCCAGTTCATGGAGTCGAGTAAGTCCGTGCGTATCGTTTCAAATTCCGCGGTGAAAAAAGGAGGAAGGACAGAATCGCAAAACGAGACTAAGACGAGATTGCATGGGAACTCAGAGTTCTCGAAAGATGGCGACATAGAGTTTTTTCCTTTACCTTATATCCCTTCTTTTTTTTTTTTTTGAATGCCTAAACGGTTAAGTTTTTTCGATAAAGAAAGATCAGGAAGGGAAGAAATAAGAAAGAAAACTATATAAGAAAAAACTCGCACAGAGATGAATGAGAACGAGGCACGAGGCACCGGTGCTCTTAAAGCGTGTGTCCCTTGTTAAAAAAGAGCCCGGTCTGAAGGCAGAACAAACACTCTTTCATTTAGATATCCCAAGGTTACAAATTTGCCTAAGCATCGGGTTAATTTAGTTAAGCTGTTTTTGCACACCGGGATCGATTTTACTGGCCATTTCTGAGTGCATGAAGGTGATGAAACTAAAAAGATGTATATTTCAATCTTCACCTGTTTTAGTGTGCGAGCTATACACTTGGAACTGTTGCCTGATATGACCACTCAGTCTGTGGTTTTGGCATTTGTGAGATTTTCAATTTTTATGGAGTCCCTTCTCACATTTATTCGGATAATGCAAAGTCCTTTGTTGCGGGTTGTGACCTTGTCAAACAGGTTTATTTGTCTGACGAATTTAGAGGGACAGTTGATGCCCATCTTATCAAACACCAAACGATACCTTTATATTCTGCTTGGTACGGTGCTGTGTGGGAAAGATTAATTCGAGTTGTAAAAGGTTGTCTTTTCAAGGTTATAGGATGTAGGAAGTTAAGTTATTTTCAACTTTTGACGGTTCTGTCAGATGTGCAGGGATCTGTTAACGATCGGCCTTTGACCTATCGTTGCTCTGATGATTCTGGCTTAGAGGTGATTACTCCTAATGCCTTTGTGCATCCCTTACATAAAAACTCTGTGTTTTTGTCCTTAGAAGAAGATTGTTTCCAGGATAACCCCCCTAGCAAAGAAGATCTTATTGAGAGTCTGGGATGTAGAGATGAATTCTTGAATCGTTTTAAAAGGCTATGATATGAACAATATCTCTTGGGTTTGAGAGAGTTGTCGCAAGATCTTTACCAATCTGATTTTGAAAATATGATTAAGCTGGGCGATGTCGTTTTGATAAAAAACCCTATGAAGCCTCGTCCTTATTGGTCTTTGGGAAGGGTGGTTAATCTAACTTCTGGATCGGATAGCTTAGTTCGGTCAGCTTTAATCAAAAGGAGTGATGGCAGCACTCAGGAACATTCCTTAAGGAACTTGTGTCCTTTAGAACTTTCCATAACCCACTCTCACCAAGCTTCTAACGATGGAGAGGGCAATTCTCTGAGCTCGAGAACTAGTCAGGACAGGGAAAACTTTCGGTCTAGGCCTGTAAGGTCTGTTAAATCTTTAAATGAAAGAAATCCAGAATACGTTTGGTATTAGATTGTTTGAGGATTTTTCTTTTTGTCTTTTTTCTTTTTAGGGAGAGTGTGGAAATTATCTTCCACCATCTTTCTTTCCTTTTTTCTTTCCTTCTTTCTGCTGTTTCTGTTCTTCCTTCCTTCCTTCTTAACTCCCTTCCTGCCCCTTTCCCTAGCTTCCCCTTTCTTTTATGTCACCTGACTCCCTTATGCCCGTTAATTGGATGAGACGTTTTCGTGCTAAATTGAAGCACGTGTGTGACATTTTTTAATTAATTCGGCAGTTGCGGAAAGGGCGTCGTCGAGACAACAAGTATCGAATGCATTCCTTTAAGGTCTCGGATAAAAAGGGACGCCTGAAAATTTACTAAGGCGATATACAACTCTGTCCTAACAAGACATTAAAATTGTTGAAAAGAACAAGGCCTGAAAAATAACTTAGGCGAAGTACAACTCTGTCCTAACTAGGCATTAAAATTGTTGAAAAGAACCAAAAGAAGAAAATTCACCTCAAAGTTTTCTAAGACACTTGAAAACTGAATTCAATTATTGAGAAAAGGATAATTGAAGTTTAAGAAAAAAATTTCTTCACGCGACAATGTGTATGAAAGTATAATGGGTTTGTAATACTGTACACATAGATTCGAAAAAGTTGTTAAAAAATAAATATATAACAAATAAATGTTATCAAAGGTAAGATAAGTTACTTTTCTACCTAACTGGATATGTTTTCAGTGTTTTTATTTAATGTAACATGTTTATTCAGCTCGAAAAACATACTGTGTTTACCGATGTATTGGAAAATTCAAAATGGTGCCCGACTCTCTCTTTAACGTGGTAAGTTTTGGAAAAGGTGCTATAAATATAAAACTAGACAAAATACTGTTAGAAACTCGCTCAATATATATTACCGTGACATAGGTTGACATATATTCGGTAGTTTTTTAATAATATTTGTTCTAGTTTATTATTTATAACACCTTTTCCCGAACTTACCGTGTTAAAGAGAGAGAGTCGGGCGCCATTTTGAATTTTCCAATACATCTGTAAACAATGTATGTTTTTCGAGCTGAATAAACATGTTACATTGAATAAAAACACGAAAAATATATCCAGTTTAGTAGAAAAGTAACTTATCTTGCTTTTAATAACATTTATTTGTTATATATTTGTTTTTTGACAACTTTTTCGAATCTATGTGTACAGTAATACAAACCCAGTATAAATATAAAAAAATTGAAATCGAATGAAATTAAATTATTGAAATCAAAATAACAAAATTTCAAATATCATAAAAAAATACGTATCTCAAAATAGTTTCAATAATTCTTTAAAAGAAAAAAAGAGCGCAAAAAGTGTTTTCAATAATTCTTTAAAAAAAAATAAAACTAATTTCAATATTCTTAAGACCGAAAAAATTTTCAATGATTCTTACAAAAAAAAAAAAAAAAAAAAAAAATCGGAAAAACATAATTAAAAATAAAATGAGTCTATGGACAGGAGAGAAAAAAGACGAAGGAACTAATGTGCCTTATTACAGGTTTGCCAAACCGGCGGTTTGGTAGCATACACGCCCAGATTTAGGAGGTACGTTAGCTGACTATAATAGAATTATCCAATCAAATAAGCTAATTTATTTCGCTTAAAAAAACCCAAAATAACTGTTTATTAAAAATAGATTTTATTTATTCAGTACACAATTGTTATTATAACCATGATTATAATATATATATATATATTTTAAATAATTTTATCTTTTAAAATTCAAATAGGATCAAATTGTTAATCTATTTACTGCGGGATGCATTTACTGCAGATCTCACTTCCGCTTCTGTATTTTTTTAATTTTTAAAACCTCCTCCCACTTCCGTCTAAAAACGTTTTCCTCGTCCCATGTGTTTACTTTTCACGTACCTGTAAACTCCGCTTTTGCTATCACATTAATATGAATTATATTTTGACTTAAATAAATAATAATAAATATTAGTAAATTAAATATTTATCATTATTTCTTTAATCATTTGTCATGTGAAATAATTTGTTAGTCATTATTTAGAATATTTTCTTGTATTTTATTCTTTTTTTATCCGGTGTTTACAGTTTTTTTTAAAAACGTTTACTGTTGTAAATTGTCCGTTGAGAAAATCAAAATATTTATTTAGTAAAACCTTTAATTTTAACTGTAATGGTTGTTTGAAAATTAACAGGTAAGACTTAGCTTAAATTTAATTTGTTTATTTTTATTTCCTGTCTTTTTTATTATTTTAACTTTTGGAACTTATTTATGATTACACTTAATTACGAAAACAAAAATACAGAAAAATCTTCACGGATGTCATATTTAAAAAAATACGTAGTTATAGTTTTTACGATTTTAAGACTCTATTTATTACAAGACTTATTTTGATCTTCAAATTGAGTTGTATCCCTTTATTTATAATCAATAGTTTAGGCCTCTTGATTCCTTAGGGAACAATAGCTGCCAAAAATTATGAATCGCTAAAATTCGTAAAATTTAATTCTTTTGGTTCTAGTGCACTTACTGATCCGCGCTATTTTTAAATCGTATTTGATTTCCAAGTTTAATTAAAGTTTTATGATATGTTTTTTTTTTTATTCAATTGTAAAGTTAAAGTATAGAATAGTTACAAAACACCCTCGCCTCCCCATGTTAAGGACGGCTTTTTAAATAATAACGTTATTATTTCAGCACGGATCAATAAGTGCACTAGTACCAATTTTTTTAATAATAAAAAAAAAACTACTTGATCAATTGATATATGCGATTTTTGGAAGATGACATCTCCGTTCCGTGACGAGTATGTACACCATAAAAATGTGTGGGCATTTTCTGACTTTTTGTTTGTTTGGTTGGTTTTCTTTTAAAAATAAATAAGCATCTGAACTTTTCAGCTTTCAGATCATTTAAACATTATTTGGTGCTAATGTACTTACTGATCCGCGCTATTTTTTTAAATCGTATTTCCAAGTTTAATTAAAGTTTTATGATATGTTTTTTTTTTTTAATTGTAAGGTTAGAGTACAGAATAGGTACAAAACACCCTCCCCTCCCCATGTTAAGAATACCTTTTTAAATAATAACGTCATTATTTCAGCACGGATCCCTCTCTGCATAAGTACCTTTTTTTATATAACAATTTGATTCAGTTAATGATCATTGATCAAAACATACTGTAGAGGACTAGGACATATATAAATCCCAATCCTGTTACAAAAGAAAATAATGAAACGAATGGAATGAAGGAAACAACAACTCAATTGCTGGATAAAATAAACATGTCGTTTATTTACTGTTGAAGAATGAATGTTTTAGGTATAACACGTGTTCATGTCCGGCCGTGTTGTCCGCGTGGGTGTAACCATCGTTTGTTGCCGGACTGGTGGTGTAGAAAGAAAAAGGAAATGTGTGTTCATCTCACATTTGGGTCACTATCGTTTGTTCGCGCGTGGGAAGAGAAGTGAATAATGTAGTGGAAATGGGAATGATAGTCCAGCGTGTAGACAAAGACAAAGATAGAGGGTTGATATCAGTAAAGCTGTGTGCCATGTTAGCAGTCAGCTACGTGGAGGTGTTCTCCGGCACACGTTGTAGATAGAGAGAGAAAGAGTGAGAAAGTCAATCCAGTTCATGGAAAGAGAAAGCGTGTAAAGTGTACGTGCTGTTTGTTAGCTTTTTGCCCCACATGGTAGCAAGTGGCGTGAGGCACGCGCGCCTGCTGAAACGGCAACGGCTGGTGTGCCGACCACTCGGCTCGGAAGGCGAGTCGGAAAAAGGAAGAAGCTGCTTATTGCTCTTGCTTTTATAGTTGTTTCCGGTGGTCTTTTGCGCATGTGTGGATTTCCTTTGAAAGGGGAAGTGACATTGTCCATGTGTGCACATATGTGAGTACATGTGTGTACGTTAGCGTGTGTGTGTGTATACACGTGAATGTGAGTGTATATACGCGAACGTGAATATATGTACGTGTGTGGACGTGCACGCATATGTTTGTGTGCGCGTATGTATATGACAAGTAATATAGCTTGAGATGTGAATGCGTGTTTTTGTGTGAGACTAGAAAAGGGTTCGCACAATACCTTGCTTAAGGATGCGTTCTCATCCATCAAGTTCCGTCTGTGTATGTTTACAAAATCATGTCAGCTGATACTAAAAAGTCACTTTTAATTCTGTTTTTATAAAGGAAATCATTTTTAAGCAATTAATGGGAATTCGTAGGCATTACCACATAAATTTTGCTAGTTTGAATTATTGAGGGTACTTGTGCATTTTTCCACCATGCTGAAATAATGTTATTATTTCGAAAGCCACTCTATATATAGGGAGGAGAGGAGAGGGTGTTTTGTAATCATTCTGTGCTTCCACTTAATAATAATAAAGATATCGTGAATCTTAAATTTAGCCTGCAAAAAAAAAACTACTTAAAAATAGCACGATAGCAAAAGTACACAGGCACCTTAATAGAGTCATCGCCCATTGTTTTTTAGAGGTACGGGCAATAATGGCGAAAAAAAGATAGGGGGATATAGTTTTGAAATCCGATTTATCATATTTTGTTTTGTAGGTTTCCGACTACTTTTTGATTGTATTTGAAAGATTAAAGACTAAAGTTAATTTAAAAAAAAAAAATTGTACACATGAAAAAAACAGTTATAATGAAAAATGTTTTCACAGCAATATTTGAAAACTGACAAGTTCAGCTAAATTTTGAAGTTAAATAAATTCATTGTAAAAAATCCCTTGAAAAATAAATATTAGTTTTCTGAGTCTATTTCAAAGATAATTAGTAAAGTCCCAAGATATTAAATTAAAAAAAAAAAAACACCTTTAAAATGGAATATGTACCTCAAATCTGTTGCCAAGGTCGCTGGAAAAATGATGGGATCCTTCTATCGATCCAGTAGATATCTACCTGCTGATGCAATTCTCTATCTATATAAGAGCCAGGTACGTCCAAGGATGGAGTATTGTGGTCACATCTGGGCAGGAGCTGCTAGGAAGATCTTATCCTGCCTTGACAGAGTTCAGTATAGACTTCGTAGCCTAGTGGAGGATGCCCTTTTCTCTTCCCTGCAACCTCTTTCTCACAGAAGTGGTACTGCGAGCCTGTCTCTGTTTTATCATTATTTTCATGGCAAATGCTCATCTGAACTCCAATCTATGCCCCCCCTCACCAAACATTCACGAGAAACACTCGTTTGGCTGTAAACACTATCAATAATTTCCCCCGCTCTTTATCTGTGCCTAAACCTAAATGTAGATTCCATGAACAAAGCTTCTTTTTAAGAACTGCACACCTGTGGAACTCTCTTCTGTTTATTCCGGAAATTTTGAACAGAATCAGTAATTGTATCAGAATCGAAAAAATTTTGGAATTGTCCCATCACTAATAAATATGCCTTTAGTTTTTATATAGATTCTCTAATCTTTCTATAGAGAACACATACAGATATTCACGTTAATATACAGAGTACAGCATAACTTTTTGTAAATGTCTAATTGTATTCCATGAAAGATGATTAATGCTACTTTTTTAAAAATTTTATTGAATAAAATTGTATTACAGTAGATTGAGAAATCAATATGATGCGTGAAAGTTGTTAAAGAAAAAAGTTTTATAAAAATCACCGCTCTAAAAAAATAGAAACAAAAAAATTATGTTCTGACCTGTATTAAATACAAATATAGGTTGATTGCTATGGGAAGGAAGAATATATCACTCACTTGACAAACTTAACGATAAACTACATCTATCTGCTCTCGGCTACAATGTGCTATTGTGGTAGCCATTTCTATAACAAGTTGTGTAATCTTTTATTGAATAATGTAAATCTAATATGAATCCGAATTACATCCACCATATTCAGGATCTCATAGCTAATTATCAGTGCTCAAGTGAAATACTTCCATTATTTATGTGATCTCAGGGAAAGACAACTTATGCTTCGATTATTCAAGTAGTGAAGACAAGGGGAGATAATCCTTTTTTACTTGTGCAAATAGCAGTGATCTCAGGGGTGAATAACTTATGATTTATTTGTTCAAGTAGCAGTCATCACAAGAAGCGGATGGTCAACTCATGCTTGTTGAGGTAGTTGTGATCATGATTTGCTTGTGAAGTGGAACTGATCTTAGGGGGAGACAATTCATGATTTCAAGCAGCAGTGATTTGTTTCTTCAAGTAGTGGAGAGACAGCTCATGCTTTTCTTTAAGTAGTTGTAATCATAGGGATGCCTCCTAGTGAGTGCAACCTTGGCATGGTTCGTCTCCTGGTAGGGTCACCGAAGCCAGACAGGTTGAAAGGTAGAGATCAGACTAAGAGCACTCACTGGTCCTGCAGGTTGGGGGTTAGAATACGTCCAACAATCCAATTCTGTAAAAGAAAGTTACAGAAACCGCAACATCATTTATGGACTTCCTGGCCTGGGAAGGGTCCTCTCTAGTAGAGTTCATGACGCGAGCGTGTGAAAGCCTCCAGGAAGCCAGTGCGCCGACAACCCTTTTGATGATTGGCCACACCTTGTGGAAACCTGCATCCAACATCACCAGGCAGGCCCTTGAATGGAAATCGCAAGGCAAGCGTAAAATTGGTCACCTGAGGCAGACATGGAAAAGAAGCATTGAGGCTGAGACCAGGGCTGCCAGAATGACATGGGTCGAACTGAAGAGGACCAGCCAGAACCGGGTCTGTTGGAGGGGCGTCGTTGTGGCTCTATGTTCCCCCAAGGAATCAAAAGGCCTAAACTAATCATAGGGATAATTCATATTTTACTTATTCAAGTAGTAGCAATTGCAGGGGGGAGGGAGACAAGTCATGCTTTGCTTGTTCAAATAGTAATTAACACAGGGGCAGATAACTCATGCTTTACTTGTGAAATTTTATGCTCATCGATAGTTATTTATTTATTATTTGTCTTTCAGATTATCTGGAAATTTCATGCTTCAAATTGAAATATGGCAAGATCTGGCCTATTGATTTTGACTTCACCATTTTCAAAGCTAAAAAAAAGAATTCCTCATGTCCTTGCGGCTGCCAAAAATCTGGTTCAAGATACATTATACATTCATCTCCAGCCTCAAGTACCCCAAAATATTCATGACCCCAGTATCAGCTCTGCCACCAAAGGATTTTCATTGCAAGCTGTTCCAGTGACACATGAAGCAGTTCATCTTGTACAAGATTTTTATCGAATAAATTCACAGGCATTCCAACATATGGACCTCCGTGTTCTACAGGGGCATTTTACTAATGGAAAACTAAATTTTTCCAGTTACAGGCTTTCACGGGATTACGATATTGTCTTGCATGACTTTTCGCAGCAACAGCATGAAAATACATCTGACTTGCTTCGCGATATAAATCGCTGTTTCTGTCTGCATCATACTGCTAAAACTGTAAACATCAGAAGACTGCCGCTGTTATCTATGGAGGAAAAGGAGGATGCTGTAATGGAGGAAAGACATGTTAATGGTATCAGCTTGGTTAATAGTCTAGTTAATGTAAAACATCATGTCACTCTTGGTGGCACTTTTGACCGATTGCACATTGGACATAAATTATTATTGAGCCAAGCGTGTTTCTTGGCGGCAGATAGTTTGACTATCGGTATTTCTGACGAACCTCTAATTGCAAGTATGTTTTTCATGAACCTATCTTTTCATGTACATCTATACAAAATACATGTTCATGTCCAACAATTTTAGATCTAAGTCCATTATTAAACCTACCTACTAATATATTATATATAAAGAAACAAGTCATTGATATAGGGGTTAGAAATACTAAAATAAAAAATGAAAAGCTTTTTTAATGCAAGAACTTTTTTATTATTTTACTTTAATCTTAATTTTTTAAAATCAAATTCCTTATGCAGATAAATATAGTTAAAATAATTACTAATATTTATTTAAAATATTATTGCTCTTTTTATCAATATATATATATATATATATATATCATTAAATACAATAGACAATGTATGTGTACATATTTTCATCTTTATCCTTTCTAAGGATATATATATATATATATATGTGGTGTTCTAATATGTAATCTATCAGAATGGTTTCCAATCTATATATGTTGATTCATTTACATTCCCATATAGTTAGAGTTCACTCCCAAATTACTTAAGGTTACGAGTATAGTCAGCTAATATACTTCCTAACTTCCGGCATAGTGCTACCGAAAGCGGTGACAAGGAAAATCTGTTCATTTGCATTTTTTCTCTCACGCCAGTATCTCCTCTGTGCATGTACTACCTTTTATTATGTTTTTCCGATCGTTCTTTTTTTTATTTAATAATCATAGAAAATTTTTTTTGGTCTTATTTTAATTAAGATTAATTAGTTTTATTTTTTTAAAGAATTTTTTTTAACACTTTTTGCGCTCTTTTTTTTTTTTTTTTTTTTTTAATTATTGAAAACAGTTTTTAAAATCTTTTTAAACTATTTGGAGAATATTATGTATTGGATACGTTTTTTATGATGTTTGAAATTTTGTTATTTTAATTTTACTAATTTGATTTGATTTCAATAATTTTATTTTTATACTTTCATAAACATATGTAAATTGAAATAAAAAAAACTTTTATTTTAAAAATTTTTTAAAAAGTATTTTTATAATTTCATAAACATATTTATCTTATAAAATTTCAAATAAAATAAAACTTATCTTTTAAATTTTGTTATTAAAAGTGCATTTAAAGATTAATTGTGTTATTTTTATCTGTATAATTTTGTTAATTTTTATTGCATACTTTTCAATAATGTCCCTTTCTTCTATATCAATAAATCGCTTCACAATAGAAATATTGAAGAACAATAAAAGTGAAGAACCTGATTTGCTTTGTAACCACTTCTGGTAGCGCTATGCAAGAAGTTAAGAAGTATGTTAGCTGACTATAACCCAACTTAAACCATGTTTTGGGTCTCTTTATTCTCATGATGATGATGATGATATATATTGTTACTTCTATATTATCAGTATGAATAATATAGAAGTAAAGCATTTAATAAAAGATTTGTGGATATTTTAATTAGCATATTGTCTGAAAAAGTAAAAAAAATGTATTTATTTCATGAGTCGACCAGTACTATGAGAAATGAATTTATTATATTCACTAATGCAGAATTTGTCAATTTGAGACAAGTTTAAAACTTTCTAGGTCAAGAGGTTGTTATGTTGGTATCTAATAAAAAAGTAGATATTAATGTGATATCTTGACCTGCAAACCCATCTCTAATCTGATGCTTTCAAAACAAAGGTTTCATGCTTTATTTTTAGATTCACAATCTCTTCAATTTAATTCTTATTCACTATTTAGAATCATTGAAACAAAACTAATCAACAAGAAAAAGACAAAACTCTGTTCCTCTCTTTCTCAATAGGAAATGAACACAAAAGTAATCAATATGAAAAAGAAGACAAAACTCTATCTCTCTTTTGTTCTGTTTTAAAAATAAAGAACATCTTATGCTCCTAAGAAGTAAATAATACAATTAGCTTAGCCCTCTTTCTCCCATAAGTCACACCTAGTCTAATTATATATTAGACAAACCTTGCATGTATATTTTTTTATTTTATTTTCAAAAAGTCATAAAAATTATGTCTGATATTTCTGTTTTGTAGGGAAGAAATTATGTGAACTTATTGAACCGATAGATAAACGAATTGAAAATGTTAAAACATTTTTGACCGATGTAAGACCAAATCTTCCGTTAGACATTGTTCCGCTGTTGGACATTTATGGCCCAACAATCAGTGACCACAAACTGGACTGCCTTGTCGTCAGTCAGGAAACCCAAGGAGGTGGAAATAAAATCAATATTGAACGCGAAAAAAAGGTATTTCACATTCATCCTGTTCTTCATTTTTTATTATTTATAGAACTAGCATGGAAACTCGATGTTGCCCAGGAGTAATAAAAAATGTGTGGTAATTTTTTTCACTTGCATAGTCTTTTCTTTATTTTTGTTATTATCATGGCTCCTATTGAGAACAAATGTAAAAATTCCCAACTTGAAGCATTTGTAAATGAAAACATTTATTGTATACACACACACAGTGATGTGCATAGACTTGATTGTATATTCTAAATGTCCAAGTTTAAGTCCTAATACTCAGAAATATGAAAAATGGGGATAGTTTGAGTATGTAAATATAGATGAAACATGAATGAAAAGATTTATTATGTAAGAAAACACAGAAATGAACAAGCATGTCGTTTGCTTTTGATGGATGCTTATGCCATATGCAAGTTTAGAGAGCACCATCTTCTCTGGCTAAGAAAATGTACATCAGGTTAAAAAAATGAAGGACGACCTACTGCCTTTGTAGTGCAGTGAGCCTTCAAAATTGATTTACAACTGTTGAAATTTGAGAGTTACTATCTTATTTCCATCTCTAATTGGAATATTGAGAGTCATCGCATCCCTCTCTGCATGCTGGTGCACACACATACATATATACACATACATATATAGAATAAGTTAAGAAGATAAAGCATAAATTTACATAGGAACTTTATTACATTATCAAATCAATAAAGGTTACAGAAAAAGGAATAAGGGAGAAACCTTTTTAGATCATGGCATTTCAAAGCTAAATGTTTCTCATCAGAAAAAGCCGGCATTATACAAAAGTAAAGGTAAAAAGACAGCACCAACTTTAAAAACATTCAGATTAGAATGGAAAAAAAATTATTTTACAGAGGGTGATATATACAGGGTGTCTCAAAAAAATGTACCCATACGTCGAATGACGAGAAATACTTTATTTATGAACATACAGTGAAATGGAATAGCTTTGAATACAGAAGATGAATGTGATTAAAGAATCATGTTCGAAATTTGTGGACCAACAAACTCCTGAAGCAAGTTAAGGTATCTCTCACCAGTGACAGTTCCGTTAATAAAAAATGGCCCTATGATGCCCAGTGCGGATATCCCACTCCTTACTCCTGGCAAGTTTACATGGTGTTCAAGTGTTACATGAGGATTTATAGGACCCCAGTATGTGCAATTGATGATTAATGGTGCCATTTAATTTAAACGTTGGCTCATCGCTCCACACAATTTAGTGGGGAAACCCTGCATCCTCTGCACATTTTGCCAGGTACCATTCACAGAATTTGACTCTCCGGTCAGGATTGTCTTCGTTGAGAGCATGAATTAGTGTTGGAATGTAGCATTTCCAGTGCAGACGCTTCATGATGCGATGGACGCTATCTTTTGAGATGTGGGTTTCCCGAGCAATTTGTCAAAGTGATTTCTGTGGTGATCGAAAGAGTTTTTCCTGCACCTGCTCTTCTTTTCCAGGGCTCGTGGATGTCCGAGGTCGTCCAGAACGTTTCTTGTTGACGTTCTGGACGGTTCCATCTGCTGCAAATTTCTCTTTATATATATATATTATAGTTATAAATAAATTGCTAGAAATTTGTTATATTATTCCTGATACCAGGTAGCGTTATTGTTTTCAGGTGGGTTTGGTTATTAGGATTTTAGTATGTTGTGGTTCCTTTGTTTCTTTCTAAATTAACAAAAGTACACAAGAAACTACTCAACCAATTTTCGCAAAATCAGATGACATATGAGACAACATCGCATGTTTGATATTTTTTTATTTTTTAATTTTAAAACTATTTAAATTAACTCTCTGATCATGTGAAGTGTTGCTGAAATTCCCTGTATTGCCGGTTCTGAAGAGTGAACCTTCTACCTCCAGAAGAGAGTTATCAGAACTAATTAAAATTTAGCAATTTTATCTTAGGTTCAATGCAATACAATTAAGATGAAAACCATAGTCTGAATAATTCAAATATGCTTGAATGAGAAACTAGAAATTTAAAATTTGAATGATGACAAAAATTACTAAATTGTAGAACTGAAATAGCAATTAACTGTAGACAGAGTATAAAGTTTTTTTAAGATGATTAAAAAAATAAAACAAAATATCATATTTCAAAAATCAAGTAAAATGATAAAGTAGTTTTATTTTTATAAAGAAAGTAATTTTTAAGCAATTAATGGGAATAGTAGGCATTACAACATAAAATTATGCAAGTTTGAATTATTGTTATCTCCCTTGTTTTTCATAATTAAAATATTGGAGGAATTCTGAACAAGAACGAAATAAACTAAATAAATACAAAGCTTGTAACTAAATGAATAAGTATAAAATCGTGATAGAACAGATAAATTATGTTAGTTCCTACGTGTGTCATAGTTAGTCCACCTTTGTTGATTTGACATACTTAAAAGTGTGGAGCACAAAAACACCTCTCAAGCAAAAAGCTTCACACCATTGCTTTTTTTGCTATATACTAACGAATCACTATTCATCAAAGCTCAAAGGCTATTCAAGGATAAGGGTTAATGAGTTTGATTATAAAAGCATAATCGTTGAGATTAGGCAGAATTTGATTTAATAGGACAGCTCAACAAAAATTTGTTAACATTGAACTTGAAAATGACCATGTTGTAGTCCGTGAGGAAGCAGTAAGTCTACTGCATAGAAAGTAAACTCCTTTTACCAGGCTAGAAAACTTCTCTCACCTGCCTGTATCTTATATCTCTACAAAACCACCATTTGCTGTTGCATAAAGTGCTGTTGCAACATCTGAGCTGGTGTACAAACCACGATTCTTTTGTTTTTAGACATGGTTGAAAAACAAGCATTTAATTTTGTTCCATAGATGAGTAGTTCTTGAAAAGAAACTTTGTCCATGGAAGTGTCATTTAGTTTTAGGTACACAGTAAAAAAGGAAAATTATTTACAATGGTTGTAGTTAGACGAGTTTTGTTGGGAATGTTTTATAGGGATGAACTATAGATTGGAGCTCAGTCAAGCACCTATTATGAAAATAACAATAAAATATAGAAAGACTATAGAAATAAATAGAAAGATAAGTTAAAAATTCATATTTATGGTAGTTTTCATTTTTGTTTTAAAAATATTTCATTTTTATTTCAGGGTATGAATCCAATGGACATCCATGTTGTCGAGCTTTTAGAAGATGCCAATCACTTAGTTGGTGAAGAAGAAAAAATCAGTTCATCCAATGAGCGGAAACGGTTACTTGGCACTTTGCTCCACAAACCGCAAGTATGAAATTGTTTTTTTGGTGTCTGGTGTCTGGATAGAATTCCATTAAAAATGTTTATGTTTAATGCTACTAAGACTTTAACAATTATAAGAAACCTTTCCAACCACCGATTGCCATGGCTACCTGAGAGTTCAACTTTCAAACTCCTCAGCCTAACATTCATAGGTAAAATAGGTTGGAACAACTACATAGGAGATACGTGCATTCTTTTGTGGACTGTTGTCCTCATCTTAATAGTTGTTGTTTCACCACGTTTTAGCCAACTCATCCTCTGACTTTCTTCTGAATCTTGTAACTGTATCCCTAGTGATTACTGGGGATACAGTTACAAAACTCAGCATTCCTATCCTCTTGTATTAATCAGCTGAAGAAGGCCAGAGGATGAGTTGGCCAAAATGTGGTGAAACAACAACCATGAAGATGAGGATTACAATTCCACAAAATAATGAATACAAAAATTATGAAGCCTCATCTCAAAGGATAAAAAAAAGAAATGAAATACATAGATGTTGACAAGTCTGTTGCATATAAACTCTCTCTACCAGGCTAGAAAGCTTTTTTGTCGTTGCCACATCTGGACTAGTGCACAAATCACAAGGCTATTTTTTTTTTAGACAGGGTCCAAAAACAAGCATCTAATTTAATAGTTCCCACACTATATACGAAACTCTTGTCCCATCACCAAAATATTGCATCACGATGCTTGTTTTATGAGTATTTCAATGGCGCCTGTTGCATTGGTGCTCTCTCAATGTAAATAACCACAACAAACTCAACTACCAGCAAAATTGCAACCCTTCACTGTAGCCATCCCAAGATGCCAGGTGATTTCTACTCTAATAGGTTTCTTTTCACCTTTGGAGTTCCCTGTTTCCGCGACTGTACAAATGTGCAGCAATTTAAATGTAATGTGCACACCTCTATAAATCTTGCCCCTAATTTACAGTAGTCCTTTGCATCTCAGTGACAATGTGCATTGTTTAGGGTGAATATAAATAGAAAAAAAATTCTTTTTGACACGCATTAATTGGAGTGGCCATCCCAGGAGTGATTTATAGTATTGAGTCACCTATTTAAATAAGTCAGATCAAGATTAGCAATGCAGTTTAGTTTTATGCCAGTTTACTACTACTACTACTACTGCCTGTGTTTATGCTGAAACAAATGCAGGAAAAGTACCTTGATAAGAAGAACCTGTATTTTGCTTTTGTCAATATGGAGAAAATCTTTGTGCCAAAAGATATTGACTGGTGGACGTTGAGTAAACATTGTTCAAACAATATACAGAAACGCTCAAAATCCTGTTATAATTTAGTGACAGCTTTTCAAGTACATCAGGGTTCATTACTTTTCATTTATGTCTTAATCCAGGGAATTTTGTACAGGTTTTCTGGAGATGCGGTATGTTGTGAAACAATGGAAGACATACTTGTTCAGTTAAAAACGTGGTGGAATCTTATATAAAGTAAAAGGTTTGAAAGTGAATGTTACCAAGATTAAAGTGATGATCAGTATTGGAATGCTCTCAGAAAGAGAAAGCTTCCCTTATCGTATCATGAGGTACTGCAAAATCAGAAATAATTAAAACGACACGTCTTTTTTGACTTCCATGAACACTTAGCTGCACAGATTGTTTTGCTTTGTAAACTTTAAAAAGGCATTTATACACAAGGTCTAACTCTCCCTCATGGGGAGGCAATTAAACTGGGACACTATCTCTGAAAAACTTTTTTGTTTATTTATTTTTTATAAAAATTTGTTTATATAAAACTTTGTATTAAAAATATTTCATTTTTATACATTTTTTTTTTAATTAAAACTTTATTTTTTGTTTCATGAATCTCATAAGTTTACAAAACGTTTTATAATTCAACTGAAAATAAAAGTAGAAGAATGATGTGTCCTTTTCGCCATATCTGATTTTGGAGTGCTTCAAGTATAATTGATCCACATATTCAAATAAACATTTATTTAAAAATTGAAAAGCAAATTTGAATAATGTAAAAACATAATTTTCTTCCCAAAGTAATCGATTAAACAAAAGAAATTCATATGATTCGTTGTTTTAGACATGCGGGTTAGGGTTAGAAATATTGAAGAATTTGAAGTGATGTAGACAGTTTCAGTTTGAAATTTTATTGGGAGAAATGTGAGTTAAGATCCATAAAGGTGTGCGGCGGACACAATGACATTGAACGTGAAAAGTGGTGGAAATAATCAACTAACCTTGTCGCCAACATGAATGAGCTTGTCTTTGCCTAGCAACAGAATTTTGATATAAGAAAGAACAAGTATATGCTGAAACGAGAGTATTTATGCATATCAGCCACATGTGATTAGCGTGCTTTTGCCATCCATAAAAGATGAACCTAATAAAAGTTGTCACAAGCATTTTAGCACTCAAAGGGTTAAGATCATTGGGCAATAGAGATCAGTATTGAAAATGATATTGTTGGAGAAGAGTATATCACATAATCTTTTTGTTTAATCCTTCAAGTAACTCATAATTACCCAAAAAGTAATCCATAGATGTTTCAATAAAGTTTTAAGTTCTTTTACCTTCTTTTTTTTCAGCTACTTATCAAAGAAAAAGACAGAATAGTATCAACCCTGCCCGCAAGAGATGTACAACATCTTTAAATCTCCTCCTTCCTACATGATGGGATATATAACAGTAATAATCTCCAAATTCAATTTGTTAATCCTTTTTTTCTTCTCTGTTTCAGATTTCCAATTCCTGTATCCCTTCACGGCCATATCGGATTGGCTTGACAGGTGGCATTGCATCCGGAAAATCTTCGGTTTGCAAACGACTCCAGCAATTAGGAGCTGCAGTTATTGACTGTGATAAACTTGGTAAGTTTCTTTGTTTAAAATCTTTTTGGGGTTTTAACTGCGTGTAGTTATCTCTCTAAAAAGTTCTGACATTCAATCGGTTTATTTTGTTTAAATTTGAAGTAGTTAAAGACGGAAATTAAAAGGTTGAATCTTCTTTTAGATGTATTCTGATATCTTTAGAAAAAGTTTTGTTGGTTAATCTTTAATCCATTCTTCAATTCTTCATCTTTTTCACCACTTCTCCAATCCAGAGTTTCCCAAACTTCAGGACACCATGGAACCCTTGAGCAGGGCAAAGGTTTTTTATGGAGCACTAATAAGACAATTTCTAAAATAGATATGAAATATATTAATTTCAAATTTTAACACTAATGATAATGTTTACAACCATTTTTTTTGTTTTTTTCTTAATCAAAAAATGTATTTTTTGTTATTTTTTATTTTCTTTTTCATGAACGATCCTGAAACTCTTTACATTTTGTAGTTATGTATCATATCTCGTTTTTTTTTTTTTTTTTTTTTTTTTACATGTTAATCACCACTTATAAAGGCTCGGAAGCCACTCAGGGATAAGGGTTATTACATGTACAGTAATCAATGGGATAGTATCCTAGTAATTGTTAGTATTGGAGATTTGATAAAGTGTCTTACTTAAGGGGGCGGTTCATCAGGAATTTGTTTATGTTGGACTTGAAGACATCCAAGTTGTAGTCAGGTGGGAAACAGGCAAACAGAAGAGAGTTCCACAGGCATGCACTTCTAAGAAAGAAGCTTTGTTTATGGAATCTACGTTTTGATTTTGGCACAGATAAAGAGTCGGGAAAATTATTGACAATGGTTTCAGTTACACGGGTGTTTATCATGAAAGATTGGCATGGGGGACCATAGATTGGAGCTCAGACGAGCACTTGCCATGGAAGTAACGATAAAACAAAGATAGGCTCGCAACATCCAGTAAAAAAGATCAAAAGATGTTTGCAGCCATTTAATTTTTCCATATAAAGCATTTGATCTTCTTTGAAAAAGGGTTTCCGGGGCCCTTCAGCCTCACTCAGGGAGCACACTTTAGGAAGTTCTGCTCTACATCTTTTACACCTCAAATTAAAAAAACTAAAGTTCAAATTAAAAAAACACAACTTCAAATTAAAAAACACAACTTCAAATTAAAAAAACTAAACTTCAAATTAAAATACACAACTTCAAATTAAAAAAATCCAAGTTCAAATTAAATTAAAATTTTATTACATGATAGATAAACCATTTATTCTCCAACAGGGAGGTCCTCTTCCCTGAGACATCTAGCGTGATGGCGTTGAACCCGATTACAGAATGCCTGAGACATGGCAGGAGTTACCACTTGGTAGGCTCGGTCGATGGCGGTCTCCACAAGACGAAGACGGTGCTCCACTTTTGTGATATCTTCCGGTTGTGGCACATGTATAACGCTCGGTAGATCCCTCTTGATGACGGCTTTGATGGCTGACCAGGCCATTTCGATGGGGTTGAGAGCCGGGCTGTATGGAGGCAAGCGAATAAACTCCACTTCTGCAAAAGCTGCCTGGTCGTGTAGTTGTTCCACTCGGGAATGGCATGGGGCGTTGTCAATTACCAAGGCTACCTGTCCGGCATCATATCCCATTGCGAAGACAGAATTGAGTAGTTCTGCAACCCATTGGTTGACATCTGGGTGCTTGTAGGCGCCACGCCTGCGGGTGAAGTTGATGAGTCCCTGTTGACTAATACCAGCAACCATGTGAATATTTGGACCTTTCGAGCCTGGAACATGTAGCACCACTCTCTGGCCCCTCGCGGATCGTCCAACGGTCCGAGTACAAAATAAGTTCACGTTTGACTCATCCAAATACACCACATGTTTACCAGCTCCCAATGCGGCCATAACCCTTTCTACATAGATACGACGTTTTACCTTATTCTCCGGAGTGTTGACATTCTCGGCTTGCTTGTGAACCCGTTTTACAGTGAAGAGTCTACCATCGAGATGGTTATTTATGGTAGTAACGCTGATTGGGGGGTTGATTCCATGCATCTCCGAAATCTTCAAGGCCAACTCCTTGAGAGTGATGGTAGGATCTTCTCCGATTATATCAAGCATGTTGTTGACCATGTCCGGATTCACTTTCCCATGTCGCCTTCCACCCCGCGGCTTATCCTCCACGTCTTGCCCCTTGGCCTGTTTATTCACCCAGGCGTACGCGGTGTTCCTATTTATCCCACAGTTCTCTGCGACAGTTGTCCAGTCCCTGCTATTTCGAGCGGCTTCCAGAATCCGACGCTTAGGAGAATTTCGATTGCGTTTGTACTGACCACGTACTGTGCCTCTCTTGACTCCTCTACTTGATCGCACAACTACCGGAGATCCATTGTTATTTTCCATATTTTAAATTATTGTAATGTTAATTGTTAGAAACTTTTCTTTTTTTATTGTTGCGAGCAACTACAAGTAATAGTGGGTAATTTGCATAAGTGATGTTATGCAAATTACCTTACAAAGTTTGAGTATGAATAATTCTAACATAATGTCACGTGCTTTTAAATTGAACTTGGGTTTATTTAATTTGATGTTGTCTTTTTTTAATTTGAAGTTATGTTTTTTAATTTGAAGTTTAGTTTTTTTAATTTGAAGTTGTGTTTTTTAATTTGAAGTTGTGCTTTTTTAATTTGAGGTGTAAAAGGTGTAGTCCATTCTTAATCCTCTAGTCCATTCTGAATCTCTTCTGCAGCTTCTTTAGTCCATCCTTAGTTGTTTCTGCTGCTTATGAGAGGCAAGTAGATGCTATGTTACAATAACACAATCAAAGATGCATCAGAAATAGACAACCTGATGCTCTTCGGGGATACAAGTTCTCCACTCTTTTTTTTAAGAAAAGGTTGACTTCTGCCAAATCGTTAAAGTCTTACCTCCTCATTTTTTGGCACTATTTAACTAGATTTTATTTCTCTCTTCTCCTGTTTTTTCTGTCTTCTTCTTTTCCCCATGCTGTCCTTTTCCCATCTTATGATAGTTCTCTCTGAAAACTATAAATGTTAATTTTGCCATGAAGACTAAGATTTCAAGCATATTACGAGTAGGGGAATTCGATAACTTTTATTTTACCAAAGAATGACTTCCTGTCACCTTTCACAACATGCATAGTGTCTTTAATTCTAGCTTATTAGTTGAAACTGATTCAAGCTATTTAGGGAAAAAAAATTGTTTTTTTTTTTTACTACCTTTTCTCTACACACATACACACATAGGGGAGGAGGTGTTTGTAACCCCCAAATTGGTAAATTCGTTGCGATTTTCTATCATTGGCTACTCATATCCCTGAGATTTTAAAAGATTCCAATTTCGAAAGGAAAATAGATGACAAAATGTAAAATTGTAAAGATAAATAACAATTGTAATGATAAATTGTAACGATAAATAACAATGAATTGAAAATAAAATCAAGTATTTTATTCATTTTTTTTTTTCCTTATTTAAATTTTTTTTTTTTTTTAATTTTTTTTTTTTTTCTTTTTTAAAATTTTTGATTTTTTTTCTTTATTTAAATTTTGATTTTTTTTTTTCTTTATTTAAATTGTTGATTTTTTTTTTCTTTATTTAAATTGTTGATTTTTTTTTCTTTATTTAAATTGTTGATTTTTTTTTTCTTTATTTAAATTGTTGATTTTTTTTTTCTTTATTTAAATTGTTGATTTTTTTTTTCCGTCTTTAAATTTTTTTTTTTTTTCTTTATTTAAATTTTGATTTTTTTTCCATATTTAAATTTTTGATTTTTTTTTCTTTATTTAAATTTTGATTTTTTTTCCATATTTAAATTTTTGATTTTTTTTTCTTTATTTAAATTTTGATTTTTTTTTCCTTATTTAAATTTTTGATTTTCCTCTAGGTCATGTTGCTTATCTAAAAGGAACGGCTGTATTCCAAGAATTAGTAGAAACGTTTGGGGAAAGCATTGTCGGAGATGATGGTGAGATAAACCGTGCTGCCTTAGGAAAAATTGTCTTTGGTGATAATGTAAGTATTATGCTTCCATCAGCATCTCCTTGCAACTCTTGCATATATCTATAGATCATCTACATCACCTTGAATTGCTGCGTTGTTAAAGAATGGAGTATTTAGGATCGTTAAACAGATAGCAAAAATCATCATCACTGACGACTGCTTCATGCCTCTCTGCCATATTCATACATTTTCGCTTGGATCTGTCTTTCATTTGATCTTGGTCTTGCTAATCACTAATGCTGGTGTTCTTCCATTTCCAGGTAATTTTATCTATGAATCTTAACCTTGAGTATTCCCATATTCCTCCTACCTTCATGCAGTTATAAATGTCATACTAGATTTTATTCTGTATTTAGTTTTTCCTCATTGTTAAGCTGTTCAACTAGACTACATTCATCAACTGTCTAGCAGAATAACAGATTTACTATTATCGAACATAATTTCTGTTTTCTTTATGATGCAACATTAGCAGATATAACCTCTACAAACTAACCCATTAACATTAACTAACCACGCGGGGTCGCAGAAATACCTGGATTAGACCCCAGGCGCGGAGCAAACCCTCTCAGTGGTGACGGACCCAGTGGATCTTTCCAGATAATCCGTCTAGGAGAAGGAAAACTCTGAAACTAAACCAAAGAGGAGGGAGGCCTCTTCAGTCTTGGATGACAACCTTCCTAAAGCTGGTGACTCAAACAAATTACCGGTTTGCAATACCTAAATTGCTTAGGGAGTAGATAGGGCCTGCCTATCGCCCGGCTTCCATACTCCTTCTTTGCCTATTAGTCAGGCGCAGAGATACTATCACAGTGATTCGACAGAAACACCCATTGGTAGATCTTGTTTCTTGTCTAGGGCAATGAACGCCGTTTCCCCCACTCCCGACACACCCCACCCCTAAAGCTGGGCACTTGAGAATGCTTGAGTACCACATATGCCTGAGCAATTAGATTGGGTTGACCTTCCTCTGATGGGTTGAGGGTACCGGATTGACAGTTACTGGCTGCTGTTTCCGACTGGTAGTACAGGAGCCCTAACTCTTTGGTAGCGCTTAGAGCGGCTGCTCCATCAACAGTTGAATAATATCGGGATGTTTGCAGTGCCATGGCGCGCATGGAAAGGGACCCTGCACTCATCCCCGGTGGGCTTTCCTGAGGCCACAGTCCTAGTTGATGGAGGGTCAGCTGATGGTCTACTTGTGATGCATGTGTGATATTCTGCATAACCTCCTGTTCGGCTTCCCCTAACCCAACTGAAACTCGTTAAAAAACATGATGACAGTACAATCTAAAAATAAGCTTAAACCAGGCTTAGGGACCAACAAATCCAACTTGCCTCCTCCCTTGAGGCTTGCATTCACAAATATCCGTGGGCTTAGAACTAATTTAGCCGATGTTGAAGCATTTCTCCTAACAAATACCCCGGATATCTTAGCACTAAGTGAGACTAACCTACACTCCTCCATCCCCTCTAACTACTTTAACATGCCGTAAGGACTCTGACAGACATATGCACGGATTTGGAGTTTACATTCGTAATACCCTTCCCTTGACTAGAGAAACAAATCTAGAAACGGATGATCAAGCCTTTATGTGCTTTAGACTAATCATGCAACACAACATTAGCTACTTTTACTTTCTCTACCGCTCTCCCTCGACCCAAGACTGCACCATAATAAACAAAGTATCTGACAGCATAGACACAGCACTCTCCTTCGACACTAGCGCCCAAGTACATGTATTTGGTGACTTTAATGTCCATCACAAAAACTGGCTTGGATTCTCTACTTATACAGATGCAGCAGGCAGCGCAACTCATAGCTTCTCTGTATCTCACTCCCTATCGCAAATTGTTACTTTCCCAACCCGCTTCCCTGATCAGGAAGAGCAACACGCATCACTATTAGATCTGTTTTTGACCACAGTTCCTGATGATTGTGTAACGAAAGCCGACAGCCCACTTGGGAACGCTGATCATGCGGTAATAATGGTTGAAATTGCCCTAAACTCCAGACCCAAAACTGAAGAGCCAGTGCTCAAAACAACGAGATATTATAAAAAGGCTGACTGGGAAGCTATCAGAGATCTTATCAGAGACGCCCCATGGGGAAATATATTTTCTCTTCCTGCTGAACAGTGTGCAACTGAGACCACTGAATGGTTCAAAACTGCAATCGAAGCGCATGTTCCCATGCGGAAATTCTATAGCAAGCCCCACTCTCCCCAATGGTTTACTTCGACTTGCGCAACTGCCACTGCTCAAAGGCAGCATGCATTCCGCAGGTTTAACCGACATAAGTCCAGTTCAAACAGACAAAAGTACAAAGAAGCTAGAAGTAACGTTAAGAAAGAAATAGCGACAGCTAAGAGGGAATTTACGGAAACCACTAAAAAACGCATCGAAGCACAAAAATTAGGAACTCGTGACTTCTGGAAAATCTACAACAGTGTAGTAAATAATGGGCAATCAACAATTCCCCCACTAACCAACAATCACGAGGTTCTTTGCTCAGCAACCGAGAAGGCTAACATGCTTGCCAGTCGGTTTGCCTCCAACTCTACACTGGACCCTCTAAACCACCCCCTACCTGACTTTCCTATGCGGACAGACGCCACGCTAGACGATCTGGAAATCACCCCTGCTCAGGTGCATGCTATCATAAAAAACCTTGACACTTCCAAAGCATGTGGACCCGACCTCATCCCAGCTGTGCTATTAAAAAAGTGCTCAGCCGAAGTAGCTCCAGTTCTCTCCAAACTCTACAACAAATGCCTTAATGAATCTTGCTTTCCGAGCTGTTGGAAAACTGCTTCTGTGGTACCAGTATTCAAGAATTCTGGCGAAAGAACTGACCCATTAAATTATCGCCCTATTAGCCTCCTCCCACTTTTCGCCAAAATATTTGAGACCTTAATTAACCATGCTCTAATCCAGCACCTTACAGATGCTAAACTTCTGACCGACCATCAATATGGATTTAGACAAGCCCGTTCCACGGCAGACATCCTCACTGTAATCTCTGAACGCATATACCATTCACTGGACAAAGCGGGAGAGGGCAGAGCGGTAGCTCTAGATATATCTAAGGCTTTTGACAGGGTATGGCATGAGGGTCTCCTCAGGAAGATTAGATCTTACGGTATCACTGGTAGAATACTTAACATAATTAAATCCTTCTTAGATAAGAGAAAAATCCAGGTTGTCCTCGACGGTCGTACGTCTAAACAATATAATATAAATGCGGGAGTGCCCCAGGGATCTATCCTTGGTCCTCTGCTGTTCCTGATATTCATAAATGACCTCCCCGACAAAATTGCCTCTGAGATGGGTATATATGCTGATGACATCACACTCTATAGCAGGCACGACAGGAAAACAAATGAACATATATCTAAAGTAATGGCAGAAACACTAGAGGATGACCTCAAATCAGTAGTGGAATGGGGACAAAAATGGATGGTAACGTTCAATGCCACCAAGACAAAACTGGTTTCATTCAATAATTACAAGAAACCTTCTCTACCACCTATAGCAATGGCCAACAACTCTTTAGCTGAGAGTACGTCTTTCAAGCTCCTTGGCCTAACGTTCACAGGAAACATGAGCTGGAACAATTACATCGAGGGCATTGCCAGGGCCGCTGCGAGGAAGGTGGGCTCTCTCTACCGTGCTAGAAAACTTCTAACACCCGAAAGTATCCTGTACCTCTATAAGGCCACTATTCGCCCATGTATGGAGTATTGCTGTCATATTTGGGCCGGTGCATCGGCTACTAGTCTCTCGCTCCTTGACAGGGTTCAAAAGAGAGTCGCAAATCTGATAGGCCCTAAACTGGCATCAAAACTTCAGCCTCTGTCCCATCGTCGAAATGTTGCATCCCTCTGCCTGTTCTACAAGTATTATAATGGTGAATGCTCTGAAGAACTGCAAGCACTTGTGCCCCCACGACGTGAACACCCTCGACAGACCCGACAAGCTACAAAATCCCACCCCCACACTGTAGAGATTCCTAGATGTAAAAGATCTTTCTACTCCAGTAGTTTCTTCCCCAGAACTGCTAGACTTTGGAATTCCATTCCAGGTCACTGCTTCCCCAACTGTACTGACATGCATAAGTTCAAGTGCAACGTGAACCAACATCTCGCTGCCCTAATCCCTACATAGTACCCCAGTAGATGTTTCCCCTGATAGTAGCCCCCTACATTAAAGTGGCAATGTGCCTTGTTTGGGGTGAAAATGTAATAAAAAAAAAAAAAAAAAAAAAAAAGCCTTTATCACTTCAGTAGAAAATATTTTCCATGTTTTATCCTGTTATAAAGGGAAATAACCGAAAAGCAAAGAGTTATCTCCCCTGAATGAGAAGGGGGAAGACTTTATCCCTTCAGTAATTCCATGTTTTATCAATTCCATAGCGAAGACGTACCATGACAAAAAAGCTCTGTAGATTTTGTACACAAATGCTAACAAATTTTTTATCCTTGTTTAATCCTTTAACTTTCTTTTGAGTCATGTTGCTTGTCTAAAGGAAAGTTTTTGGAGAAAGTGCTGCCTTAGGAAAAATTGTTTTTGGTTATAGTTATCATCATCTTCAGTTTCAAGTTCATTTTACATGCTGGCATGTGTTGGACAGTTTTAAGGAATTGATTTCAAAACTAACCTATCTCTGTCCGGTCTTTATAAATCTCTCTTTTTCTCAAGCTCATCCTTATCACTTCCTTTCATGTTTTCCCTAATTTTACTTTGTAAACTGGACCTGCTACTTTAACTGTTCTACATTTACAAACCTAAGAACTGTCATCCATTCTTTCAACATGGCCCCATGCAACTATAGTTTCAAGTCTAGAATAGTTCACATAGTAAGTTCAGTTGGTAAAAAGAGGCGAAGGAAGTGATAAGGATGGATTTGATAGGAAATGAAATAAAGACGTGATCAGAGATGGATTAGTTTTGAAGTCAATTTCTAAAAACCATCCAACACATGCTGCATATAAAATGGACATTAAACTGATTATGATGAATTTGCCATCTTGGATACTAATCATTTTGAACGTTATATGGTGGCTATTTTTTATATGTGCTTACAAGAAAATACAATGAAACTAGTGGATAACATTTATTTTATATATATATTAAATAAAATAAATTTAATATATATATAACATAAAATAAATATAATATATATAAACTAAATCTAATAGATATACACTTTCTAATATATATATATATATATATATATATGTATTAGATTTAGTTTATATATATATTATATTAATTTTATTTTATATATATATATATATGTATTAGATTTAGTTTATATATATTATATTTATTTTATATATATATATATATATATATAAATTTTTTTTTATTTAATATACTTCTTATTGCATGAAGTAAGGTAAGTTTGCATTCATGTTTTTTTTTGTTTAAATCAACATTTCTTTTATTTTAAAGAATATGCGGCAAAAGCTGAATGAAATTGTATGGCCCGCCATTGCTCAACTTGCTGAAACTGAAATAAAAAAATGTACTCAAGGTAAGGAAAACAAATTCAGATACAACACTGATTTTCTTTTTTGCCAACTGATGTTTATGCACTTTTTTAATCTGGACAAAAGTATAAGAGAGTAAGTGATAATCCCACTATTGGTAAACTAGTTTACTCGGCAGTCAACAGATTGCTCTGTGTGTAGTACACTATTTGTTCTGCAATTACTGATTGTAATATTATTATGTTATTATTTTTTTTTTTTACTTTTATTCACCTTAAAAAATGCTTATCGCCTGAGATGTAAAGGACTACTGCAATTAGGCTGATTCATGGAGGGCATCCTAATGGGGAGTTGTGCAACAAGGAGTCTGTCCAGATTACATTTAAATTTCTGAATGTTGGTACAATCGCATAAACAGGAAATAGAAAGGTAATTTTAAAGATGAGCGGTCTGAAGAAAGAAGCTAGAGTAGAAAGTTTACTTACATATGGTGATCTCTAGTGTGAAGGGGTGGGATTTTGCAATTATATCTTATGTTAAATTGAACTATAGTTATGACTTCACAGGTGAATTCAAATGGCATTCGTGGTTGGCCTATTATCTACTTCCATCAATGAAAATTTTGAACTACTGAAATGTTTCTAGCAATCCCTGATAATTTTGAAACATGGTCGGTGTATAATTAGTGTGTTGGGAGGGGGTGGATTAATTAAAATTATGGTGAAATCAGATGATCCAGCAAGACATCATTTTTAACTCTCACAAAATCACGACAGGGAATTTGATAATCACACTGTTGTCAGACAAGTTTACTTGGCAACAACAGATGTTGGTTTTTCTTTATTTTTGCAAAATTAGAAAATTTAAATCTTGAATTTCAAGTGAAACCAATCGTATCTGCTGAATTGTCGTGTTAAAGTCATGGTAAAGAATGAAAACAAATATTTTTTATTTGTTTTGATTGCTTAACCCGACATGATCACGTTGTAGATGTTCCACCCTAACCCAACATGATCACGTTGTAGATGTTCCACCCTAACCCGACATGATCACGTTGTAAGTGTTCCACACTAACCCGACATGATCACGTTGTAGATGTTCCACCCTAACCCGACATGATCACGTTGTAAGTGTTCTACCCTAACCCGACATGATCACGTTGTAGATGTTCCACCCTAACCCAACATGATCACGTTGTAGATGTTCCACCCTAACCCGACATGATCACGTTGTAGATGTCCCACCCTAACCCGACATGATCACGTTGTAAGTGTTCCACCCTAACCCGACATGATCACGTTGTAAGTGTTCCACCCTAACCCGACATGATCACGTTGTAGATGTTCCACCCTAACCCGACATGATCACGTTGTAAGTGTTCCACCCTAACCCGACATGATCACGTTGTAGATGTTCCACCCTAACCCGACATGATCACGTTGTAAGTGTTCTACCCTAACCCGACATGATCACGTTGTAGATGTTCCACCCTAACCCGACATGATCACGTTGTAGATGTTCCACCCTAACCCGACATGATCACGTTGTAGATGTCCCACCCTAACCCGACATGATCACGTTGTAAGTGTTCCACCCTAACCCAACATGATCACGTTGTAAGTGTTCCACACTAACCCGACATGATCACGTTGTAGATGTTCCACCCTAACCCGACATGATCACGTTGTAAGTGTTCTACCCTAACCCGACATGATCACGTTGTAGATGTTCCACCCTAACCCGACATGATCACGTTGTAGATGTTCCACCCTAACCCGACATGATCACGTTGTAGATGTCCCACCCTAACCCGACATGATCACGTTGTAAGTGTTCCACCCTAACCCGACATGATCACGTTGTAAGTGTTCCACCCTAACCCGACATGATCACGTTGTAGATGTTCCACCCTAACCCGACATGATCACGTTGTAAGTGTTCTACCCTAACCCGACATGATCACGTTGTAGATGTTCCACCCTAACCCAACATGATCACGTTGTAGATGTTCCACCCTAACCCGACATGATCACGTTGTAGATGTCCCACCCTAACCCGACATGATCACGTTGTAGATGTTCCACCCTAACCCGACATGATCACGTTGTAAGTGTTCCACCCTAACCCGACATGATCACGTTGTAGATGTTCCACCCTAACCCGACATGATCACGTTGTAAGTGTTCCACCCTAACCCGACATGATCACGTTGTAAGTGTTCCACCCTAACCCGACATGATCACGTTGTAGATGTTCCACCCTAACCCGACATGATCACGTTGTAAGTGTTCTACCCTAACCCGACATGATCACGTTGTAAGTGTTCCACCCTAACCCGACATGATCACGTTGTAGATGTTCCACCCTAACCCGACATGATCACGTTGTAAGTGTTCCACCCTAACCCGACATGATCACGTTGTAAGTGTTCCACCCTAACCCGACATGATCACGTTGTAGATGTTCCACCCTAACCCGACATGATCACGTTGTAGATGTTCCACCCTAACCCGACATGATCACGTTGTAAGTGTTCCACCCTAACCCGACATGATCACGTTGTAAGTGTTCCACCCTAACCCGACATGATCACGTTGTAAGTGTTCCACCCTAACCCGACATGATCACGTTGTAGATGTTCCACCCTAACCCGACATGATCACGTTGTAAGTGTTCCACCCTAACCCGACATGATCACGTTGTAAGTGTTCCACCCTAACCCGACATGATCACGTTGTAGATGTTCCACCCTAACCCAACATGATCACGTTGTAGATGTTCCACCCTAACCCGACATGATCACGTTGTAAGTGTTCTACCCTAACCCGACATGATCACGTTGTAAGTGTTCCACCCTAACCCGACATGATCACGTTGTAGATGTTCCACCCTAACCCGACATGATCACATTGTAGATGTTCCACCCTAACCCGACATGATCACGTTGTAAGTGTTCTACCCTAACCCGACATGATCACGTTGTAAGTGTTCTACCCTAACCCGACATGATCACGTTGTAAGTGTTCCACCCTAACCCGACATGATCACGTTGTAGATGTTCCACCCTAACCCGACATGATCACGTTGTAAGTGTTCCACCCTAACCCAACATGATCACGTTGTAAGTGTTCTACCCTAACCCGACATGATCACGTTGTAGATGTTCCACCCTTACCCAACATGATCACGTTGTAGATGTTCCACCCTAACCCGACATGATCACGTTGTAAGTGTTCCACCCTAACCCGACATGATCACGTTGTAGATGTCCCACCCTAACCTGACATAATCACGTTGTAAGTGTTACTTACTGCATAAGATTAAAAAGAAAAGCAATAAATATATGTTGAGGCAATGGTGAAAAAAGATATCAGTTTTGTGGATGTGTCTTGTGTAGTATTTCTATATATAATCACTTTTTAATTTGCAAAATTCAATATTTTTAAAAGTTAGAAAAACAAAAAAATGAAATTATCTGAATATTAACTGGTTTTGTCTATAGTTTATATACAACACTTTTAACGTTGTCATAAATAATAGCAAATCAAAAATAAGATAAAAACTTTTTTTTAGATGAGGATTGATAATTTATATCACTTGGATTATTTGTACTGCTATTTTCATCTTGTTAGTTTCACAACATTTTATCTGCTGTAATCTCTAAGAATCTTTTATTTAATTCATGATTCATTATTTAATCCTTGAGAAAATTCCAGGCAAATTTGTTTTTTCATTAAAAAAAAAAAAAAAAAATACTTGATCAATTTTTGTAATTTTGGGAATATACCATCTTCATTCCGTGATAAGTACACAATAAAGTTTTTCTTTATTTTTGTTTATCACAATTAGTTCCCATGAATAATCACTGAAATCGGTCCAAAGCAACTAACGACGGATTTTTGGATGCACAAAATATTTTGTTTGTTTGAGAAATGGAGAACTATCAAGAGCAAATATTATATATGAGCATTATTGGTACATTTGAAGGAAGAAACATTGATCACAATAATGGCAAAACTATATAATTGCTTCCACACCCACACGATTCTCTTGATCTGTCCCCTCCCTCTCCAATGACTATTGGCCGTTTGCAGATCTCAAAAGAATGCCCCAATGAAAGATATAACTTCGAGGAAGAAGTGATATAAGTAACTGAGGTGTATGTTGTGGCCAAAGACAACTTGTTATTAGGAAAATGTTGGAATCAATGTATCACCCCAGATGGAGACCATAAAGATGAGTAGAATTGTATTTTGCCAAAAAGTTGTTCTTTTATTAAGTCCTCGACCGATTGAGTGATGCAAATTATATTTTTATCTCAATTCAACAAGCTTCTTTTTAAGTAGCTGTTTTTTTTTTTTAACACACACAGATTAGTAATTGTCTGTATTTTTGAGATGAGGTGTTTTCATTGATTGAGATTGTCGGACTGACTTCCTCATCTTGGTTGTTATTGTCACAACGTTTCGGCCGTTTTGCCCTCCGGCCTTCGTCAGGTGTTTTAATAGTATAAGAGATGAGAATGAAACCCCAAAAAAAACCTCCAACGGTCTGCCTACCATACATATGAGGCATCTCCGAAAAGATTAAGAGAATATGTGCCCCTTACAACATCAGGACGGTATTCAAGAGCGAATCAACACTCAGACAACACCTGGTACGAGTGAAGCCCCGCATGGAGGAGAACATGACCAAAAACTGCATATACTCCATCCCATGCAGTTGCAGAAAGGTTTACAAGGGTGAAACATGCTGCCCCCTTAAAGTAAGGGTGAAAGAACACCGAAAAGCGGTAACTAAAGGGGAGACGGAAAAATCGGGTATAGCCAACCATGTCTGGATGGAGAGGGGGGACCATCGCCCCCATGGGATGAAGTAAAAATAATAAACAGAGAGACCCACTGGAAAGTGAGAAAACTTAAAGAAACAGCTTACCTGCTCGGACATAACAACCTACTGAGCAAACCAAGCATAGAGCTGAATGCAATTTGGATACCTCTGATAGAGAGAGAAAGCCTTGAATAACAACATAGTTGGTTTGTGTAAATTTTAAACCTAGGAATTGTCCTAGTGACATATGGCCGAGTGGTCCTAGACGTTGTATCAAAGTTTACAGTTACCCAAAGGTGCTGAGTTCAATCCTGAACAAAGGCAGTGAAAAAGTAACATTCAAAACAGAGAATCAGCAACTATATCCCAAAACCTAGCTGGAGTCCCAACACGGTACCCCCGTAATAATAATAAAGGGTTGGGTTCGAGACTCCTAACAAACGGTTCCCCAGTTCAATACAAAACACCTGACGAAGGCCGGAGGGCAAAACGGCCGAAACGTGACAATAACAACCAAGATGAGGAAGTCAGTCCGACAATCTCAATCAACACACAGATTATATGGACACATATTTTAAACCATTTTTCTTTTTCTGTTTTATATGATCCAAAAAATCTTCATACATCGTTATTTTTTTTAGTATCTCTTCTTCTGATACTATACTTCTTCTTTTCTGTCATCGATTAGTGAAGGAGAAATCCTTTTAGACTGCCACAATTTTTATTTTTGTCCTAATCCAAAGTGCTCATTTATAAGAGAGCTGGATTTTTCTCACATTAAAATGTGTTGGGAGGTAAGTAAATAGGAACCTGCTATCTGACCTAGGATCAAGGTATAGTATCTGTCCTCGGTCAGAGAGGGAAAATTTTTTTGTTGTGGTCTCAATCCAGACAGACTCTTTTTTTTTTTTTGAGCAATTAGATTTCTCCCTTAAACATATAAATTAAATGGATACACCTTAAAAGTATCTTTTTTTCTTCTTTTTCTTTTTTTGACGTGATCCAAAAAAATTTCCATAAGTCTACCCCGCTTGTCATTTTTTTTTTATTCCAGAAGGTAAACAAATTGTTGTGCTTGAAGCTGCTGTACTTTTAGAAGCAAAATGGCATTCCATGGTTCACGAAGTCTGGGTCTCCATAGTCCCCAAAAATGAGGTAAGAAAATTGGGATTGATTAGCAGTAGGGGCAATTTAAAACGAACAGAAAACACATACAGAGTATAAAAAATGACATGAAACAACATACTACTACTACTACTACTACTACTACTAATAATAATAATAATAATAATAATATTTTCACACTGTCTTCTTTCTCCCCACAGGCGGACTGGGAGTCTTGCTCTTAACTTTGTTGAAATTAATTATAGTTCATACAGTTCTAAATTTGCTAATTGATTTTATATATTTTCTAAAAATTTAATGTCAGAATTTTAAAAAATATTTTGTTTTCAGATTAACAACATTGTTTATTCAAGAAATGCCAATTTTTATGTTTTTGTTTATTCAAAGTCATCTGTCTCTTCATTTATAAGTCAATAATTGTAAGATTTATTGCGATTGAAAGCTCTCTAATTGACTTGTGGTCATTTCAATCAATTCTCATGATAAACTTATTTATAAATTTTATTTTTTTATTTATCAACATTGATATTTGACTAATTAAACATTTTTGTTTAATTATTTGTAACATGTTTTTATTACACATCACTAGCACGTCATCATCATCATCATCAGTTGTTTTTAGCTGCTGTTCTCTTCTCACCTGTTAATTGTGATATTCATTTTGATTTCATTTTTTTTTTTGCCAACGTCTACTCACATCACTAACTTATAAACTAAAAAAGGAGGAAATCCACTGTTAAGAAGCACTTGATATTCAAAATTTTAAATTTACCAGTTCAAAAGAACAGACAAGTACATTTTTATTTTCATAAACATATCTATTTATCCAAATTCAATTCAATTTTTTTTTTTTTTCTAATTTTTGAATAGTAAAATATTCTTCATTGGGAAATAGACACTTTTTTTTTTACTTCTTTCATGTCATGCTGGAACTAAAGTCTGGTACAGAGGTTGGTCCAGCATGACATGAAAGGAAAAAAAAAATTGTATTTCCTGATTAAGAATATTTTACTGTTCGAAAATTTGAAAAAAATAAAAAATAATTAATTTTAATAAATAGATATGTTTATTAAAATAAATTTTTGTACTTGTCTGGTCTTTTCAACTATTAAACTAAAAAAAAAAATATTTGGAATAATTACATCAAGTTTAGTTTGAAACATCATTGTGGTGCAGAATGACCAACGCCATTCCTATAACAGATCTAACATTTGAGTCTTTTTTACTGGAGACAAGATTTCCAGTCAATGAGTAGATATTTTTCTAGTTGCTAACATTTCACTGTTATTGATCTGAGAAAATTTAATCCTGAAAGAGGATTCTAATCCTTCAAATTTATTTCAGCTAAGCTGCTGTATTATGTTATGACTATACTGTAAAAAGTCAATTGAATTTTATCAAGAATTATTTTTTCATTATTAACAAAAATAAAGCAGTAATTCATACAGCTCTAAATTTGCTAATTGAGTTTATATTTTTTCTAAAAATTTCATGTCAGAATCTTGAAAAAATATTTTGTTTTCATATTGACAGCATTGATGTCTGATGCAACCAGATCAAGCTGTCGGAAGATGACTCCCTGACACAAATGCACCTACATTAACAACTTTGTTTTTCCTTTGAACTATTTGTACAACTAAGACATGTTTTGCAAAATCCAAAACAAAAACAACATCCCCCTTCCCCTCCCTCCCCCTTTCTTTCCACCCCACTTCCTTACTGGCTTCATAACTTAAAACATTCCAACCAATAATACTACAAACAATAATACTACAACCTTTTTCCTTTGCAAAACTCAATTATGTTCTTACATGGTATATTATTGTAAAAAGAATATTTGTGCCACTAATAACCTGAAAAGATTTAATTTGAATCCTTTTTCAAATAATTATTTAACTTGATTGGAATTTGAAAGTCATTGTAGTGAATAAATGTCATAATTAAATTTTATCCGCACGAATTGATTTCAACCAATATTTACTTTATTATTATTGTTGAAAGAATGCTAGAGAATTCAAGCACCTTCTTATTTTGGTTTGTATATTCTCAAACTGAATTAGATTTAGTTATAAACAATAATTATAGACAGGTTTATCAAGGCACAATTAAAATTTGTTTTGCAATAACACTGCCATACTGTTGAAATCGTTCTTATTTCAGCAATAATCTATTTCGAATATCATATAATAGCAAAAATATGTATCTGCTTCTTTTGAGCACATCCATATTTTTTGAATTAGAAGGAACCCTTTTCCCTTTTTTATTTTCAAATTAAAATTTTACTTATAATAATAAATGTTTTGTTAAATGATGCTGGAGCTCTGTCGGTGGGGCTTTAGAATACGCCGACCGGGCCCCCTGCAGAGAGTAAAAGTCCCTCAATGGGGCCACCTGTTGGCCGTAGGTGGCATCCCGTAATGTCTAGGAGAAGGATCCTGGTGGTTGAGCAACTGATACCTCGGGAAAATAAAGGTATCAGTTGCAACACTCTATTTTGGCTTTGACACTCCCCCATCAATACTGATCCCCAAATAAGTGGTGAAAGCAGTGGCTGAGGGTCAAATGTATATAGTGAACAAGGATTAGACATGGCTGTTTTCCATATTTTACTTGAATGGGAGAAATTAAGATACACAAGTGCTCAAAATCTACATTATGTATAAATATATCATCCTTGTAACCCTGTTGTAGCCAGGGCGAATGGGCTTCCCCCCTGTGCGCATCCCAATTAGGGCTCCAAGGTGGTTGGGAGCAGGGATGATTAATTCACAAACAAATGAACCCAATATGAGTTACAAAAATCCAAGTAAAAAAAAGAATATTAGACAATTCTGACAGTAACACGAACAAGAAACCGAATAACTATCCAAACTTTATAGTAATGGAGTCAAAACTGGAGAAGTGCCTTTAGCCAAACTCTCCCCATTTAAGATAGAGAAAATATTATAAGAAAGGGTCAAACCTAAACTAGTCAAAAAATTAAGAAATGGTATTCTTCTGTTAGAAATTTTTACTAAAGCGCAGGCAGATGAACTTCTAAAATGGAAACTTTCTGGTAATATAAAAATAAAAGCATACCCCAACAAAACACTAAACGTATGCAAAGGAGTGGTAAAAAGCCCTGAGCTTTCACTTTGCTCCATCGACGAAATCCGTTCAAATTTAAAAGAATAAAATGTAACGGATGTCAGAAGAATTCAAATAAAAAAAAAAATGGAGAAATGATAAACACACACACACACACATATATATACTAACCTTTAAGCAACAAAAAATTCCACAAGAAATAAAAATAGAAACTAAGAGTCGAAACATACATCCCCAACCCATCGCGTTGCTTTAACTGTCAAAAATTTTGTCACCATCAGGATCGATGCACACACCAGCCAGTGTGTAGAAGGTGTGGAGAAAATGACAATCATACCAACTGTCAAAAAACCTATAAATGTGCCAACAGTAAAGAAAATCACAGTGCCTACTCCAAAGACTGTGAAATCTGGAAAAAAGAAAAGGAAATCGTTAAAATTAAACATGTTAAGCATCACCTACCCAGAAGCAAGGAAAAAAGGACAGTAACAGCTAAATATTCAGAAATAATAAAAAAGAATACTCCCAACACAAATAAACACAACGAGAATTATTGCACAACAAATCTTGATATTAAAATCCAAGGCCTCATCAACCAAATCAAAATATTGATAAATTGAAAACGTATGTTGACGACTGATATATCCTGCGGTGGGTGGCCGTAATAAAAGGATATTCAAGAAAGGTATTCCACCAGGGAAATAAATGGATAAAGAGGTTCTGAAGTAATAAAGAAAAAAGAGAAGTTTATTGAGAATATTTACAGAGACAGCATGTTACGTTTAAGTGTTCCCGCCCAGGGAAGGGTCTCACAACCGGTGACCGGTGATAACGTTCTTTCGATAAAAAGTTCCGGCGGTGAATTGCTCATCTCACCATAACACCTCCCCCTAAGACAATTTCTCTCAAGAGAATTTGGCTTAATAGCGTTTGCTTTTTGGCTTGGGGCTCAGCCGGTTAACTTTTCTTTTCACCCTTGTACTTTTTCTCCTCAATATCGTTTGAGTGGGTGGAGTTGGTGGAGAAGCTGGAACTCTCAAGAGTAAGTTCTGTTAAGGGTTGGGGAATATTAAAAGAATAATACAAAACCTCTAGGGGCAGGTCATTTTCTTCTGCCTGTTTGTAGTCATCAGTGTGTCGAGGTCTTAGCTGATTTATGTGCCTGCGACAGTCGAATTTATTACTTCTTACAGAATATAGCATGTGTCCGATTCTTTTCATGATAATCCCCTCCTCCCAAAAATTTTTTCCACTCCTGTAATTCAGGAAGAATATTCTGTCACCAGGTTTGTAAAACCTTGTTGGAAAATTTTCTTTTGTTGTTGTTACTCTGGTTGCACTTGGTAAAATTCTGTAAAATACAGATCTGATTTTCCGTGCAAACATCAGTTCGGCTGGTGACGAACTGGTATCAGTGTTTGGGTTCAGAGTTATCCTGTACACCGATAAAAATTGTTCAAGACTCTTCTCGTCAGTGTCCATGCCTTGGTTTTTCTTCAAGGCTCTTTTGAATGTATCGACGAACCTCTCTGCTAGGCCATTTGACCTTGGGTGGTAGATTGTCGTTAAATGTTCAATAGCTAGAGCCTTGCAGAATTCTTCAAATTCTTTGCTGGTAAATTGGGTGCCGTTGTCGCTGACAATAGTTTTAGGCACTCCAAAACGACTGAAGAGAACTCTTAGTGCATCTATTGTACTCATCGAAGTAGGGTGTTTGTATTTAAACACTTCTGGCCATTTTGTGAAACTGTCGACGACCACTAAGAAATAATGTCCATTTAAAGGACCTGCATAATCGATATGTAACCGAGTCCACGGTGTATCAGTCTTTGGCCACGGTTGTATCTGCACAGGTGGTGCCTTTGCTGCTAGCTGACACCCTTGACACTCTCTTACGAGTTTTTCAATGTCCTCGTCCATCCTAGGCCAATACGTATATCCACGCATTAAAGCTTTCATTCTCGACATGCCTGGATGACCACTATGAAATTCTTTTAAAATTCTTCTCTGAAGCGTAGTCGGTATGACGACTGTCTGCGTACATCAAGGTTTGAGCACAAATGGAAAATGGTAAAATTTTAGGGTCTTTCTTTGATTTTCCATTTAGTTGCACCAACTTTTTCATTTTCACAATATAATCATCCTTTTCTGCTGCCTTATTTATTTCGTCTAGAGTCACTGGTAACTCTCTGATTGTGTTGCACAGTAATCCGGAGAGTTCTTTTTCCTCTGTCAATGCAGCTATTACTGTGTCTTCCAAAGGTTCAGCACACTTTTGGATGAGCCTGGACAGTCCATCTGCATGTCCGATATTTTTGGATGAAATGTACTCCATTTTAAAGTTATAATTTAGTAGAATTATGCTCCATCGTTGGAGTCTGTTCGCAATGTGCGTAGGTATGCCTTTTTTAGAGCCAAAAATAGTCAATAAGGGTTTGTGGTCGGTTTGCAAAGTAAACATCCTTCCATGAATAAATCTATGGAATTTTTTAATGGCATAAATAATCGCCAAGCTTTCTTTTCCAATTTGAGAATAGTTTCTTTCAGCCGGCAAAAGTGATCTGGATGCATGGGCTATTGGCTTTGTTGATCCATCTTCAAGTTTATGGAGAAGAACTGCTCCTACTGCGTAGTCACTTGCATCTGATGCAACAATCAATTCTTTCTGTGGATCAAAATGTGCTAGAGCTAAATCTGATAGCAGGCATTTCTTAATATCTTCAAACGCATTTTGGCATTCTTTTGACCAAATCCACTTTTGTCCTTTTTTTAACAAATCATTCAATGGTGCTCTCAACTTATGCATGTTTGGAATATAAATAGCATAATATTGAGCCAAACCCAAAAAAGATTGTAACTGGGCAACATTATTGGGTGCTGGCATCCTCTCGATTGCTTCTGTTCTCTGAGGATCTGGTCTTCTGCCTTGGCTGTCGATAATTTGACCAAGATATTTTATGTGTTTTAAAAAGAATTCACATTTTTCGGCACTTAACTTGAAACCAAATTCCTCAATTCTTTGGAAAACTACTCTGATGTGTTCCTTATGTTCCTGTACATTTTTACTTTTGACAAGGATGTCATCCAAATATGCGATTGCAACATCTAAATCAGCAAGCATCATATCCATTATTTGCTGAAATAGTGCTGAGGCCACTTTTAATCCAAAAGGAAGTCTTTTTAGTCAGAAAAGTCCTAGATGTGTATTGATACACAAATACTTAGAACATTCTTCACTGACTTTTACCTGAAGGTAAGCTTCCGATAAGTCGATTTTGGAAAAAATTCTACCTCCATTCAGCTTTGTAAAAATGTCTTCAGGAGATGGAAGTGGATAACTATGATCCATCAGACAGTCATTACGGCCTGTAAAAAAATCGGCACATACCCGAATCTTCTTATTTTTCTTTTTAACATACAAAGTGGGGCTCGCCCACTCAGAATAGTCAACTTTTTCGACTACACCATTCTTCTGTAGTCTTAGTTCAATTTCAATATCTTCTTTTGAAGAAAAAGGCACATTTCTTTTTGGTCTAAAAACAGGTTTCACATTCTGTTTTAATTCCAAATTTACTTCAGTTTTGGTGCACACTCCTAATCCCTTTGAAAAAACTTCGGGGAATTCACTTTTTAACACTGCCAGAAAATGGTCATTTTGTTTGGAATTTTTCTTTTCCAACGCTCTTACATTATTGCAAAATGAATTTATGGGTAGCTCCCATAAATCAAACAAAACAATCCAATCAATTCCAAAAAGGCAAGAATTTATTCCTGGAACAACTGAAAGGTTTGAGGAAAAAGTTTTTGATCCAAGAGAAACACAGCAATTAAATTCTCCCATGAATTTTAATCGCTCTCCGGAAACACCTTTTGCAATTTTTTGTGTTTTTCTCAGTTTTGGACCACCAATGCTCTTCCAGGTCACTTCGTCGATAATTGATATATCGCTACCTGTGTCTAAAAGTAGCTTCACTGAGTGACCATTTATTTGGGTGTGAACGAATTTCCGTTTCCCTCCTTGTTTTATTTCTTCTTTGGACAAGACCACATTTACTTTTGGCTTCCATTTCCATCTTTTGTCTTGCTTAGTTCGGCAGTGGGATGCCCGGTGTCCCACTAGGCCACATTTGGTACAACGTTGGTCTTTATAAGGGCAGTTTTTTCTTAAGTGCGGACCCACACAACTTCAACATTCAAAACTTTTCCCTTTGTCTTTTGGAAATGTCTTCTGTTTTACTACCTGGACTTGGGATGTGACTTTTCCCTCTATCCTTGTAGTGTCCCTTTTTACATTTATCAATTTTTGACATTCTTCTGTCACTTTTTGCAAGTTCATTTCCGGATCTTGCTCCATGATTGATATCCTTGACCTTAAATCCTTGTTCTTCGGTGCTGTCAGTCCTTGAACAAATATGTAGCACTTAAACATGTCCACTGATAAATCCTTTAATTTAAACAGTTCACACTGGGCGTTGACTTTGCCTGCATATGTGACAATGTCATCATGTCTTTTGACATATTTAAACACCTATACCGTGTATGAAAAAGACTATCTCTTTCACCGAATATAACACACAAAATTTTCACCATTTCAGAAAAAGAGATCTCTTCCGGTTTTTTAGGCAATATCAAATTCGTGAATTTAGTATTTTCTTCTGTGCCCATTTTTTGGAGTAATAGTGTTATTTTTTCCTCATCCGACCACTTCTCGCATCGTTTTGTAAATATCGTTTCAAACCTATGATAATAGGCTGGAAAAGTGTCACTTTTTTCTGGGTCATATTTAAACTCTGAAAGCGAGTTCGCTATACCCTCAGCCGAAAAAAATCTGGATGCACCCTCCTTAGATTTTTCTGACAAAATCGTTTCACAAAATAAGCGATTATCCGTCGTTTGTTGTATTACAAGAGTTTCGAAACGTTCTTGTTGAATTAGTATTTGTTTTTGAAAATCCATTTGGGCTTTTTGTTGAGTTATTAAACTCTCAGTTAACGTTTTCGTCAACGTCGCTATTTGTTCCGATGTCATTTTCTTTTTAAATGTATCAATAACAAATTAACGTATACCACAGAGAAAAAAAAAAAAAAAATATTGTTCAAAAACAAAATGCTTATTTTCACAGAAAATTGTCAACACATAGGGAAGTTCCGAAAAAAAAAAATCACCGTTAAAATAACACTTGACAAAATTTCAAGAGACTCTTTTTTCGTCTACTTCAGCAGACACACGTAAACTTCTTTTAAAAATTTTCTTTATTAAATAAACACAGATTCCTCAGTATTGTTCATTTGTTGGTTTTCTATCGTATTAACCAAATACAAAAAACACGTAAAAATATCTCTCATGAAGAAAGTCACAATTTATACACACACACACACACACACGTTATATAACGTCAACTCTTTGGGAGTTTAAAAAGAGAAAAACGGAGTTTAACTCGTCAATAATATAAAAATTATTTTTTACTTACGTAAATTTGTGGCAGACACTAGTCTTTCGCTTTCTAAGAAGCTTTTTCTTCAATTAAAAGTGAACTTTGTGAACAACAATTTTCAGAATGTTCTCGGTTACCACGTGTTTTTTTTTTTTTTCTTTTTATATGAATTTACAGTTTGTATCTCATCTTCGTCGCCAGTTGATATATCCTGCGGTGGGTGGCCGTAATAAAAGGATATTCAACAAGGGTATTCCACCAGGGAAATAAATGGATAAAGAGGTTCTGAAGTAATAAAGAAATAGAGAAGTTTATTGAGAATATTTACAGAGACAGCATGTTACGTTTTTAAGTGTTCCCGCCCAGGGAAGGGTCTCACAACCGGTGACCGGTGATAACGTTCTTTCGATAAAAAGTTCCGGCGGTGAATTGCTCATCTCGCCATAACATAAATACAATTGAAGAAATGAAAAAAATAAATATAAATAAAACCTCACTAGTACCAAAATTCCAAACACCACACCCAATGGAACCAACCTTTCTATCAGAAAAAAAAAAACAAATATCAAAAAAACATACAAGAAAAACAAAACAAAACGGCACCCAATAATGAAAAAAATACAACAAGCAGATCACATTCACTCTCTGGGACTGGAGCTGTGGCCCAGGGTGTCCCAGAAAAGATGGACATACCGGGGAAATCCCCGGAGAGTGGCGGCCGGCGGACAAGCGAAGGAACCTCTGCGGCGCATGAACCCAAACTTCCTAATACACCACAAGCACGACTTTGTTCATGCTCCAAAGGTAGAAGTAAACAAGAAAATACTAAGCCCACAAAACTCGAATGCTTGGAAGTCATGGAAACTGAGAAACTAAAACCAAACACTCCCAACCAAAATCCCCAGAAAACAATAGAAACTAATTACAAACCCTATCATGACTAACAAACCTAAAATCCTTAAAAGAATCCTACAGTGGAACATCAGAGGCGTAAATGCAAACCACCAAGAATTACTAATCCTCATTTCTACACGACTATCATCAGTAATCTGCTTACAAGAAACTCTCCTAAAAGAAAATAACGTCAAAATAAAAAACTACACGTCCTACAATCATATACATACCCACAAACTCAGAGCATCTGGTGGCAAATCAATATTAATCAACAATATTCCACAAAGACAAATCAAAATAAACACAACCATACAAGCAACTGCTGTATCTGCATCCCTACATGAAAACCTAACAATATGTTCAATCTACATACCACGCCATGAAACCAAACTCAAAAACCTAATAAACCAGCTTCCAAAACCATACAGCCTCCTGGGAGATCTAAACAGCCACAATACCTTGTGTGGCAGTGATAAAACCAACAAAAAAGTATCATTATTGAAAGTCTAATTCACAAAGAAAATCTATACCTCTTCAACAACCAATCACCCACTTATTTACACCTAGGAACTTGCACCTATTCAGCTATTGATTTGGAGACTCTTCATTGGTTCTCAAATACAAATGGCAAGTTCACAATGAACCATGAGGAAGTGACCATTTTCCAATCATTTTGGAAGAACTTGGCGCTGAACCTGAGAAAAAAAAAAACAGCATGCAACCTATATAAGGCAAACTGGACAAAATTAAAAAAATTATGCCAAAATAAACTTATCCCAAACACATACTGATCAAGAAGACCACACCTCCCATTTTACAAAAACACTCATAGAAATAGTGCAAGAATGCATACCCAATTCTAAATCTCAAACTAAAATAAAAAAAACCCTGGTATAATAATGATTGCAAAGAAGCAATTAGGGTCCACCGCTTAGCACTGCAAACCTTCCAAAAAGAACCCACAAGTATAAATTAAATAAAATATAAGCACAGAGCTCAAAGAAGAAGAATTATAAAAGAGGCCAAAAGAACAACATGGCAGAATTTTGTTTCCAAACTAAAAACAGTATGGAAAATAATCCACAGAATAAGCGGGGAAAAAACAGCCACCCAGTAAAACACCTCACACAAAATAACACCATGGCAACGACTAAAGAAGAAATTGCAAACCTCTTTGCAAAATATTTTACCAACATCTCATCCCACCAGAACCAATCACCAATTTTCCAAAGCAGAAAGGAAAAAGAACAAAAAAGAAAACTTTAAATTCAAAAATGAAAAGGTTTACAACAAACTATTCTCTATACACAAGCTACAAGAAGCACTTGGAAGATCCTACCATTCAACCGTGGGCCCAGACGAAATACACTATAAATTCTTGAACCAACTCCCAAAACCATCCCTACATTACCTACTAAAAATCTATAACAATATCTAGACAAGTGGAAAAGTTCCAGTATCATGGAAAACAACAATTATCATCCCCATACCAAAACCTACTAAAGACTACACAAACCCAAATAATTCCCAAAACAACACATCAAATCCAACTAATTTCAGACCAATAGCTCTAACCAGCTGCATGTGCAAAACATTCGAAAGAATAATCAACCAAAAACTCACATGGTATCTGGAAACAAACAATCTTATCACTAAATTCCAGTCAGGTTTCAGAAACAAAAGAAGCACCATAGACCATCTAGTACGTCTAGAAACTTTGATACAAGAGCCTTCATACGGAAGAAACATACAGTGGCAATTTTCTTTGACCTAGAGAAGGCCTATGACACAACCTGGAGGTATGGCATTGTGAAGGATTTAAAAGAAATGTGTCTATCAGGTAGACTACCTATCCTTATAAGCAACTTCATAAACAATAGAAACTTTCAAGTAAGAGTAGGAAGCACCCTGTCAAATAGAAAAGCTCAAGAAACACAAGGAAGCATCCTCTCAGTAACCTTCTTCAATATAGAGCTTTAATTTAATTAAGGAGCCCTAAAGTTGGAACAATCCAATACAATGATCCCTTACAATCTCAAACAAACTATTAAAAAATACATAAACACCAAGTGGCAAGAATCATGGAACAACTGCACAAACGATAAACTACACCACATATCCCCTACCATTGGAGAATGGCCACAGGGATACAGGAAATAGAAAGGAAGAGATAACCCTGACCCGGCTATGAATAGGCCATACCTTTATTACCCACTCCTACCTTTTAAAAGTGGTAGATCCCCCCCCCCCAATATGCCATGATCCTTTCTCAGTTAAACACATCTTAATCGAGTGCAAGGAATTCGAGACCACAAGATCTCAATATTATCAAGTAATCAACTTAAAAGAACTTTTCAACCCTATACAAATAGAAAATATCCTAAACAATCAACCTATACTGGAAAATTTTAAAATAACTTTAACCAAATAACCCTATAGAGATTCTAAATAACAATTCATAAACAACACCTTAGGCTATTTAGTATAGCCAGAGAAGTTGATGTGCTGTTAAAAAGCAAACAACCAACCAACCAATTTTTATGTCTTTGTTTATTCAAAGTTATCTGTCTCTTCATTTATAAGCTAATGTAAAAGTTATTGAGTAATAAAAATGTATTGTAGTTCTTATTTTCATTAAAACTCATAAAAACATCAAACTAATCTCATAGTGAAAGTTTTTCTGTTTTTAATTGCTACATAAATTATCTAAGAAAATTCACGTTGTCTCAAGAAACGATCCCCAAGTGCATGTTCTCCTGGCCTGTTATAGGAATGGCCTTGAGCGTGACTCTCACTAACAAGGTGACATCAGATGTTCAATTTACATTTTCTTCTTTGCAGGCTGTGAAAAGGATTATGGAAAGGAACAAGCTAAGTGAAGCTGAAGCTGAGGCAAGAATTTTGAGTCAAATGTCAAATTCTGACAGAGTTGCGGCTTCGAATGTCATCCTTAGTACGTTGTGGGAATATGAAGAAACACAGAGACAGGTAAAAATTATTTGGGGCAAATTTTCATGTTTAAAAACAATTGTTTCAAATCCTTTGTTTTTTCTAATGACATTGCAACACCATTTGTTTGCATTAAATGGCTTTTAGAAATTGATTTAAAATCTTGCCAGGTCTTTATTTATATCTCTTTCTTGAAAATCTATTCTTATTACTATTTCTTTTCATTAAAAATTTTAAAAGATAATTTATATTTTAATGTATATTAAATGATTATTGTAGTTTTTAAATGTGTGTGTGTGTATATATATATATATATATATATAATGTTTTTATGTGTGTTATGTTTTAATGTGTGTGTGTGTATATATATGTATATATATATAGTCTTGGAAGTTTTTAACCTTTAAAACTATACACAAAAAAATATTTTTTATCATTCGTTAGAAAACCATCTAGTCAGTAAGTCATTTAATCACCTGCAATCACTGCATCAACTCGCTCTCAAATTTACTATAATACCAATAATTTATTTTTCAAGGGATCATCAGTTGTTTACCATGAAACACTGTTTCGGGGATTTTATATATATATTAAATTATGTTTTAATATGTATATCTATATGTATAAAAATGTATCTCTTGGTTTGTTAGTTTTGAAAAACTAACAAACCACCAAACTGATTGCTTTGACATTTTGGTATAGTATGTTCAGTGTACTCATGCGTGTTTTTATATATTCCTTTTTAATGATAACATTATACTTAATTTTTATTTAATAAATTAGGTGGTTTTATTTGTAACGATCTGGCCATTTTTTTTATTTGTAACGATCTGGCCATTTTTTTTATTTCTAACGATCTGGCCATTTTTTTTTATTTGTAACGATCTGGCCATTTATTTTTTATTTGTAACGATCTGGCCATTTTTTTTATTTGGGTAAGTATCAGCATCACCGCCTGCCGTCACGTGATATAACTAAAAGGAACTAAAGGTGTTTACAATATAGGCAAATTTTAAATGGATAACATTTAATCACGTGATTATTGAAAATGTAATCATGTGATTAAAATTTAATTTAAATTAACCACATGTGGTTGCTTTCCTGTCAAATATTCATCGAAAATGTCGGCATTTCCAATGTGAACAGTGAGTTGGACTTATATAAGAAAAAAAAAATTAAATACCAATTATTGAGAACATAAACATAAAACATATTTTGTCTTTTTCGTTTTTGTGTTCCATTTAAACAAACTGAGCCACAGCAACGTGTGGCCAGGTACAGCTAGTATATATATATATATATATATTATATTTTAATGTATATATATATATATATATATATATATATATATATATATATATATATTATATTTTAATATATATATATTAAATTTTTTAATATGTATATATATATATATATATATTTATATATATATATATTATATTTTAATATATATATATTAAATTTTTTAATATGTATATATATATATATATATATATATTATATTTTAATATATATATTAAATTTTTTAATATATATATATATATATATTATATTTTAATATATATATTAAATTTTTTAATATGTATATATATATATATATATATATTAAATGATTATTATGTTTTAATGTATAAGTTATAATTTATGTATTATAAAAATGATGCATCCAAAGCAGGTCGGAGGTTGCATCTGCTGAAAATGTGAAAATAACAAGAATGCGAAGAGTAATCCCTCTTTTCATCTCATTTTCACAATGTTTCGGCAGATGCAACCTCCGACCTGCTTTGGATGCATCATTTTTATGATGAACTTGGGAGAAACTATACAGAATTTTAATCTGAAATCCACTGAGATAGATTGTTCTCGTTTTATCAGCCATGGCCAGGTAGAAGTGTTAATTATTATGTGATTCTTAGTTATAACCTGTGGTAACGATTGAACCTACACCCTCCAGAATACTGTCACTTAGAACTGATTGTTAAATATCACCTTTATATATTGTGCCACAGGACTATGTAGCATGAATGTTTGGCAACATTAAACCTGATCTTGTTTTAGGATGCTGTTATGTTTTTGCAAACGTCAAAGTAATATTCGTCTTAGATTATTTCACGTCCCATCCGCACATCTTTGACAGTGAAACTGATTAGAAAATTTGTTTCTCTCGCTCAAAAACGTGACGTCATCATGTCCTATTATTGTTCAATTCCGTTTTATCTAGGGAGTTTCACCTGTTGACCCCTTTTTCTTGGTACAATTCTGTTTGCAGCTAGGTTATCCTGACATGCACTAATGGTGACTCTTGTCAAAATGTGCGCTAGCAAACTTAATCACTACTTACTTGCATAGGGTCCCTAGTATGTGTTGTATTACTACTTATTGCATGAAAATTTCCAAGTGAAAAAAGATGCAATTGAAAAAGGCTGGAAGTTACATCAAATGAAACAATCTTTTTTTTTCTCATTACAAATTAACATTTCCATTTATTGCATTTTCAATAACCATGTTTACATTCAGAACTATTTTTCTGTTCATTTCATGATATTCAATAAATATTAGTGTTTACCAAAAATCTTGGAAAATTATTGAGTAAAATTTTAATGAATAATTGAATTTATTATTTGGCGTCAATAAATTTTTACCCACATCACATGGCATTTTCATATTAGAAAAAGGGAGATAATCTTTTCCAACGTGCTTAAATGGCGTTGCATCAATGTATACTTGGAAATGAGTAAGAAATGAATTTTACTACTAAAATATTTTTTGTGCACACTAATATTTTCAATTGATATTTTTTTTTTTTTATTTTGATCTGCCATAGTTCACGTGTACATTAATCGAAACATTCACAAAGTTATTAAAGTTGTTTCAAGGCAATGTTGATGATTTGTGGCTTTTTTTTCTCTGGGTATAAAATGCTGTTTTGATGCATTTTTTTCCCCCTTTCAATGTTTTACTTTTTGTTCAAAGGAAGGTGAGTCTGTATGAAGTCAAGGGACCTTTTTTTTCTTTTTTTTTTTAATGGTGACTATACAAAAATACTTTATTTTCTGGAATTAAGTTGAATTTTCTTTTTCTTAATATGCTGCAACGACTCCCCCCCATCCCCCCAATAAAAAAAAAAAAGATATAAACACATAAGAAAAATTAGTGCTTGTCTACATTTGGGCATATATAAAAAAATTTTTTAAGAAAAATCTTATAAAATCTTTATGATGTTTGTACATGTCATCGCATGAAGATGTCATATTCCCAAAATCACATAAATCAATCAAGTAATTTTTTTTTATTTAAGAAAATCGACCCACCCCACCCCCAAATATAAACACAGAATTTTTGCTGGGAGGAGAGTCAACGTGTGGGTGCTCATTTTACATTAAATTGTGTTCATAAATGTTATTTTCGTTTCCAGTGCCCCCAAAAACCTTTAAAAGTGGTAATATCAAAGGATTTGCTTATCCTATATTTCCCATCATTTGTAATTAAGATGGCGCATTAATCGTTTGATAAAATGTGTCAGAAAATTTGATTTTCTTTAAAAAAAAAAAAAAAAAAAGCTACTTGATCAATCTATGTGATTTTTTAAATATGACATCCTCGTGCAGTGACAGGTACTGACATCATAAAGACATTTCTTGAAAAACTATTTTTTATAGGCCCAAATGTAGACAAACACAGAAAAATTATATTATTAAAAATTTGTCTTTAAATTTGCTGACTATTTTTATTATATTCTTAAAATTGGAATTTTTTGTTTTAGGTTGAAAAAGCTTGGTCGCTTTTACAAAAGAGAATCTAACAAGACAAAGAATTCAAAGAAGGAGAAGATGGAGCATCGGATAATGGATAGTCTTTTTAGTCTTTTTTTCATGTTTTATAATAATTGCATCATGAAAGAAAACATCATCATTATATTTTTTTTTGAATAACCAAACTTGTTGCTTGGATATTTCGATCATCAAAAACTTCTCCAATGTTTATGGATTTCAATAAAGAATGAAAACAAATAGTTTTTATTTGATTAGATTGTTTGCTAACTCAACATGATCACGTTATGGGTGTCCCATGCTAACCCGACATGATCACATTACGGGTGTCCCATGCTAACCTAACGTGTTAACCATCCCATGTTAACCTGACAGCCACGCAAAATCTGTCGATATTTGGGTGTTTATGTATTCCACCATAAATCTATTTTTTTAACTTTAGAAAAATACAGCCTTCTGAAAATTAAAAAGTGAAATGTTTAAAAATTTATTTTTAAGTAAATGAGAATTTAATTTTTTCATTTATTAACTAACATGGTAACAAGGCATTGCCCGGGAGAGGGATGTACAACAAAATAGAAAAGTTAAAAAGTGTGTGTAACTTTTAAAACTTCTGTCCTATCTCTATATCCCTCTGTCACTATCTTTATACCCCCCTCCTCTATTTTATCTCCTTCCCTCTCCTCTCTACCACCCTCTTCCTCGCTGCTTTTTCTGGCAACTAGAAAAAAAAATAATTGGCACATTACTATATAACAGTAAAAAATGTTAACAAATTAAGTGCTCCACCATAAGCACTATAAAATATTATAACTTTAGAAAACACATTACTATATAACAGTAAAAAATGTTAACAAATTAAGTGCTTCACCATAAGCACTATAAAATATTATAACTTTAGAAAACACATTACTATATAACAGTAAAAAATGTTAACAAATTAAGTGCTTCACCATAAGCACTATAAAATATTATAACTTTAGAAAACACATTACTATATAACAGTAAAAAATGTTAACAAATTAAGTGCTCCACCATAAGCACTATAAAATATTATAACTTTAGAAAACACATTACTATATAACAGTAAAAAATGTTAACAAATTAAGTGCTCCACCATAAGCACTATAAAATATAACTTTAGAAAATACCTCATTTTGAAAATTTAAATTTAAAATTAAATCTAAAAATTGTTGAGGAAAAAGATTAAAAAGACAAAAATAAAATAAGTAAATGCCGAGATAATGGTAAAAAAAAGATTTTGTGGATGTGTCTTGTGTAGTATTTCTATATATAATCATTTTTAATTTGCAAAATTCAGTATTTTTAAAAGTTAGAAAACAAAAAAATGAAATTATCTGAATATTAACTGGTTTTGTCTATAGTTTATACACAACACTTGTAACGTTGTCATAAATAATAGCAAATCAAAAATAAGATAAAAACTTTTTTTTTAGATGAGGATTGATAATTGATTATTTGTACTGCTATTTTCATCTTGTTAGTTTCACAACATTTTGTCTGCTGTAATCTCTAACTTTCTTTAGGTGCCTCTTTTCAAAATGTTGAACTGAACCCGTTATTTAATTCATGATTTATTATTTAATCCTTGAGGAGTTTAAATTCCAGTGACATTAACTAAATCCAAATATTACAGACTTAAAACTTGTCTATATAAGTAGTGAGTTAGAAGTTGTTTTTTGCCAGCGAAAATAGATATTTCAAATTTTACTTAAAGAAATGTACTACCAAGAAATGGTTTGTAAGGTTCTAGTTAATCAAAATATTTTTTATTTATATAATTTTATAGCTTTACAAAAGACTGACTACACAAATACGTTATCATATAGAACAAATCTAATTTATAAACCAGGTAGCAGTTAAAGAACCTCCATGTGGTTCAGTTCCCCTCTTCTCATCAATTTTCAAACATGAAGATAGGGCAGCTTTTCCTTACACAAAATATAGGAAACCTGAAAATTAGGTGATCGTGCACAAGAAGCATGGATAGCATAATTATGAACGAAAGAAATAAAAAAGTGACAAGTGTAATTCCATGATTAAAAATGACTGCCGTCTAAAGAGAAATTGCAGCCAAAGTAATGTTTAAAATATTTCAGAGTGAAAACAGTAGAAACAAAAAGTATACATCAGAACTTCCTCTGAAAGAGATATTACCACAAAAAGACATTCATTCTCAAACCCTGTTCATTAAACAGCCTTGTCTAAGTATTATTAGCTTCTGAAAAAAAAATTGTACAGTTTTGGTTCATTTTATGTATTAACTTATTTAGAGAAAAAAATTGGATTTTTTTTTTTTTTTTTTTTTGCTTAAAAGTAAAGGAGATAACTTATTTTTCGATTTTATTTTTTCAACAATTTTGATTTTAGATTGTTTTAATACAACTGGATTTTTTAATGTATTCGCTCCAATCAAAATTAAAGATTTTGACTGGGGTGAATATATATAGTCCACAATATATTTATCAGTGTTATGATTTTATCCAAACTCTGAGTTTTTATTTATTTTTATTTATTAATTTGTTAAAACTTTTAAATTTAAATAACCAAGAGATTGCATTTTACTGTTTCTTACAACAGAGAAATTGTTTTTCTTTAAATAATTAATAAAAAAAATGTTTTCTTTATTTTCAAATAAAAAAAAATATTACTTTTATGAATAAATCAAAATCAGTTGTTGAAAAAAATCTTTGTTAAAATAAATGGTTAAAAAAAAGACAAGTAAAATTGAAGTTATCTCCCTTACTTTGCCACCCCAAAATAAAAAAGAAGTATACGATATGAAAATAGTAGCAGTAAACCAATAGAGCAAATTAATATTGAGATGCTGACACAGAAATAAATATAAAATAGCATAATGCAATGCAAACCAATATTTATAAATAATTTTTAAATTAATTTAATTTACCAAATAATTTTTTTATATGTTCAAATTACTTCTAGAGTCTATAAACTTAAGAAAGCAGATCATCACTAATCAAGTTGAGTGTATTAAAATTTAAAAACAACACCTGCATTTACAGACAAAAATGTCATTAATATGTGTCCTTACATTTTCAGATTACGTGTAGAGTTAATACATGTAAGCAGGCAATAAGCATGTATATGACAGACTGTTGAATATACCTTAATCTACCACTCTTTCATCCAAACTGTTATTGGCTAATCTCAAATTCTGAATTACTGTTTCTACAAAAATCATAAATTCCAATAGAAAGGTAGAATGAAATTTTGGGATGGTTTTCAAACATTTTCAGGAAGATGACTTGCAGTAAAATTGTTAAAGCTGTGCTGTTGAAATAAATTATAACTACAAATCTATGAATTGTTGAATTTGTTTTTATATACTCTTATTATAAATTGATCAATTTTATTAAGAAAAGTATCAAGTCGATGCAAAAGTTTTTGCCGATTTGTAGAAGTATTTTAAATCATTGAAATTTATTTTATGTATATTTTTATTGCTTGAACATATCACCATGATTAATTCATAACGTTTTTCTTTCAGATTATTAAAGCATCATTGATATTTTTCTGCAATATTCTCACCAATGTTAACCCAAGAATGATCTTTTTTAGTCAACAGAAAGAGTGCCATCTTCCATCATGATAATGCTCATCCTCACACAGCAAAGATCTAGAATTTGTTGAGAAATCTTTCCCCATCCTGCATATTCTGACCTAGCTGCTTCAGATTATCACTTATTTCAAGGATTACAAAATCATTTAGATGACCTTAGCTTTGCATCACGAGAGAAGATTGAACTTCAGTTAGATTCATATTTCACATTAAACCTTAAAGAATTTTACAAGTGAGGAATTTATAAGCTTGTTGACAGATGGAATTAAGTTATAGATAACAGTGGTTGTTATTGTTATGAATAAAATTTTTCAAAAACAGTTTTTTATTTTCAAGATGAAATTTTAAATCTGGAAAAACTTTTGCACTGACCTAATAAAAAGACAGAAGATATTGCATTTATATACCACATGAATGTTTGTTCAACTTTAAACCTGCATCAACACAACCTCCCCTGACAGGTTGTTCTAGAAAGTCGAAACAGGGACAGTGAGAGCTGCTTCTGTTGAAATAAAAACGACGATGCTACATCTTTGGGTGTTGGGATGCCAGAATTAGGTCCACTCGTTCTCTTTACCACTCAAGTGAGGACAGAATTAGTTTTTGAAGTTGTTTGTAGTATGTAAACGTTGAGAATTCCATCACCATTGTGATTGCCAACTGGTGAATATGCTTCAGACGGATATCTTTTTGCAGACAAAGGTTTGTTTCTTGCATGCTATATTCAAGAATAGGTTGTTGTACCAGGGGCGTAGGGGATGTTAAGTGTCTGCTGTTAGATTTAGAAAAAATTCCTGGATCAATTAGAGGATCTGCCTGACTTTGCTTGCCATCTCGATACATGTTTTGTACCTTGTGCTCTCCATTTTAACCTACCTTGCAAAGCACTGTATCTAACTCACCCAGATCTACTGATATATATGTCCTTAACTAACGAATGCCCACAAAATATAAAATGACCTTTTAAAAAAACCTTATCCAACACACACATACATCATCTAGAAAAATATTTTACAAAGAAATAGTCAACATTAAAAAAACACTAATCAATAACAATATACCCAATAAAATACTTGATCTAAATTATATCTAAATAAAACCATAAACTCCATGCATGAAAAGAACAAAACCCAAACAAAAATGCCACCTTCCACCTATAAAAAATCAGATGAATACTAATTTCAAACGTGATGAAAAGGTAAGGTTTATTCGGATAAAATAACCCACCAAACCCATCAAACAACATAAGAAAATTAATCTAATAAATGATTAAAAATAATACCACTAACTCAACCTTCAGCCAAACTAACTTAGTATATAAATTCACATGCCCATTTGAATAATTTTTTTCCAAACTGAGAATACACAACAACTCTTTCCAGACATTTCACATATCATCTATCTGAAACCAGTGCCACACCACATCGCCTCGCACAACAAACACTACCATCAGCTGAAATAAAGAGGATACTAACAACAAATACTAAAAATAACTGCTCACAAAAACTAATTTTTAAAAAATACAAAATAATCTTGAGACTAATATTGTAGGAAAAATTAGGGAAACCAAGAAAATGGCTTACCGTTAAAGCGGCTGCACATGTGCGCATCATGTGAACTCAAGCTGCCATGGGGAAAGAAAGAATCAAGATGTCAGCGCCCATAACTTTTATAACTAGTGATCTCACAAAATAATGCAAAATCTTGCTGCTTGCCTGCATAAAAGTAGGCTGCGAGGAGAACACAGATAAACAATTGTATAAGAATCTTTGTTGTTGCATGTTACTCTGAGTCACTTTGCTGTCTTGCCTTTTTTTTTTTTTTTTTTGCCTTTTTTGGTGTTATGGACAGATTTGACCTGAAGTTGATCCCTGAATTTAACAGCTCCCCCACTGGCCTGTTCGTCATCAAATTTTTTTGAAAAGGCTGAACGCATTTGCAAAACATCCAAAATAAAAAAAGCCCATATTGGTCATCCCACTGAGACTCACAAAAGGAACCTACACCATGTACCAGCAACTCGGTGATGACGTGGACCTGGAAGAAATTAAGCAGGCACTATATGCAGCCTTTGGTATAGACCCATTCTTCGCCTAAAAACAATTTACTGAATGACAGCACGAACCAGGTAAAATGGTGGACGTCTACCTGGCCGATTTGTGGAGGCTGTCCATACCATTTGGCGGAGTGAACAATTGCATACTAGGATGCACCTTTTTGGTAGGTCTTCCAGTCAGCTACTGCGAGCGTCCTTGAAGCTTAATGAGCTTGGACTGGACGAATTACTAGCCAGGGCCCGAAACATTTTGAAAGACGCAGGACCAGTCACGACAGCTACGAAAGCACTCAAATCACCAACAGAGGGCCCAAGATACTATAGATGTAGTGGATTGCCGAAGCTGGAGCAATGCATGGGACATAAATGACCAAAGAACACGAGGATGAATATCCTGTCATTGTTGCAACAAGCTAGGCTACATAGCGCAAAATTGTTTTGGAAATGAGGGTGGGGATAAGGTACTGTCACCACCCTTACCTCAGGTCGGTTAAAAATGCAGCATTGCTTGTGACTGACATGGAAGTTGCTTGTCGACATCGGTATTGCCAGTTAATAGTTAGTGTGAATTGATGCCGGATGTGGAGTTGTTAATGAACAAGAATTGGGACAATTGGTGGAGTGTCTCAGGCTTGCTGGGGAGTCAAAATTGTGTTGATCCTCACAGATGGAGGTGTTCAGATCAAAGTCAAGGTTCCGGTAGCTTATGAGAAGCCTCTCAGTTATGACCTCTGTTTAGAATCAACACAAGTCAAGCATTGGGAGGCTTTACAGTTTCGCTGGCTGGAGACGTGAAAATTGGTGGAAGAAGGAGGATGTATGCTGCCCTGGATATTAAAGAAGCTGATTTTGACAATGAAGATACTAAGCGACAATGGCACTGCGTTTACTAGTTCAAGAAATTTGTGGATAGTTGGGACTAGTACGGGGAAACGGACCCAAAACTACTTTCCAGTTCAAGGTTGCAGAGTACAAGGTGCCTGATAACATCACATAAGAGTATGAGAAGGAACTTTAGATCACAAATGGCTGGTTGATTCCATATCTCCAGGAGAGATTGGGGCCTTCCAAGGGCTTGATTCCTTTAACGGTGGTCGTGCAGGAGCAAAAGCAGAAGGTAAGTCTAGTGTTGGACTACCACAAATTAAATGGCGTCATGGATGTGTTCATTGTTGATGCAGAAGTGTTTGCACAAAAGACAGTGTCACTTCTGGATTTACAGATGGTATTTCTACAGATCCACATCAATGAGGCATCTTGACCATTTCAAACTGTCCTTTTCAAGGGCCAGCACTTTTGTTTCACGTGGCTAGGATTTGGGCTCAATGTGGCGCCTCTCATTATGCTGTGTCAACATGTCGATGGCATTTTCATCAATGAAAGTTTCTCTGTTGTTAGTGCGCATGCATTTTTCAGACTTCGGTTTGGTCTGTAAGAATCTGGTGTGACTAAAAGATGAAGCCAGAGTTCTTTGCTTGCAGATCCAGAAAGAAGGCGACACCTTCTGATGGAGACAAGGAAATCAGATTCCAGAAATCCCCAATGTGTTGACCTATCAGTGTGTGTTTTCCCTGTGTGTGAATGCCTTGGGATAGCGCCTGGCGATCACAGCAACAAAGGGATTGGACGAGATCAAAGGCTCCTCTTTCTGCTGCATATTAGCCAATCTGTCGTCAATGCTGAGCAGGATATGAGAGCAGGACCCTTTTGGAGGAGACTGATGCATGGGTGATATCTAGGTAAATGCGAGTTCCATAGCTACAGGAGTGGCATTGGATGCAAGCAAAAATGTCATTGAAGATGTGTGTTGGCTGCGTCCAACCAACAATGCCAGGCATATAAATTTAGCCCAGCTTGACGTGGCACTCAGGGGGGTTAACTTGGCCCTCCAGTCGGGAGGTGACAACATTATACTTGATCACTGATTCGGCATGCATGCACCGGTGGATTTCCAACACCCTGACTGGGAAGGTACAAGTAAATAGAATAAATAAAAATTAATTAATAGAATAAATAAAAGGGTTGTTGGCAAGATGCTGGTTAGGCAACGGTTGGGAATCCTGCAATCACCGGTTAAAAACTATGAATTGACCATGGATGTGATGCTTGTACAATCTTGTCAGATCACCTCACCAGTGTACTGCGCAGGTGACTGAATCTGCTGAAGGAAGGAGAAGAGCTGGTGCTTGAAAGCTGCACAGTGGTGGGAAAACAATTGGACCAAGACCACGTAGCCAATGTCTATTATCAAAGCGGACATCTGGGTGTGAAGCGAATTCTGTACTTTGCCACATTAATCAACCACTAGTGTCCAAAGAGAACATGAAATCTGTTGCAAAATCTGCCAGTCAATCAATCCAGCACTTTTTCGCTGAACAAGGGAGACTGAACGCAAAAGACAATTGAATCTGAGTGGTGACTGATATAACAATGGTATGAATTTTTTTGATGCTTATCAATTGCAATTCATCTAGGCTTGCAGTATGACGGCTGCTGCATTGGCAAGATGCGACCGCCATCATCCGACAGTAAGAGAGTGTCTTCCTTGAGCGAGGTCCACCAATGAAGATACTGACCGACAATGGCACTAGTGAGAAGTTAAAGAAATTTGTGGAATGCACATCTGCAGTTTCAATGTGCCTACTTGTCAAGTGGGAATGGGATCATCGAATAAAACCACAGAACCGTCAAGACCATTGTTGCCAGGAAAGACTGTACAGTATCTTAGGCAGTCTACTGGTACATGGTCACCTCAAAAGATGAGGTTTCACCTTCCACAGCACCGGCCAACGCATTGCACAGGTATCATGTCAGGGTGAAAGGTATTGAAGCCATGAAAATGACCGGAGAGAAGTTTAAGAAGGGAGATGTCATTTGGGTCAAAACCCGCATGGCAGGTGTACAACAAGATATGATACAGGCTGCGTCACTGAGGTAACCAGCCTGCAATTAGTGTGGGTTGATGGTGTGCCCCATCACAATTAAGACTTACAGCCGATGATGCACTCACAACCAATATTGAATGACGAAAGCAAATCAGTTTCTGAGATGAGTGAGCCATTGCTCTGGTTTCTGCCAGCTCCATTAGACAGTGATTTGGACATTAGCAGCCTCCCCGTGAACATGATGCTTCTCGACTCTCATACTGCATCTGAAAGCACACGAGGATGAAGGAGTGCTAGGCAAAGACGATCGCTACCTCCCTGCCCTATTTGTGATCATGAGATCAGGGGAAAGTGTAGGGAAAAGTGTTCAAACCAAGAAAATGGCTTACTATTAAAGCGTCCGTGTGTGTGCGTCATGTGGAATCAAGCTGCCAAGGCAGGAGAGAAAGAATCAAGATGGTGGCGCCCACAATTTTTATAACTACCGATCTTGCAAAGTGATGCAAAATCTCGTTGCTTAACTGCATAAAATAAGGCTGTGGGGAGAACACAGACAGACGGTTGTATGAGAATCCTTGGAGACAGTTGTTGCGTATTACTGAGTCACTTTGCTTTCTTGTTTTTTTGTTTTTTCATTTTTGTGTTAAGTCTATTAAACGTATTTCACAATTAAAACAATAAATATCCAAAATTAATAAATGCAATAAAGAATAGACTCACACGCCTTTCTACCCTCACCAAACGACTTAAGAAAAAAATCATCTTTATACATGTATATAAAAAATCAAACGTAAAAAACTTTCCAAAATACTTCAAGCCGATCAAGAGATCGAAAGCGCTTGAGTAATGACCAAAACAAGACCAGTTGGCATCACATTATACAATTTACAACCAAAACCGAGGAAACTGCTGCATAGATAAGATAATAAGATAAAAAAGAGAAAACTATCGCATTCATTAAATGATGATTTGTAGTCTCCTAAACCAGCAATAATTATCACTTCCTGTACTGATGACTGTGAAATAATTAAACACTAGTCTCTATAGCTATAAAAATGATATTTATAATTATAAAAATAATTAATATTTATAATTATAATTGAGATTTATAATTATAATTGATATTTATAATTGATATTCATAATTATAATTGATATTTATAATTATAATTAATATTTATAATTATAAAAATAATTAATATTTATAATTTATAATTATAATTGATATTTATAATTAAAATTAATATTTATAATTATAAAAATAATTAATATTTATAATTGATATTTATAATTATAATTGATATTTATAATTATAATTAATATTTATAATTATAAAAATAATTAATATTTATAATTATAATTAATATTTATAATTATAATTGAGATTTATAATTATAATTAATATTTATAATTGATATTCATAATTATAATTGATATTTATAATTATAATTAATATTTATAATTATAAAAATAATTAATATTTATAATTGATATTTATAATTATAATTGATATTTATAATAATAATTAATATTTATAATTATTAAAATAATTAATATTTATAATTTATATTTATAATTATAATTGATATTTATAATTATAATTAATATTTATTATAAAAATAATTAATATTTATAATTTATATTTATAATTATAATTGATATTTATAATTATAATTAATATTTATAATTATTAAAATAATTAATATTTATAATTATAATTGATATTTATAATTATAAAAATAATTAATATTTATAATTATAATTGATATTTATAATTATAAAAATAATTAATATTTATAATTATAATTGATATTTATAATTATAAAAATAATTAATATTTATAATTATAAAAATAATTAATATTTATAATTGATATTTATAATTATAATTGATATTTATAATAATAATAATTGATATTTATAATTATAATTGATATTTATAATAATAATAATTGATATTTATAATTATAATTAATATTTATAATAATAATAATTGATATTTATAATTATAATTAATATTTATAATTATAAAAATAATTAATATTTATAATTGATATTTATAATTATAATTGATATTTATAATAATAATAATAATTAATATTCATAATTATAATTAATATTTATAATTATAAAAATAATTAATATTTATAATTATAAAAATAATTAATATTCATAATTATAAACCCCTTGCAAATTACACTTTCTCTTGATTCTCCTTTTATAATGCTAAATATTTAGCAAGAGGACATCAAGTACCATTTTTGAGCATTTGGTATGACTCAATGATTGAACCTTGGCTTCTTGACCTATTGGCAAGCACGCCAACCATTATCCCAAATGGTCTAGTTCATATTTTTTCAAGAGTTTGATTTTATTTGTTTGTTTGTTAACATTTGCACCAGGATATGAAATAAAAGGATTCTATGTGTACCCGTGATCTGTTGTGTCAAAACCATTATTTATTTTAAAATTTCATAAACTATAACGGATCTGTCTTGCATAATAAAAAAAATAATTTTCTTTTATATTTCTGTTACAGATTACATGGAAGTAAAGAGATTTATTTTACCATCTAATTTACATATGTGTTTATAGAGTATGAAAATTAGCTGAAAAGACAGGGTCACTCTTTCTTTAAATGCTCAGAGACATCAAGAAATATTAGAGTGACAAAGATACCAGAATCGACCAGAGAAAGATGGGTGACTTGTTCAGTTAATTAAAAATTACAGCTAATTAGAACATATAATCTTTGAAGCAGCTTTTTCGAAGAGGCAGCAGCAGTGAATGTTGTTATTACATGTTGACTCTTGATTAGACAAAATCCCCAATCCGCAGTTTCTTTCAACCAATCGGAATTCTAGCATCTACTCAAACATGTAACAATGTTGATGGATTAAAAAGGGTTGATATGCAATGAAAACAAACATAGGAATTCAAACGACAGAAAATGAAAAAGAAAAAAAAAAAAAAACCTGTTAAGTGCTTGTGTTGAATATTGGTATCCTGGAAAATGCTGGATTAACTAATTGAAGCAAAAGTTGTTGCATTTAATAGAAAATATTTCGATAACAAAAAGGAATGTTTCAATAGTAAAAAGACTGTATGGAGGGACATGTTTACAATTAGATATTTTTAATGAAATTTTTAATGAAATTTTTAATGAAATTTTTAATGATATTTTTAATGAAATTTTTAATGATATTTTTAATGAAATTTTTAATGAAATTTTTAATGAAATTTTTAATGATATTTTTAATGATATTTTTAATGATATTTTTAATGAAATTTTTAATGATATTTTTAATGATATTTTTAATGAAATTTTTAATGATATTTTTAATGAAATTTTTAATGATATTTTTAATGAAATTTTTAATGAAATTTTTAATGATATTTTTAATGAAATTTTTAATGAAATTTTTAATGAAATTTTTAGGAATTTTAGAAACATTAACAAATAGAAATTAGTTATCAAAACATTAATGACCTGGAATGATGACTGACCTGGTTATGTGATGTCAGAAAGTCGAACTAACAAAGAAAGGATTTTCATATATTTCTCAGAACAGACCAGTTAGGAGAGTTCGATAGACAGAGAGAGCCTGGGATTTATAGTTTGGTCATAGGGGTGTCAGATCAGTCGTGGAATCATTTCGACTCGTTAACTAGAGAAAATGTAAGACACAAAGAGAAAAAAGGGGTGCACTCCAAGAGCAGACAACCATGGAAATAAATGTGAAATATAAAGTGGTGGTCATGAGTTCTTCAGAGGAAAATGTCTTCCATTTCAGAACAGCAGGATGAAGAGTCGCAATTAAAAAGAAGGTCATTTGATCCAATGTGTTGTGACTATGAAAAAGGTATGTTCTGCCTTTGTTTTGTGTTAAGCAGACAAAGATATTTATTTGTCCTGTTCGAGAACTGTTTCTGAAATGATTAATTGTCCGGTTGTGAACTGTTTGATTTCTTATGTGTAAACACTTTCACATGCACCCGCTCGATGAACATTGACACGTATATACACACACATCACTTAGACGATACGAGCTGCAAACACATATACACGTTATATAGATGATACGAATGAACACAGACAACATGGTCTGTTTCTACATGGCTATATAACATTTGTAAAAATCGTAAAAAAAAGGAATTTATAAGAAATATTCTGTTTTTTTTTTTAAGAAAACTTTTGAGTTATTTCCTAGGCAAAAAAACTGAACTGATTTGATAATAAATTAACTTTTCCAATGATTTGTGAAATTTCTTTCTTATCAAGGGCGAGAATGTTCAAACAAAGAACATTAAATACTTGATGATTTTGGCCACAAGGGTAATCAATAGCATGTTGCTATTCAAATATCGATATAGGCAAAAACCAGATCTATTGACACCATTAATGCCATTAACCAAATTTTCTGAATTATGTCAAGTGCTAAGAATGTCTTATAAAAGAACTGGAAAGGCTGCACACATATATACGATGATAATTAATAATTGACTTACCTGCCAATAACCCATTTTTACATGGTTGAAGCTTTCATAGGGAAATTAAACAAAATAAGAATTGTAATTTAATGGACCACCCAAAAAGACAAGGAGGAATCTCCCATCCATGATGGCAGGGAGAGACGAAAAATAAATGACGAAGAAGAAAGGGACAGTCTTAAAGACCTGTTGGCCTTTCATGGTTTTGCAGAATCGGGATCTGTACTGGAAATTGGAGAATATTAGCGATAATTGAGAGTAATAAGTTGAATTCTATTGTGAGGGGGGGGGTAGAGTTATAACCCTCTGGTTCTTAATATAAGCTGGTGCTTTGCTATGAGAGACTAACCCCCAGACTTAGGGTTGTAATTGCTAAACTTGAAAATCGCCCAGATACTAGTCTACTCACCTGCCAGACTCCACACTATTGAGAGACTGATCCTCAGACTTGTGGGTTGAAATCACTAAACTCGAAAAAAAATTGCCCAGATTTTACCAAAAAATGCCATCCAGACACAACTATTAAGAGCCCAAGTAAAGACTTGTGAAGAATCAGAGTCTATAATTTTTCAACAAATAATTATCATTACTTTATCCAAAAAGACCAGTTGTCGAATTGTCTTTCTTCTTTTTGCTTGAAATGACCGTTGTTTCCCAGTGAAAAACCTTGGTAATCTTTTATGTGGGGGGAAATGATGATTTGTTGGACAAGACCTTTCAACACCAAAGGCCTTTGATACCGAGTAACCAACCGGGAGCCAGAACAGCTGAATTTGGTAACGTCACTCACTGGACATCATGGTAGGGGAGTGAGATAGCAACCTTACAGATTTCTTTCTCTTTTTTTGTTCTCCTTTCGGAAATAGTGCAGTAGCATATATCACAATCCAGCTGAATCCCCTTCATCATTCGTCAAGCAGCAGAAATAATGAAAAGCTTTCGGATTTATTAAACTACTTTATTGACCAATATGAATGAAGGGGACAGATTTTATTTTGTGTTCACAACAAAGTTATGCGTGAACTGTTTGTTGTTTGAACCTCTTCAGTCCCCTGTTCTAATGTATTGAAAAGCTTTAAAATGATTGTAAATAATAAATTTGACGTCGTACTACTATGTCTATTTATTGGACACATTTCAAACACGTTACAACAGGAAAACATCGATTATCTGGCAGATAACATTGATGAACATAAATAAAATTCTTCAATGAAAACAATAATATTATCTGGGACACGTCTTTGACAATCAGATCAACATTGACTGAAGTATGAGTTCACTCTCCCAGGCTTTACCTTCTCTCTGAAAAGGAGATAGTTTATTGCTAATCACTTAAGACACTCCTACTAGGAAAGGAAGTGATGGGACAGGAATATTTGTAGGCCACAGTGCGTTTATCCTAACACAACCGATGTGGATTAACCTGCATTTTGATGTTAGGAGGAAGGCTCTTCTCTCACTGTATCAATTATATCGGCTTATCTCTTTCTTTCACTGCCACCTTAGGAAAGGGAAAAGCTCTCCTCTTTCACTGCATTAGATTATATTACCTGTCACTTTCTCACTGAAATTGAATTTAGTTCAGTTTTTCCCAAATTCTGGGGAAAATATCAATCATGCCCGTTTACTCGCCTCAGGTGACCGTGCCAATTACAAAGGCCTGTCTATTAACAAACATTCCTATTCACATGATGAGAATTTTTTTTTTTTTTTTACGAGATTGTCTTTTCCTCTTTTTCAAAAAACTCAAATTTCACATCAATTCTTTTCAATCCAATAATACTGTCACATTATAAAATCAACTAAATCTTAAATTGTCCAAAAAGAAATCAGGCAGAATAAAAATAAAAAAATTGGCTTCTTTCCAAGATTGTAACGCATGGGATTATGGGAGAAAAGATTGTATTTTTGTTTTTGATAACCAAACAATGCACATTACCACTGAGACATAAAGAAATCAAGGACCATGTCTATATGGACACTCTAGGAAGGGAGTTGAGCAGCAAGATGACACATTACATTTAAATTTTTGCATGTTAGATGGCTCTCCGTCATTTGGGGAACTTCTACAGTGAAGAGTTGGGATTTTGGTGCTTATTGAGTTAATCAAGATTTTTATGTCGAGGACGCACCATTGGAGCAGATTCCATTAAAGTATTTTTTTCTTCCGCCACCTCGATAGCTACAGTCTTAAAATTTTTACTGTTTTATTTTGTCTGTTTACTTTTGAAATGAATTAACATTTTGTTTTGTTTTTACTGCACATACTCATCCTCTAACATCGGAATGCATGTTAATCTGCGTAGGCTATTCTAATGTTTCCATCATTTTATTTATATATATAAAGCTCTACTTGGTATTGAGCACATAATATATATATATATATATATATATATATATATATATATATATATAAATTGTGACATAATCCTTAAATCAAATTATGTGTTTTAAGAAAAGACTGCCCGGCATTGCCCGGTTGTAAAATATGCATAAATATTATATTTTAATTCATGCAGATTTCTTATTAATTATTATAGAGTCAAATCTCTATTGATTATTATCCAATATATAGTAATGGTTTCAAAAGCTATAAAAAACTTGACTACCTGTGACCCGTTGGGTCAGTATATATTATAGCCAGCTATGGAATAGTGAGCATATCAATTATGCCAAAAATATGCGCACTTGCGCATACAACAATGGGCACCACTTTTTGGATAAGGAATTACATTGCTTAATATCCAGAAAACTATTTGTGGAAAATTTAAATGCGATATTCGTTTTCAGCATATCCGAAAACCAACAAAAGTCATTTTAAAGAAAAATGTTTATGCTGAAACCAAGTAAAAATTTATCAAAACTTCTATTTTTATATTTCCTTACAAAAAAAAAACTACATTATATACAGTGTTGGTCATATATACCTTTAAGTTTTTCTGACGTTACTTCTACCAAATGGTTTTGTAAACAAAGAAGTGCGACACTTAACAAAAGCCAGTATCGTATAAATCACTTACCACAAGTCAACAGCTGTAACTTTTGCCCATTTTGACAGGCTAAAAAATCTATTGTTTCCATAATCTTCAAAATATTAATAAACCTTTGCAAGTAATTTTAAAGTCTTTAAACTGCCAATCACACAATAAAAAAAAACCCTTTAAAATAATTTAAATCATACATGTAATAAAGGTAACTGTTATTGCATTTGGTTACAGTTACAGTGAGAAATAGGATTTACCGGTTAAATGGTTTTAATTTATTCTTTTTTTTCTTAACTATTAGATGTTATTTTTATTGCCTTTGGTAACAGTTACTTATTGTGCGATTTTTGTTATGTTCCATTAAAAAAAAGTTACATGTTATTATGTGTTAGTAGTTAAGTAGTAATTGTCTGTATTTTTGAGATGAGGTGTTTTCATTGATTGAGATTGTCGGACTGACTTCCTCATCTTGATTGTTATAGTCTCAAAATGAGGAAGTCAGTCCGACAATCTCAATCAGTAGTTAAGTACTTTCTTTTTATTAACACTGTTTCAACGACTGGGTAAGCTGATCTGAGTAATTTTAACGTCTATAAATTGCCAATTACAGAATATATAAAAGAGTTTAAATGTCTTGTTTTTGATTGAAAACGATTCCAACTTGCAATGAAAAGTACAAATAAAATCTGTCAAAAAAGCAAAAGAATTTACAATTTTGTTTTATTCGCATATTTTAAACGTGAAAAAAAATTATCGATTAAAAAAGCTTTCACGGCTTTGTTTTTATTTACTTACGCATATGCAGAATTTTTCAAACAGGAAGCTGTAAACCGGATGGACGGTTTTAATGCCCAAGCAAGACGATTTGAGTTTTATACTCTAATATATATGACTTGTGTACTATCCATTAGACTCGAAACCAGAACATTCAATGGTCCAGCTTCAGTCGTTAGTTATCTCTCTAATGCCATTACTGTCCGAGTTACTGACAGATCGATACAAAAGTTTAAAAAGTTAAGCGACTTTGAGCTATGTTTAATTTTGCGCATGTGCAAAAGTAACAGCAAGAGTAATGTTTTATTCGACTTGCCCAGTAAAGGTCAACTGTTTGCTTTTAATTTTAACACCTTTAACAGCAATTTTTGCCAGCTATAAACCAAATGGAAAATGTGTTACAGGTCCAAATACCTTATATATCAAAGTTCAACTCTGTAGACCAAATATTCAGAGAGGAGTTTGGTAGAGACTTTTTGCACAAACACTGACAAGATCACACACCCTCATATATATATATATATATATATACTATATGAAAATATTTCCGTTTGCAAGAATGTTTTAATTTTAGATTCTATGCAATTATGCAGAATGTAGAAACTATGCATAAATAGAATTTAAGGTAATAATAAAATGAAACTAATCATCTAATAAGAAACCGTTAAAAATAAATGAGCAATTAATTAACGCTCGTTTTTCAAAGGAATATGCAAATTAATTAAACTTTAATAAGTTGCTCGCATATTCATAACTGAGTATATTAAGAAGTTCGTTTTTAATAATTTCTAAATAGAAAAAATAGGCTTTTAAAATCAGTGTCAGAGCAAGAAAAAAACTTACATTTATAGGTAAACTAGCAGGGAGACCCAACGTTGCCTGGGATTGCATGATGATCAATAAATGTTTCACTCACTCATATTTTTAATTGTCACTGAAATCGATGAAATAACCTGTTTTTCAATCAAATTGATTTGTTGCCTACAATATATTGTAGTCTATATTGCACTGTAGAGAACCTACTGTTGATTTTATTAAATTATTTATTATGCGCCCCTGTCATATCAAAGAACCTCTCGTTGATTTTATATGTTGGTCCTTTCAGCTTTTGTGGTAATAAAACTTCTCAAATGCACTTGTGATCTTAGGCTGTGTAAGGTGTTAACTTTTGTCTAAATCGGCTGTTCCTTCTTTCAGCAGATTATTTCAGTTATCGATTATCGATACTTATCGAAGACATTCCGATACAAAATCTTTCTAAGGACACTGCCAGGTACATAAAGTACCTTCGTGTGAAATTTCATAAAAATCAACCCAGCCGTTTTCAAGTCTCTAGGGAACGAACTCACACACGGACACACCCACAAAGTTCCTTTTATATAATAGTATAGTATAGTAGATAGATAGATGTGTGTGTAGGTGTGTGTGTGTGTGTGTGTGTGTGTGTGTGTGTGTGTGTGTGTGTGTGTGTGTGTGTGTGTGGATGCGATAAAGAGAATGGATTGATAACGAAAGTCAAACAAAAGAAGAGAAAAACCTTGAAAGAATCTGTTTATAATTCCTTTCATTATACAAGTGAACGGTACCAAACACCGGAAGGAAATCTTTTTTAGTGTTTTATGTCGAAGTGGGTGTGGATGGGCCGTTCTATGGCAGAAGGATGAAGAAAGTGAAGCCGACGAGACGGGTTGACATCTGTTATCAGAATAAACGAGACTCAAGTTACGTAAGAGACTACCTCGGACCCACCTCGGCTCCCCCAACCAGTCTTCATTCTTGCAGATAGCGTCTTCTTATGTGACGTGTTTTAACTGCTAATAATGAGGAAAATATGAAAGCGATGATAGCAAAGTACACACACACACACACACACACACACACACATATTTATATATATATATATATATATATATATATATATATATATATATATATATATATATATATATATATATCAATAAAAAGTTTGTTTGAGGTTTTAAATTCCCTATGTCATAAATCTGTTTTTCCTAACTAATATCTTCACTTTTATAACCAACAGCATTTGGATCAAGCCATTTTCTTTTGGTGAGGGGTGGTGGTGGAGGGGGGGGGGGTAGAGATTCGAATGTAAGTTACTAGCTACTCTCTTTCTCCATTGATTTAGTTTAATAGTTTCTGTAAAAAAAAAACAAAAAAAAAACATGATTTCACATAAGTGTGCAAATTTTACTACATTTTCCAACCAATGGAAACGATTCCCGCTTGTTTGAAACGATAAACTTAACAAGCCTGCCTGAAATACCAATTTCCTATAAAAACACAACGCTAAACAACTCAAAGAGACCTACAGAACCAGAAACAAGATAGGAGGCACAACATTATGCCCCCCCCCAAGAAAAATACCTACTGAACTCACGCATGCAGAAATTCACACATTTTCACATGGTGACAAAGACCACATATGCACAATGTTGCTTGATTTCACACACGCAAATGACAACTCACTCACACCAGTTCTCACATATATTCACTCGCATATATTCACTCACATATATTCACTCGCATATATTCACTCGCATATATTCACTCACATATATTCACTCACATATATTCACTCACATATATTCACTCACATATATTCACTCACTAAACAAAAATAAGCAATGATACACGCAATGATACACGCAATGATACAAGCAATGATACACAGCCACATGCATATGCACTCTGACACAGCATAAATGAAATGAAAACAAACTAGAAATGTCAGAACCAGATATAACCGCTATAATTATAAAACAAAAATTGAATAAATACAAAAAGCCTGGTATAGACAACCTGCCCAATTTATTAGCTTAAGCAACTAACAACACTTCATAGTCATTATAGCAGTTGCTTCATCAGACTATTGAGGAGTGAAGAGTCCACACTAGCATGGCTGTTAAAAGGTGATACAACCCAAAAATGAGTGAAACACAATGCCCTAATAAGTACAGACCCATCTGCTGTCTCACTACTACCTACAAGCTCTTCATTTGACTGATTGCAGATTATCAATATCTCTCCTCTGGAGCATACTGGCAACTGTGATGCTTTCATTTATATAAAATCCATCCAGTAATCAAAGAGACCATGGCTGTACATATAAAACCGTGGCAAACAACCATGGCATTAAGCCACACTAATGGAATTGTTACAATTCCTGGTGTCAAGATCAAAGGAGGAATCTTGCAAGAGGATAACCTAACTCCTGTATTCTTTTGCCTGGCAATAGATCTGTTAAGCAAACTAGCAAAGTACTAAATAAAAGCCAGAATACCTACAGTCTGAACCAAGGCTGCTAAGAAAACCTAAACAAAAAGTCAACAACCTATTCCTTGTGGATGACCGCAAGCTATATATATATATATATATATATATATATATATATATATATATATATATATATATGCTGACTCAGATATTGATTTAAGTCGACTCTTGCAGATTGTACATAACTTCTCCAGAGACATTGGAATAAAGTTTGGTTTCAACAAATGTGCCAAGTGCTTCAGAGCTGGGAAAAACATACAGTTTGTATGAAAAGCAGGAAAAATGCAATTACTTTGGCATAGAATTCAACATGTCAACATGAGAAAAAAATTGGCAGTGAATATGTCATGTCGTGTAAGGAAAATCTGTAAAACAGAGGTTACAAACAAAAACAAGTTAACTGCTATCAACCAACTAACTATAGCTGTGATAACATACAATATTAGCATTGTTGACTGGCCACAAAGAGACATAAACAAACTAGACACTAAAATGTGGAAACTGCTGATACTACAGAATAACATACAGAAACCAGTGTCTGCCTAGAGGAGCAGGAGATATGGGTCTCTCAGAAATTGACCATCAGCATCGTGCAACTATTATGAGCACCAGACAATATGTGATGACCTCCCAAAATCCAAACGTCAAAATGGTGCATTATAATATCAAAGCCAGCAGAACAACCTTCATCACAAAGCTGGACAAACATTTTGTACAAGATTGGCTTAAAAATGAGACAGAATCAGAAAACAAGTCTTTTACGGAAGTAGCCCAAAAGAGTTGTCAAATATATACGAAGAACTTCCATTTAAAAATATTGGAAGAAGGAGTCAACCAATAGTGTGACAAGTATTTTCTGGATGAATTCACCCAGAACTATAAACTGGCTAAAAAGAGTATCGCTCGACTATGATCAGGAGGGTTATGATGGTTGCTCAAGATCAAGGCTTACGACCAAGAAGAGGAGTCGTCTGAGCAATGATAGCAAGTGCAGGTTCTGCGACAGAGTAGAGAATGTGAACCACCTGACACCCAACTATAAGGTTCTGCTGGGAGATAGCAACTATATGATGCGGTGAAGTATGTAAATATCTTCATTGGACGATCTGTGAAAATTTGAATATTGAATGCAGCATTAAGTCCAGGGAACATGCTTACCATGAAGAACAGTCGGAAATAAGTCATACACCATCCACTATGACTATGCATTTCCTACAGCTATGTACCTTGAAAACTGAGCTATTAAACCTGTCATAGTGATATGGGACAAGGAGGAGAAAGAAGCAACCTTAGTAGAAGTTAATGATGGTGGGCTAAACAAAGCCTAGAGGGAAAAGATAATGAAATACCAAAGTTTTATGTACGACATGAAAAGAAGCTGGAATCTTAAATAAGACGAGCAACTCAACTCATAAAGAATTGCAAAATCTTCCTTGCCAACTGGTGACTCTTTAATTCCCAACATGCACTTTTCTCATTCGCTATAAATAGTGAATGAGAAAAGTGCACGTAATTGTTAGTTCTCAACAACTAACAATTTTCTCAAAGTATGATGGTCTTTGACAGATTTATATCTTCATGAGACAAGAACTTCTTCGCCTTTGTTTATCAATGACGCATAATGCTGGTGCCCATCCTAAACTGACTTGGATTTACTAGCGCCTCTACAAAAACACTACTCGGGGAAACGCCTTTAGCCTGCCAAGCCAGCAGGACATCCAATGAAATTTTCTGATGTCCTAAATATGGGCTTTTGAAATTTAGTTGTTTAAAAAAAAAATTGAATGTAATTTAGATATTTTGTAAAATATATTGAATAAATAAATTTAAATTAAGATATTGAATAAATAAATTAAGATATTGAATGAATAAATTAAGATATCGAATAAATAAATTTAAATTAAGATATTGAATAAATAAATTAAAAATTAAGATATCGAATAAATAAATTTAAATTAAGATATCGAATAAATAAATTTAAATTAAGATATTGAATAAATAAATTTAAATTAAGATATTGAATAAATAAATTTAAATTTAGATATTGAATAAATAAATTTAAATTTAGATATTGAATAGATAAATTTAAATCTAGATATTGAATAAATAAATTTAAATTTAGATATCGAATAAATAAATTTAAATTAAGATATCGAATAAATAAATTTAAATTAAGATATCGAATAAATAAATTTAAATTAAGATATCGAATAAATAAATTTAAATTAAGATATCGAATAAATAAATTTAAATTAAGATATCGAATAAATAAATTTAAATTAAGATATCGAATAAATAAATTTAAATTAAGATATTGAATAAATAAATTTAAATTAAGATATCGAATAAATAAATTTAAATTAAGATATCGAATAAATAAATTTAAATTAAGATATCGAATAAATAAATTTAAATTAAGATATTAAATAAATAAATTTAAATTAAGATATTAAATAAATAAATTTAAATTAAGATATCGAATAAATAAATTTAAATTAAGATATTGAATAAATAAATTTAAATTTAGATATTGAATAAATAAATTAAGATATTGAATAAATAAATTAAGATATTGAATAAATAAATTTAAATTAAGATATTGAATAAATAAATTTAAATTAAGATATCGAATAAATAAATTTAAATTAAGATATCGAATAAATAAATTTAAATTAAGATATCGAATAAATAAATTTAAATTAAGATATTAAATAAATAAATTTAAATTAAGATATTAAATAAATAAATTTAAATTAAGATATTGAATAAATAAATTTAAATAAAGATACTGAATAAATAAATTTAAATTTAGATATTGAATAAATAAATTTAAATTTAGATATTGAATAAATAAATTTAAATCTAGATATTGAATAAATAAATTCAAATTTAGATATTGAATAAATAAATTTAAATTAAGATATTGAATAAATAAATTTAAATTTAGATATTGAATAAATAAATTTAAATTAAGATATTGAATAAATAAATTTAAATTAAGATATTGAATAAATAAATTTAAATTAAGATATTGAATAAATAAATTTAAATCTAGATATTGAATAAATAAATTTAAATTAAGATATCGAATAAATAAATTTAAATTTAGATATTGAATAAATAAATTTAAATTTAGATATTGAATAAATAAATTTAAATTTAGATATTGAATAAATAAATTAAGATATCAAATAAATAAATTTAAATTAAGATATTGAATAAATTGCATAAATAAATCATATAAATTATCAGTGTATCACGTTACATTTCCAAAATCGTTTCCGTCGTTTAATGTTGTCTACCAAAATCCTTGTTTTGATTTTGATGCCAATTCGTTTTTATTCAGCTTTTACCGATTGTTAAATGTCAACAAAAGTTGGTTTTTGTCAGATTCAAAAACTCACATTTAATCAATTTAAAATTATATGTTGAAATTTGTGCATCTCTGTTTGTTATTCTCCTTTTCACTGAGGATTTTTTTTGTTACGCATGTATTTCACAACTGAAACAAAGAACCTCACACATCTTTTATTAATTATGCAATTAATAAAAGCATTTTTAGAGAACGACAGATTTGCACGCCAATAATTAATTATATTAAGAATCATCATTGTTAATCAGTTATGATTTCTTCATGGCTGTACAGAGAGAGAGGGAGAGAGAGAGAGGGAGAGAGAGAGAGGGAGAGGGGGGAGAGAGAGCGGGAGAGAGAGTACATTCTTTTATATCAGTTTTGTTTAGAACATATATCTTTCATCTATGGTCACTCGACCAAGATTTTAAGCAAGGCTTGGCCATAACTATCGCTCATCTGATGTCATATCCGTCTACTATATTGGAAACATCCGCTCTCATTATATTGGATTCCTACAGTCAGGGTCAACCCGCTGATCCCTTCTGAACTTATCTACATTACATCCTGCCTAAGCGCTAACACATACTAGATAATACATCAACTAGTCAACCTATCCATTCGAAACATTTAACAAAAGAACAAGGGATTATTTGTAAACTGAGTTTTTATTGCCTTACCATGAAGTAAAAGTTAGACAAAGATCAGTTTTTAATGTGGGCAAGATCCAGCTCTCTCCAAATAGATGGATTGGACAAAAATAAAAATTAGTTTTTTTTTTTTTTCATGGTAGTCACCACTTATCAAGGCTCAAAAGCCACTCGAGGATAAGGGTTATTGCGTGTACAGTAATCAATGGGATAATATCGCGTTAATTGTTAGTAATAGAGATTTGATAAAGTGTCTTACTTAAGGGGGTGGTTTATCAGGAATTTGTTTATGTTGGACTTGCAGACATCCAAGTTGTAGTCCAGTAGGAAACAGGCAAATGGAACAGAAATGCAGTTCTAAGAAAGAAGCTTTGTTCATGAAATCTACGTTTTGATTTAGCCACAGATAAAGAGTGGGGGAAAATTACTGACAGTGGTTTCAGCTAGACGGGTGCTTTTCGTGAAAGATTGGCGAGGGGGAACCAGAGATTGAAGCTCAGACGAGCACCATGGAAATAATGATAAAACAAAGACAGGCTTGCAACGTCTCTTCCGTGGGAGAGAGGTTGCAGGGAAGAGAAAAGGGCATCCCCCACTAAGCCACAAAGTCTATTTTGTACTCTATCAAAGCAGGATAGGCTGTTTTTAGAAACTCCTGCCAAGATGTGGCAGCAGTACTTAATCCTTGGACGTACTTGGCTTTTATATAGATAGAGAATTGCATCAGCAGTGAGATATCTACTAGAGCGGTAGAAGGATCCCACCACGACCTTGGCAACAGATTTGATGTATGTGTTTCATTTCAGATCAGGAGTAAAGGTTAATCCCAGAAGCTTGTCAAAACATGGAGCCTCCCCAAGACGAGAGCCATTCATTTCAATTGATGCCAGATGGGTATCAGAGCGTTGATGATGTCTCTTCCGACTGAAACCAGAACAGATACTACACTTTCAGAAAAAATGAAACGTACAATTTTATAAATCAGTTACAAGGCCTTCAAAAGTGTGGGGAGTGCATGTGGTCATTCTGTCCTTAACTAGATGTGATTTGACCTATTCATCGAAGCAAGGTTGCGGAGTCAGAGTCTGAAGGAGTCAGAGGTTTTAGCTGGAGTCGGAGTCAGAATCTTTTATCCAACTCCAACTCCTTAAGTCCAATAAATTTATTTTTTTACATGGTTTTCCTGTTTGGTTTTACCATTTTTTTTTATCACACCAAACAAGACACATTGCCGCTTTGATGTAGAGGGCTACTATCAGGGACCTAAGTTGCACGTGTACTATGTAGGGAGTTTAGCAGCAAGATGTCTGTTTACATTACACTTGAACTTCCGCATGTCAGTATAGTTGGGGAAGCAGGAACCCAGAAAAGATTGCCAAAGTCTAGCAGTTCTGGGCTAGAGTTGAGGGCTACTGTGTAGAAGTGGGACTTTGCTGCTTGTCGGGTTTGTCGGGAGTATTTTCATCAAGGGGGTACAAGAGTTTGTAGTTCATCAGAGGATCCACCATTAAAATACTTGTAGAACAGGCAGAGGGATGCAATATTTCGTCGATGGGACAAGGGCTGAAGCTTAGATGACAGTTCAGGATGAATCAGGTTGATAACTCTCTTTTGAACCTTGTCTAAGAGCGAGAGACTAGTAGCAGATGCACCAGCCCAAATGTCACAGTAATACTCCATACATGGGCGAATGGTAGCTGTGTAGAGGTACAGGATGCTTTCAAGCGTAAGTAACTTTCTGGCACGATAGAGAGAGCCCACCTTCTTCGCAGCAGTCCTGGCAATGATTTTGATGTATCTATTCCAACTCATGTTTCCTGTGAACATGAAGCCAAGGAGCTTGAACGAAGTGCTCTCAGGTAAAGTATCTCTAGCCATAGCTATTGGTGGTTGGTAAGGTTTCATGCAATTATTAAAGGAAACAAGCTCTTGACAGCATTGAACGTAACCATCCATTTTTGATCCCATTCCACTACAGACTGAAGGTCTTCCTCTAGAGTTTCCGCCATTACCTTAGATACGTGCTCATTAGTTTTCCCCATGTGCCTGCTATAGAGTGTGGTGATGTCGGCAAATATACCCATCTCAGAGACAATTTTATCAGGTAAATCATTTATGAATATCAGAAATAACAAAGGTCCAAGAATCGATCCCTGAGGTATACCTGCATTTATATCAAATTTTTTGGATGTACACCCATCGAGGACAACCTGGATTCTTCTCTCATTTAAGAAGGATCTAATTTTGCTAAGCATTCGTCCAGTAATACCATAGGATTTTATTTTCATCAAAAGACCATCGTGCTATACCCTGTCAAAAGCCTTAGATATATCAAGGGATACTGCTCTCCCCTCCCCTGCCTTATCCAGTGCTTGATATATATGTTCAGAGATTACAGTTAGAATATCTGCTGTAGAACGGGCTGGCCTAAATCCATATTGATGGTCAAACAGAAGTTTAGCAGCTGTAAGGTGGTGGACTAGAGCTTGATTAATTAATGACTCAAATATTTTAGCGAAAAGTGGGAGGAGGCTAACTGGGCAATAATTTAATGGATCAGTTCTTTCACCAAAGATCTTGTAAACTGGTACCACAGAAGCAGTTTTTCAGCTGTTAGGACAGCAAGATTCTTTAGGACATTTGTTAAAGAGTTTAGAGAGAACTGGAGCAACCTCAGCAGAGCATTTTTTTAATAGCACAGCCAGGATGAGATCAGGCCCATATGTTTTTGAGGTGTCTAGATTTTTTATGATATCATGTACTTGAGAAGGGGTGATTTTCAGATCATCTAGTGTGGTTTCTGTCCGCAAAGGAAAATCAGGAAGGTAATGGTTTGCTGGGTCCAAGATAGAGTTTTAGGCAAAAAGACAGGCAAGCATATTAGCTTTCTCAGTTGCTGTGCAAACAACCTCATGATTGTTGGATAGTGGGGGAATTGTTGATTGCCCATTATTTACTACACTATTGTAGATTTTCCAGAAATCATAAGTTCCTAATTTCTGCGTTTCAATGCGTCTCCTGGTGGTTTCATTATATTCACTCTTAGCTGTTGCTACTTCTTTCTTACAATTACTTCTAGCTTCTATATACTTTGTCTGTTTGTACAGAACTTATGCCAGATAAATCTATGGTATGCATATTGCCTCTGAGCAATGGCAGCTGTGCAAGTAAAAGTAAACCATTGGGGAGAGTGGGGTTTGCTATAGAACTTCTGTGTAAGAACATGTGCTTCAATTGCTGCTTTGAATCATTCAGTAGTCTCGTTTGCACACTGTTCTGCAGGAAGAGAAAAGATATTTCCCCATGGGGCGTCTCTGATGTGATCTCTAATGGCATCCCAGTCAGCCTTATTGTAGTACTTTGTCGTTTTGAGCAATGGCTCTTCAACTTGGGATCGAGTTTAGAGTGATGTCTATCATTATCACAGCATGATCAGCATTCCCGAGTGGACAATGAGCATTTGTTACACAATCCTCAGGAACTGTTGTCAGAAATAGATCCAGAAGTGAGGCTTGCTGGTCCTGACGATCTGGGAGACGGGTCGGGAATGTTACTGTGTCAAGAAACGAGATATAGCAAAGTTATGGATGACGCTATTAGCTGTGTCAGTGGAGTTAGAGAAGCCAAGCCAATTTCTGTGGTGGGCGTTAGAGTCACCAGATACATGTATTTGGGCGCGAGTGTCAAGCGAGAGTGCTATACCTATGCTGTCAAAGACATAATTGATTATAGTGCAGTCCTGGGTTGATGGAGATCGATAAAGAAAATACAGGTAGCTAATGCTATCTTGTAAATTTAGTTTAAAGCACATGAAGGCCTGGTCACCTGATTCTAGTTTAGATTCCATAGATATGGGGGGGGGGTGTTACGAATATAGACTCCATGCCTGTCAGAGTCCTTATGACAAAGTGGAAGATAACCAGACATGTTAAAGATGTTAGAGGGAATGGAGGAGTGCAAGTTAGTTTCACTTAGTGCTAAGATATCCGGGGAGTTTGCTAGGAGAAATGATTCTACATCATCTAAGTTAGTTCTAAGTCCTCGGATATGTGTAAATGCAAGCCTCAGGGAGGAGGCGATTTATTTGAATGGGTGTCTGGTTTGAACGATTTTTGGATTGATATATTTCATTTTATTTCATAGTTTCCGATCTAGGGTGAGGTGCTAGGCAAAACGCTGCGAGCCTGTCTCTGTTTTATCATTATTTTCATGGCAAGTGCTCATCTAAGCTCCAATCTAAAGTCCCTCCTTGCAAAACATTCACAAGAAACACTCGTTTGGCTGTAAACACTATCAATAATTTCCCCAACTCTTTATCTGTGCCTAAACCTAAATGTAAATTCCTTAAACAAAACTTTTTTCTGCACACCTGTGGAACTCTCTTCCGTTTACCTGCTTTCCAGCTGACTACAATATAGCCGTCTTCAAGTCTAATACAAACAAGTTCTTGATGAGCCGTTCTCTTAAGTAATCCAATTTATCAAATTTACACTTCTAACGATTACTATATTGTACTTTTGACCACTGTACACTCTTTAACTCTTATCCTCGAGTGGCCTCTGGGCCTTGATAAGTGGTGATTCCTTTGTAAAAAAAAAACAAAAGACACGGATGTGCATAGCCATCATCATGCAACACGAGTAGACCATCAACCAGCTCCTCATCCACAGGAATGTGGCCTTGGGAATGCCCACCAGAGACGAGTGCAGGGTCGCTTTCCATGCGTGACATGGCACTATAAACATTCTGATATTATACAATTGATAGAACAGCCACTCTGAGCGCTACCAAAGAGTTAGGGCTCCTGTACTGTTAGTCGGAAACAGCAACCAGCAACTGTCAAACCGATACTTTCAAACCTGTTCAACAGGAGTGGCCCAGTCCAATCATGTTAGCATATATGGTAAACAAGCACCCCCAAGATGCCCAGGTATCGGGGAAGGGAATAAGGCAAATGTGAGGGATGGCATTCTTTGCCCTAGTAAGAAAACAAGGCTAAGCACTGGGCATCTCTAATGAGTCCTTGCAGCCACACCTCTGTTCCTTGCTAATAGGCAAAGAAGGAATATGGAAGCCGGGTGATAGGCAGAGCCTATCTACTCCTTAAGCAGTTTAGATTTGCAAACCGGTGATTTGACCAAGTCACCAGCTCTAGGGAGGTTGTTGTCCAGAACTGAGGAGGCCTCTCTCCCCCGTTTGGTGCGATGATGTATAAGGTCAGTGGCACAGGTTTACAAATCAGAGTTTTCCTTCTAGATGGATGACCTGATCAGATCTACAGGTCCATCAGCACCAGGAGGGTTTTCCCTGTGTCTAGTTTCAAAGCCAGATATTTCTATGCCCTCGCATGGATAGTTAGAATTAATAGAATTAGTATCAAAGAATTAGTATCAAAGAATTAGTATCTGCTTTGAAGTTACACTCCTCAGGATAGAATTAAGATTGAAAGATGTGGTTATGTTTGTAAAGGAAGTATGTATGAGTATGGGGTGTAGATTAAAGGTTAATATCTACTAGGGTTAAGAAAAGATCAAATTGTAGATCAATTTGTGGATTAGTGACTAATTGGAAAATTATAGTATAAGGGTTAGGGTGCATTTCAAAATGTACTTTAGGTGTTAGTTTTCATGTAAAGATAATCACTAGTACTTTATGCCATCTAAGTGAAAGAAAGATATAGTTGCTAGTTAATATAGATCACTTATAATCTGGACACAAAATATGGCTAATAGTTATCTATTTTATAGATATTCTATAGAGTATAAATATAAGTTAAACTAATGCATTGCTTAGCAATAAAATTTATAGATATTTAGTATTTATCGATTTTTAAAAAGGTCAGCCTACTAAAGTTTAGAACCGGAAGCTAAACCTCCCTCCCAAGGTACGTGCAAAGTATGTGATTTTATATCAGCTTGGGGAGAAGAGCAATTGTCTTTTTTTTGTCCAGTTAGAACAGGAGAGATGATATAACTTACAAGAATACAACATTAATATACAATATAATATACAGGGATTTGAGGAGGATTTAGGAGTATACCGATTTTTACTGTTTATCATGATGAAATAGACAGGAAGCCGTCTTGGAGGCAAAGTATTATCCCTTTAAAGCAGACATTTAGAAATAACATTTGTTCTAGTTATTTTAGTAGCATACCTCAGTAACAATATACATGTGGCCAGTATAGACTTTATATTTAAACATTACATTTTGTCATAGAATGATAAATTATGATTTTCAAAAAGAGTGAAGCAGTATAAGTAAATAAGAGCAGGAAAACAGGTTTAGTGAATAAGCAATAACTTAATTGTTTCCTAAGCAATGGTTTGCACAATTTAGCAGTTTTTGTCTGATTTTTCTTTTATTTTTGGTGATATATCATATTTTGTACTGTACTGTAATGCTTCCACTTCATCAAGATATTTCTGTCTATCGGATCAATGCAAATCCTGTCTAGACAGCGGTTTTCATTTTGGTTGTGACGTCACACAGGATCAATGAAAGTTCTGTCTTTGAGTAGGATCACTGTGGATTACAATCGGATTTTAATCTGAAAGTTATCCAGTTTCTGAATCAAATGGAATTAGGCAATTGGATTAATCCGGGATTGACCTGGAATTACACCCCCCCCCCGTCAAAAAAAAAAAAAATAATGGGCATAAATCAGTAAGAAGCAACCCATTGCACTATAGCCCTATATAGCTTTTTCCTTTTTTTTTTTTTACAAAGGAGTCACCACTTATTAAGGCCCAAAGGTCACTCAAGGATAATGGTTAATGAGTGTACAGAAGTCAATGGGACAATATTGTAGTAATCTTTAGTAGTGGAAATTTGATAAATTGGATTACTTAAGGGATTGGCTCATCAAGAATTTGTTTATATTGGACTTGAATATGACTAAATTGTAATCAGCTGAAAAGCAGGCAAATGAAAGAGTTCCATAGGCGTGCAGTTCTAAGAAAGAAGCTTTGTTCATGAAATCTTCGTTTAGTTTTAGCCACAGATAAAGAGTGGAGGAAATTCTTGATAGTGGTTTCAGCTAGACAGGTGTTTTTCATGAAAGTTTGGCGAGGGGGGCCATAGGTTGGAGCTCAGACAAGCATCTGCCATGAAAATAGCGATAAAGCAGAGACAGGCTTGCAATGTTTCTTCTGTGGTAAAGAGGTTGCAGGGAAGAGAAAAGGGCACCCCCCACTAAGCTACGAAATCTACTTTGAACTTTGTCGAGACAGAATAAGAGTTTTCTAGCAGCTCCTGCCCAGATGTAGCAACAGTACTCCATCTTTAGATGTACCTGACTCTTACTTAGGTGGAGAATTGCATCAGCAGTTAAATAGCTAATGGAGCGCTAGAAGGATCCCACTATTTTTCCAGCCCAGAAGCTTGTTAAAACATGGAACCTTCCCAAGACATTCGTTTCAATTGATGCCAGATAGGGGATTAGAGCATTGATGGTATAAAGACAGAAATTTGGTTTAAGATGCATTAAGATTAACCAGCCACCTCTTTCCCCATTGCACCACATGCTCAAGATCAGAGGAGAGAGAATCAGAGAGAACTTGGTCATATACGGCCTTTGATGTGTTGCCATAGATGGTAATGTCATCAGCATAAATGTCTACGAATGATGTAATGATGTGATTTGGAAGATCATTGATGTAGATCAGGAAGAAAGTTGGGCCCAAGATGGACCCCTGAGTGACTTCAACATTAATACTGTAAGCTTCTGATTTCTGCCTACCAACCATTACTCTTATGAACCTATCAGAGAGAAATGGTTTAATAATTGAGAAAACATTTCCAGCTATACTGTAGTTGAAGATCTTGTGAAGTAGGCCTTTATGTGATACGCTATTAAAGGTCTTTGATATGTCAAGAGCAATTGCCCTAGAAAGGAAGCCTCTATTGAGAGATTCGTTAATCCTATGAGATATAACCGTTACATCTGCTGTAGATTTAGCAGAACAGAAACCATATTGCATGTCACTAAGAAGGGTATTTTTTGCTGATGTGGTTAACTACTCCATTTAACACAGATTCTAGCAACTTACTCATGACGCACAGAAGACGTATTGGCCTGTACTGAGAGGAAGATGACTTATCACCTGAATTCTTAAATACATATTGATGAGGTTTCAAGTGTGTTGGGAAGCAATTCTCTTTAGGACAACACTTAAACAGCTTTGTAAGTATGGGAATTAGTTCTGGTTGAAGCTTTTTCAGCACAATAATTGGAATGCCATCAAGGCCAGTTGTTTCACTGGAATCAAGGTTTTTGATTAGCTTGGCAACAGCATGCACAGATATTTGTATGTTGCATAGCATGGTTTCAGATAAGAGACTAAATATGGCGGGGGTGGGGGGGGGCTTGGTCGCATAGGATATAATTAGTTGCAAAGTTCTTGTCAAAGAGTTATGCTTTGTCTGATGCTGACGAGATTACCTCAGGTCAATTGATGATGGTTGGGATAGAGCACATAATTCTGTTCAGGATCCTGTTAGCTATTTGCCAAAACCAAGCCGCTTAACAGACTGAGCATACAACTCACTTGCATTCTTTATTACTCTTTTACAGTGGTTGCTGGCAGTCCTGGAATCGGCTTTAGTTTTAGTACAGCTTGTTTTTCTTCTGATCCTCTTTCTATAAAGGCAAGATTATCTTTTAAAAATTTCTCCTCTGTATAATGTCTTTACTCCCCTCTTCTGATGAGAAGCATTTCACTTCGAAATGCTATGGCCTATCCTGAAATATTGTAGTTCCTTTTGAGCTGATAGCATAATAAAATTTAATTGTAATTTTTTTATCCCTTTGTTATTTTAACTTAATCTATAAAGTTAGTTCGTGTTTTTAAATGTATTTACAGCGTACTTTGTAACCACATTTACAAACTCCCATTCTTATCTGAATTCATTTTAACTGGCGAGTCTATTCCCCATGTTATACAATAAAATATGATAATGAAATTTTTTAAGGGGGACTTGCATTTAAAAAATCTATTTCAAATTTTAACCATCCCTTAATCTGCCTTTAAAATAGATATTTTTAAAAAATTTATTTTATTATATTTTATTCCATTTCTATATTCTGTGCTATCTACCCGCTTGAAACTATTTTCTCAGATTTTTCTCGCATGTCATTAGTAATAGTTATATACACAATAGAAAAATTGGAAATGCACATCTCTTTTCTAGCATTGATCACCCTTGGTAAATGAGTTTGTATGTTTTAAATTATTAATACAGAAATTGAAGATTATACAGTTTCTATTAAATAAAAGAAGGAAGTATTAAAATCAAAGCACACATTTTGCTCTTAAAGCAAATCCTCCCTTCCTCCCTCCCTCTTACCGCTTTCAAATAAACGTTAATCTTCGCACCCCAATTCATTCCACGTGGAGACACTGTTTTTTTAGCTAGACCAACATGGGTTGCTCGAAAAACAGCAAGTTAATGCATCTATATATCCGTGTTGTGTGGAACCTCTTTATGTAGATCTAGTCCCACCATTTCTTTTGTTTTCTTTGCTTCATATTCTCTTACATATTCAAGTAATTATTAATATCCTATTCATTTATTTTAAAACAAATTAGTTACTAGAGCAGATTCGTTTTCTCACAGTACTTGAAAGATACAATTTTTTTTAAATGTTAGAGAGGAATCTATCTCCAATCCTGCACTTATTTATGTAGAATAGAGAAAAACTTTAAAGTAAGATACTCAATATTTTCATCAATGCAGGGGCGCAGAAATACCTGGGGTAGAAACCAGGCGCATGATTTCCCTCCTAAGTGTGATGGACCTGTACATCTTGTCAGATTATCAATCTAAGAGAAAGAAAACTCTGATAATAAAACTGGGAGGGGAAGGCCTCCTCAGTCATGGTCGACAACAACCTTTCTAGAGCTGGTGACTAACAAATTTCTGGTTTGCAAACACAACTTGCTTAAGGAGCAGATAGGCTCTTCCTATCGCCAGCTTTCACACTTCCTCTTTGTCTATTAGCCAGGCCAGAGGTACAATACCAGAGACTCACCAGAGCCACCATGCTTGGCTTTATTTCTTGACTAGGACATTGAATGCTGTTCCTTTATTCCCTATTTTAAATTTCTCTCTTTCTCTCAGAAACTGAGAAAATTGGGTTTGCTTGCATGCCACTTGGGTTCACTGGACTTGTTTGGGCGGGTCTTGTCTGTAACTGATTGACAGTTTGTCTTGCTGCTGTTTCTGACTGACAATACCAGAGCCCTAACTCTTTGGTAATGCTTAAACCGGTTGCTCTATCATCAGTTGTATAATATCAAGATAGTTGTAGTGCCATGTCACACATTGAAAGGGACCCTGTTGCTATATCTAGTGGGCTTTCATGAGATCACACGTTCTAGTAAGGACTCGGCTAAAAGACCACAGCGTGAGTATACTTGGCGTCAAAACAGGCCCACTTTACTCAAGACTCTTTCCCTAACCTGAAAACAAAAACGTAATGAAATGACAACACAAACAAATATGACAAAATCAGGCAACCACCCAAACAAAACTAATTCGCCTCCGCCCTTGAGGCTCACTTTCACAAATATCCGTGGGCTTAGAAGTAATATAGATGATGTAGAGTCTTACCTTTTAGTACCCCCCCCCCGAATATCTTAGCATTAATTGAAACAAACAAGCTGTGCTAAACAACCAATCAAAATGTCGCAAAATTATTATAAAAATCGTTGAATTTTGGATTCGATCAGTTTGCCATTTGCTACGACACGGACTGCATTTAATTCTTCGATCTGAACTACGCCGCCATCTTGGTTACTGATCTGAACTACGCTGCCATCTTTGTTCAACACAATGTCTCAAAACTTAACAGGTTATGCGCCCAGCCACCGTCTTTTCTTTGACGGATCGGAATCTAAATTTGAATTGTGGCAGGTAAAATTTCTGGGATATCTAAGGATTCGAAAACTACGCAGTCATACAATCTACAACAGAGAATCCAAACAACCCCGAATTTCTCGAAAAAAATGCGACTGTTTTTGCAGAACTGATTCAGATAGAAGTCTGTCTCTGATTATAAGAACGCATTGGACGATGGGAGGAAAGCATTGAACACATTACGAGAACATTATTTATCAAAAGGGAAACCGAAAATAATATCCCTATATACAGAATTAACCTCTGTGAAACGTAACGAGGATGAAACGATTACCGACTACGTCATAAGGGCAGAAACAACCGCCAATGCCTTAAAACTCTCAGGTGAAATAATAAGCGATAGCTTGTTGATATCAATGACCCTCAAGGGACTTCCAGCCAATTTTAAACCATTTACAACTGTTATAACTCAGAAAGACAAACTCATAAATTTCAGCGAATTTAAAGTGGCATTGCGCAATTACGAAGAGACTAATCGTATGCTCGTGGACAATAACAACTCCAGCAATATTATGAAGTTCAAAAATGCTTCTCGAAAGCAGACACCACCAAATTACGCAACTCACCGCAACGTATTCCCGAAAAGTAATTTTCCCAAGAAAAAGAATAAAATTATCTGCTATAATTGTGGACAACCCAACCACAAAAGTTTCCAATGTCGATATAAACGCTCTAAAATGGACTCCGTAAAAAACGTTGAGAACTTTGAGGAAGAACATACATTTCTATTCACATGTAACTTTGACAATACCACAAACGGTAAAAACCTCCTTGTAGACTGTGGTGCTACAGCGCACGTTATCACCAAGGAATCTGATTTTATTAATTTTGATTCAAACTTTAATCATTTAATCTTTAGTCATTTTGTCGAACTTTCTGATGATAGTCAAATAAATGATATAGTCTTGAAAAGAGGCGATGCTAAAATATACCTAAAAATAATAAAGGCGAAATCTGTAACTGTATTCTAAAAAATGCTCTGTTCATACCTATATTTAAGCAAGACATATTTTCCGTCCAGGCTGCAATTAAACAAGGCGCAAATATACAATTTGGTCAAAATACATCAAAATTTACATACCCCAATGGAACTGTATTTGACATTAAAGAAAATGGTTGACTATATTATTTAAAAAGTATGGTTCCCTCAAAAACTGCCTGTCACGACTTGGAAACCTGGCATAAAATTCTAGGACACTGCAATACAGCTGATATTAAAAAATTACCAAATGTAGTCGAAGACATGAAAATAATACCTTCAGACGATCTCCCAAATTGTGATGTGTGTGCACAGGGGAAAATGACAAAAGATATAAGCCGAACGCCAGACAAAAAAGCTACGAAAATCCTCTCACTTGTGCATTGTGACTTAGCAGGTCCGATCAGCCCGATGGGAAGAAACAATCTAAGGTACGTTTTGAACTTTATTGATGATTTTTCCGGTTTAATTATGGTTTATTTTCTAAAAAATAAATCCGACACTATCCTCGCCACTAAGAAATATTTAGTTGATGTTGCTCCCGTACGGTTCAGTAAAATGTATTCGCTCAGACAATGGGACTGAATTTACTAGTAAAGATTTTGAACTTCTATTAATTAACCACCGTATTAAACATGAGAAATCGGTGCCGTACTCCGCCTTCCAAAATGGCACAGCTGAAAGGGCATGGCGAACCCTTTTTGAGATGACAAGATGCCTACTTATCGAATCAAAATTAGCTCATAGTTTATGGACATATGCTTTAATGGCAGCAGCATATATCAGACATAGATCGTTCAATAAGAGGCTAGGAAAACTGCTGTATGAAGCGTTTTGCGGTATAAAACCTAAAATGAATAGAATGCATCTATTTGGTTCTGATTATTTTGCATTTATAGAAAACATCAGTAAACTAAATACTAAAAGCGAAAAAGGTACTTTCGTAGGTTACGATAAAAATAGCCCGGCATATTTAATCTACTTTGTAACTCAAAATGCCATAAAAAGGGTTAGATGTGTAAAATTCAATGATACATTAAATTTTAAAAATGGCGATCTAGTGAATGAAAATATCAATAACGACGACAATTACAGTAGAACTTCTGACGAAAATAATAACCAGACACGTTGATACCCAATAAGGGAGCGAAAAAGGCCAGACTTCTTACAAATTGAAAAGATACAAGATTACGCCGTGGATTACTGTTATTCGTTGAACAGCGCACCGGAAAGTTATAATGAGGCGATTAATTCACAAAACCACCAAGAATGGGAACAAGCTATGGTATCCGAATTGAAAGCTTTATCTGAAAATAACACATACAAAATAGTGGCAAAACCAACAGATAAAAATATAATTTCTTCACGCTGGGTTTTTTCAAAAAAAGAAAATCACAGCTTCTGGCAGTGAAACTTTTAAAGCAAGATTTGTGGCAAAAGGTTTCTCACAAATTCCTGGAGTGGAATATTGTGCAACATTTTCACCAACGACAAATTTAACGACAATTAGAATTTTATTACAACTTGCCACGCAATACAATTTAAAAATACATCAAATGGATGTAAAAAATGCTTATTTAAATACTCTGATTGACTGTGAAATCTACATTTACCCTCCAGAGGGATTTAAAATGAAAAATAAAAATTGGGTGTGGAAATTAAATAAATCGTTATATGGACTAAAACAAAGTGCACACAATTGGAATTTAACACTCCATAATTATTTAATAGAACAGGAATTTAAACAATGCCCCGTAGACGTGTGCATGTATACCAAAAATGTAGGTAATAAATTGTTGATTTTGGTTTTTTGGGTTGACGATATATTACTCGCCTCAAACTGTGACAACACTTTAAGAGATGTTAAAAATGAATTAAATAAAAAATTTAAAATGGCCGATCTTGGACGACTGTCATGGTTCCTTGGTATAAAATTTACCTGTGAAAATGAAACTATAACTATGAACCAATCACGATACAGTGGAAAAATTCTGCTCAAGTTCGGAATGCAAGATTGTAAGCCGTGTTCAACTCCCGTCGAAATGGACATAAATAAAAATATAGGGACCGAAACAAAATTCATAGATAACCGAATATACAGGGAAATGGTAGAGAGCCTCATCTACTTGATGACCACAACAAGGCCTGACATATGCTACACTGTAACAAAGCTACCTCAAAACTTATCGAAACCCACACTTAAAGACCTTAATTGTGCAAAACAAATCCTTCGTTACCTAACAGGAACCAAGGAACAATTTTAAGATTTAAAAAATCCACATATCCTCTAAATTTAGAAGGCTTCTCGGATTCAGATTGGGCTAACTCTGAGGATAGAAAGAGTATAGTGGGGTATTGTTTTAGACTGTCAAAGACTGGACCTATGATCTCTTGGAAAACTAAAAAGCAACAAATTGTTGCCCTTTCTACTTGTGAAGCAGAATATGTGGCTCTTACTCATTCCGCGCAGGAGGCAATTTTTCTGAATACCCTTCTAAAATATACTTTAAAACCAGATCTAAGTAAAAAACCTATAGTAATTCATTGTGATAATCAGAGCAGTATCTTATTAGCAAATAATTCTATAATTCATCAAAGGTCGAAGCATATTATCAGATATCATTTTATAAGGGATGAAATAAGAAAAAAATCTATTACTCTTACTTATGTGACATCTGAGAATAATATAGCCATAGCCAACATTTTCACTAAACCTATAAAAAGAATAAAATTAAGATATTTTATAAACGAACTTTTTGGAATCTAATTATGAATAAATCTCTTTTCAGAAACCCAAAAGGAGAAGCATGAACAGTTAAAATCACACAAAAAAAAAAAAAAAAAAATTGTCCTGGGCACGACGTTAAACTGCGACCATTTCTACCTTACTAACCAAATTAACCAATTAATACCTAACATAATGTTTCCAGTTTTTGTCACAAAAAAAAAAAAGAAAGAAAAAAAAAAAGCCACTTGTTAAAACCCTTTTGTAAATTTCCTATTTTGTCAAATAGTTCTTTTTGTATCTTTTTTTTTGGCAAAAATTTGTTAAAACAAAACAAAAATGTATATTTGTGAATTTTTGTGCATATGTTTATATGTATTTGAAAAGTATTCTATTCGTATGTTTGTATATATTTAAAAAGTGTTTATATGTATATGTATAAAAAAAAAAAAATGGCTTCTTTTTGCACACATTATACCAATATATTAATTATTTTTGACCGATGAGAATAAAGACAAATTCCCATAAAACCAAAAGAAAAAAAAAACAAGCAATTATTCTATTGGCTTATTTTTCTTTGTTCATTTATTTTTTATTTATTTTTCTTTCCTTTTCTCAAGTGAAACCAAAATTGAATTCGAAAGGATTTTTCCATTATATCAAAAAAGGGTTTATGTAAAATGTTTTTGACGCCTAATGGGGGTATGAGACGAATGGATTCACCAATCATTTTTATAACCAACGGCTGTGCTAAACAACCAATCAAAATGTCGCAAAATTATTATAAAAATCGTCGAATTTTGGATTCAATCAGTTCGCCATTTGCTACGTCATGGACCGCATTTAATTCTTCGCCGCCATCTTGGTTATTGATCTGAACTACGCCGCCATCTTGGTTACTGATCTGAACTACGCCGCCATCTTTGTTCAACATAATATCTCAGAACTTAAGAGGTTAACTATGCGACGGACCGCATTTGATTCTTGGTCGCCATCTTGGTTACTAATCTGAACTACGCTGCCATCTTTGTTTAACACAATATCTCAAAACTTAACTCCTAGTAGCAATGACTAATCCCATGAAAACATAAAACTCCAAAAGCATAAATAGGTTATCTGAGAAACCATCAAAGTCACATTTGTTGTAACGCTCTTGCAAATGAAACATTTACGTAACGTTGGATATGTGCAGTTGTATATCTTTAGCTAACAAATTCTCTTCTAAAAAAATTAATCATTATGAATTTTGGAAGACAACTACTAGGGGTAAGGAGTCAAAATGTGGATTATACTTAGTTTCTTATGCAAAGGCAGGTAAAAAGAGGGTGGAAATTTATAAAAATTTAGATAAATTCTGATTTTTGTGAAAGTTTAAAAATAGCTACCAGACCAATTACTAAATATTCATCAAATTGCAGTTTCTTTGGAGTATTTTAAAGGCTTTTAGGGGGCATAATATTGACACAATCTGATTTGATACTTTAAATAGGTTTGTATTAAATTTGATCCATAGCACTGGTCAACAACAAATTTGTTGTATTTTTCAGAAGTTGTTGCGTTATGGCCACATGTTTTTGTTCACATATATGCATATTTGGAGCATTTTAGAAGTTGGTTGGAGTAAAATGCCATGCCAAATAATTGTCTTGATTGGAAATAATTATTCTAATCACAAAAGTATTCAGGTCCGATAGTTCTGATTAGTGATTATGTCAAAAAGAGATCAGTCTGAAGTCATAAAATCTTGAAATCTTCCAAAAATTAGTGCGGCATCTTGCTTAGCATTATATGTAGAAGGACTGGTATGTGCAGGAGAAATCGGTGCCTTGCAAAAAAAGGAACGTCATCAACGACTTTCTGGTGGGCAGAGACAGAATAATCTTCCCACTACTGCACATCAGATTTGGTTTAATCCAGCAGTTCACCAAAACTCTGGACAAAAATGGTGACTAGGTCACCTACTTGTACCAGGCTTTTCTAAGATTGACCATAGAGAAGTAGATAGTCAGCATTTTTGATGGTCCTCAGAGTTCCAGTGTTCAAAAACTATGAATGAAGTGGAACTGGAAGCATGAAATTCATTTGTTCTGATAATGAAGAACTTTCTTGGCAACAAAAAGGCCAGAAACTACGCAGAACTTGTCAAAAACATGATGACTTCTTTCAGAAACCTGGCCTGCAACATGAACGTCAAGATGCACTACCTATTTCCACATATGGATCAATTTCCTAAAAACCTAGCTTTAATGAATGACGAGCAGAGGGAGAGATTCCATCATGATCGGAAAGAGAGGGAAACCAGTTATCAGGGTCACTGGGACACTCATGATGGTTGACTACTGTTGAGCATTCCAGGATTTTGAAAAAAAAAAAAACAAAAAAAAAAAAAACGGAAGTTCAAGCTCTGAAGTTTGAACAATGGTGAAGCAACATGTAATTTATATGTATTTATCGATGTCCACCATTATTTTATCAGGTAATCAATATATGTTGTTGACAAAACATCTTTTTCTCTTAAGAACATATTTTGGATATGTGTTGACAAAAATCAGCTCATAATGCCACAGAAATGAAACTGATTTTGTCACAAGATCTGATATTTTTCAAATCAACTTAGCATAAAACCTGACCTGATGGAGAGTGTAAAATTATCCTAAATCAGTTGTAGAAATCTAGACAACATTCAAAAAGTAAAAAAATGTTGCCCAGTATAATCATTAGATACCAATTAACATGATTCCCTAAATTTCAATTTCTTCTTAAGATCCCTTATGCTTACATCTTAAATCTTAAACATTTTCTAGAATCAAATCATGAATGGATTTGGAACCAAATTAGAATATGGATTCTAGACATGAGATTAAGCAGCATATCTTGATTTTAATCTTCATAAGGGAACAAAGATGAACATAAGCAGCTGCTAGATTTAAAGGTAGGTAATGTAGGTTATATTTAGTTTAATTTAGCTTTATACAAAGGAGGAGATGAAAGCCTTATTTGAAAATTCAAATATCTCCAATTTTTATGAAATTTTAACAATACATATTAAATATCAGTTAATAAATATTACTGAAATTTGAGTTTCTTTGGAATATTTTAAAAGAATGTTCACATTCATAATCTGGACATAAGTTTTTATTTGAAAGTTTAAATATTTCAGATTCACATTTTCATCCATTGCCAGTTTATAACAATTAAACAAAATTCCCAAGATTTCAATTTCTTAAGAACCTTTAAGTTTAAGCCTAAAATTTGGAACATTTTCAAGAATTAAAATCATGCAATTGATTTTGATCAAAATTGGAATAAGGATTCTAGACATAAGGTTTGGTAGCATCATATGTTAATCATAATCTTCGTAAGTGTAAAAGTAGTGCAAAACTGTTTGGAGAATTATTTTCACCTGGGGCGGCTATTCTTGTAGTTGATACATAAAAAAAAAACAGCAAAAGAAATAAATATATGTATATTTTTATTTTATTATATATATATATATATATATATATATATATATATATATATATATATATATATATATATATATATATATATGAAATACGATTTATTCATTCATATATTTTACAATGTCCAAAGTTGACGCACACGAAAAAAAAAAAAAAAAATAGCACATTCTTGTTTTTCATTTTGTGAAAAAAAAAAAAAAAAAATTTCCCTGGTCTTTTTCTTATAAAACATAAAATAGTTTGTTTGTCCAGATTCATGAAATTACAGAAAAGTGTCTACTCAGTCTTGCTAGATTGTGTAAATTTTGTAGTCTTTTCCTTTCTTTTTGAAATCAATGTTCTTTTTTTTCACAATCTAACCAAGGAACAGCTGAGGAGACTTTATTCTATATCAAGTTTTTTGGTTTCTCATGAAAATTTTATTTTATTTTGCTTGTTTTGTTTTTAGAGAGAGAGAGAGAGAGAGAGAGAGAGAGAGAGAGAGAGAGAGAGAGAGAGAGAGAGAGAGAGATGTGTACATATTTGTATATTTTTTGTTTTTATTTATATCAAACCAGTCAATTTTTTCAACTTTTTTTTATACATTGGCACATCTTCATTAATTCTCCCTAGAAACGTTTTCAGCATATATCCACAGATACGAATATGCATATGTGGTCACTATTCACCTAGTACATGTGCAATTGTGTGTGTGTGTGTATGAGACATCTGTATGGGAGAGGGCGTACAGAAAGTTTTTCTGGGAGGACCATAGAAATATATCGTCAATGTGATTCTGAAGAGCGTCAAACCTTGAAATATTGTTTGCCAGCGTGCGTGCATATCTATACGACAAATATTGCCAATTCATACATACATGAATTCTTGAAAATTCAATGATTACTAAGTTTTACTACCTTCCAATAACTCATTACACATTTGTATCTCACAGTGCTCAACATTTTACTTTAAAAACAGAGCTAATTATAATAATCATAATCGAAATACACACGTATATAGTGCAATTCAGTGTTTTAGGAGAAATAACAAGAGTGCTCAATTACTTGTGCAAGAGCACATTTTTATTCAATTTTTATTCAATTAGTTTGATCATACATTGGTACTTTCTGTTTCAGAAAAAAACAAAAAACAAACACTGGAAACTCAAACCACAGGGTACAAAATGTAACCTGACTGATTCATCAGTCAATGTTGTGATATTATAAACTGACTGATGAATCCGTCACATTTTGTATTTTTAATCTTGTGAGTTTTCAGTGTTCCTGTAAAACAGAAGGTACAAATGGAAGATCAAATTAATGTCAACTGTCCATATATATATATATATATACATACACACACACACACACACAATATATATATATATTTAAAATAAAAATCCAGTCAATCGTTCCCAATTATATTACGTATAAAACTTTCTTTTATACAAATATTTTTTGGACTACACATTTGCATACATATTTTACTCCAAAGTGTAAATCAGCTAAACCTTAAACCTGAGGAGTTTTAGCTGATTTACAGTTTGAAGTAAAATACGTATGCAAATGTGTAGTCCAAAAAATGTTTGTATAAAAGAAAGTTTTACGACGTCTAATAAATATATACGTCTAGAAATGTGTAAAAATTATTTTGTTACAAAATTATAATAGAATGGTTTATTTATTAACATCTCTCTTGAATTTTTTAAATTCAAATTTTAAAAAATTTAATTTAAATATTAGGCTTCATTTGTTTTTGGAAATTTATTTCTAGTTGATTTGATTTGAATTAATTTGCTTTTAGATTATCACGCAACTCGTACATACAAATATAATTTTCTGAATTGTCAATATTTGTTTTATAGTGTCAGATATAACATGCACTATTTTATTGTTTGTGTGTTACTTTGACGAGAGTGCTCAATCACAATGATAGATCACACACACACACACATATATATATATATATATAAGATGCTGAATCAGCAATAGTGTCTACAAATATCAAGCTACTTGTAATCCTTCACATGAAAGATCCTAAGTAGAACGAAGCTGACAGTCACTGTGAACACTTTTTGTGTCTATATTATTTATGTGTATAGACGCAAATAGTTGCGGATGTATCTGTGTAGAGAAAATAAAATTTATTTTTTATACCTTTCTTAGCGACCGCTCCAACAGCGGCTGCACGTGACAGTCGAGTTCAGAATTGCCACTTTGTTGGCAATTCTTGTTTAGCCAGGCGATTGGCAACTGTTCATACATTTCACTTGCCTTAGAAAATGGTCGGAGTCTTTCCCAGGCTGACAATACTCTGTCAGAGTCCTCTCGCGCGGATAACAAAGTTACCAGGGTAGTATAATGCTTCATATCTTCAGATCCGCCAACAGTATGCCTCCTCCTGCCTCGGACTTTCCGTCGAGGAACTGCAGGAGGTGGGGATGTTGAACGCTGTTTCTCGTTAGTGCTTGCTTTCCTTACATTGCTAGACAGAAGAGGGTTCACATCGGCCTTTGTCGCAAGGTCCCTCGCCATTAAAACCGAAAACCCACTTTTGTTACTGCCACTGCTGTTGTTATCAGCACTGTTGGAACCCAACGAACTACCTTTGTCGTAATAAGTCTTAAGGTTCTTCTTTCGCAAAAAATAATCCTTCGGCATTGATGGTGTGTCCGTTATCGATGATAAATACCGAATTCGTCCATCAGCGCTGATGGTTGATCCGTTGTTACGACGTTGGGCAAACTCTGATGATGCAAGGTGGCTTGCTGCAATAGGAGCGGCTCCGTGGGTAATGATAGCCCTTTCGCCTGGAACATGTGGGGCTGGGTTTGAGCTGCTGCGGGTGAAGCGAGATGCGATACCGATTTTAGTCTCTGATTTCTGTGACCGATGAAGACTGGGATCACGAAAACTGTCAAACATCTCAGAGTTCTTCTTCGCCTGCCAACTATATGCAAGCCCTAGGTTGAGCATCCGCGTACTTTCCATGTGAGAATCGCCGTTAAAGTCTCTCTCTTCACCAGTGACATCATTGACGATGCTGATTGGACCTGCATCTGTGTACCTTGACATTGTGGTCGGAGCAGGACTTAATGCCATGGTTGGAGGTGGAAGTGACGCCAATGGTGAAGGTGAAGTTGACGGCAAGACTGAACTAGCTGTGCACCGGGGTCGGGAATTACCGTTAAGTTTATATTTGCTCGGGTTGAGCAAGATTTTCAGCTTTTGGTCGAACGTAGTCGTGAGGCTGGTGAGCAAGTCGGACCCATCCTCAGAATCGGTTGACGCACAAGACAAGCGATTTTCATGCTTGTCATAAAAGTCTATCATTGAATCGAGGGAACCACGGCGCACACCACTACCGAGGCCAACACACAGATCACTTTCTTGCAGGGGGCTGCTATCAGTGTCACAGAATTTGCGTGAGTTCGAACTCGAGCACCATGGCTGAGTAGAGTCCAGAACAGCTTCCAAAGAATTGGAACGCTTGTTGTTGTCTAATCCGGCCGGATGATATGCACGTTTGTCCGACGATTTCGTGTTCCCCACGCTAACAAAGTACTTTCCCCCAACAGCTTCGTTTGTTTTGGTAGACGAAGTTGATGGGGACAGTGTCAGCCATCCCTTCCCTGAAATAGGTTGCTGGAAGACAGAGTCAATGCCGTCAAATAGAGTGCTGTAAGGTGTGGAGGTCAGCGAGTAGCCGCCCGTGTAGGATGACAAGATATGGTTTTTAGGGTTCAAAAGATCTTCGATACTGTGTTGGTCCTCAATTTCAATCTCTTCTTTTGTACGTAAATATTCCTGATCGATTTTTTTGAATTCCATCCGTCTCTGTTCGCTCTCACGCTGGTGCTGCGCGTCTAATTCCCGAAGCGCCCGTAGACTATCAAGTCTATCTTCACTCAAACTATACGTATGATTCAGACTTTGAGAGAGCTCCAGTTCGTCACTCTTTTCAATAAGTGACTCGTTTGAATAATGACGTGATAAATGACACCGCATCTCTTGCGAACTGCCATGAACCTTAGAAAGAAACGTAGAATCCATCAGGTCATCATTCCCAATTGAAGATGAGGAGGCTGATGCTTTGCGCTCACTTGTTACACGACTAGAGTAGGAAATTGTATCCAGCTGGCTCTGTGATCCATTTGAATTTAGATCCGTGAGGCTAGCTTGGATTTTTCCCTGGCGTTTCGCAACTTCAGCATCAATGTCTCGTTCTTCATAGTGGACTGTTGATGGCAGGGAGGCATCCACTTCATCCAGACTCTTCTTGTCTAGGCCTTGCATTTTTCGATGGGCTGCTGCTATCATATCCTCAAGGATGTCCCTCGGATTAATTTCTTCAACTTCTTCTGAAAAATTAAAAGAAAGATAAATTAAAATAAGTTTAGAAAAGTAAATCTTCAGCTCTCTATTTATTTACATATATCCTTTTTAATTAACACTAATATATATATATATATATATATATCCCTTTTAATTAACACAAAAGTTGTATTAATAACTCAATAGTGTATATATTACAAGAGTTCAAAATATAATTTGATAAAATGTTCTGAATCTATACTCCAATAATTTTTTTTTTCTTTTGTGTGTATTGATATTCATATTAAAACCCCTTTTTCTATTTATTTAAAAAGAAAATACAATTTTCTTATATATGGGTCGTGCAATTGCATTCATCTACAAAAGATTTAGCTAATTTGCATATTCTTTTAAACATTCATTTTAATTAATTCCCAATTAGTATTTTTGGTTTTATTATGTGATGATCATCTTTAGTTAACTATTACGTGTAATTATATTCATGGATAGCGTATTGTTACCACATCAGTGCTGGTGCACTAACCACTAGCCTCTCCATCTTGGACAAGATACAGAAAGAATTTCTAATTTAATAGGTTTCGCACTGTCTGCCAAGCTCTAGTGCATGTTGCATTGTCACATACCTATGCTTATTTTACAAGTACTTCTGTAGAATGTGCTCCAATGAACTAACTGCACTTGTACCCCTGTCAAACGAAATACACCCCCACCCAAACACTTTATGATCAATGTTCCTAGATGTCAAAATATTTTCAAACAGTTTGCTTCCCCAGACTGCTTACCTTTGAAATTCCCCCTTGGCATCCACTTTCCTCACTAATACCAACATGCAGAAATTTACATGTAATGTGAACAAGCATCTTGCTGGTCAACTCCTAATACAGGTTACCCCTTATAAATCTGACCCCTATCATAGGAACCTATTATGCTTTAAGTTTTCTATTAGAGGAAGTTGATTGTTTTCTAGTGTTACCTAGAGGAATTAGAGGAAAAATAAAAGTCTTGATTTTTTTCTAATTCTTTCCTCAGATCGTTTGCCTTTGAAATTCCCTGAGTGAACCAACATGCAGAAATTTAAATGTAATGTCAACAAACACCTTGTTGATTACCTCCCCACCCAGATGCATCCATATAAATCTGGCTGATATTATGGTAGAGTCAGTGGCAATATTCTTTATTTGAGGAGAAAAAAAGTTAAAAAGAAAAAAAAGAAAATTTGAACACACACACGCCTGCCATATTAAAGACCCTCAACTTTCTTGTGATTTTCTGAGTGTATGGGTGGTGTCATTGACAGTAAATTCCTCATTTTTAGAAGGCGTTAAAAATATCCTTCTGGGAGCAAATGGGAGACGACAACAGCACTTGTAAGATCAAGACAAAAGAGTTATTCAGTAAAGACACTTTGAATTCGAAAAGTGAATGTGAACCGATATCTTTTTTATACTCATTTACTGATACAGGTCTGGCTCTTCAAGGGAGAAAAATGAGACAGGGCACCCGGAGAAGTGTTGGGAGCGGGGGGGGGGGGGTAGCTGCCAGCAGTTGCATTTTGTCAAGAATGTTTGGAATGGCAGATCGTTTAGGAGAGGAAGCACCCCCCACCCACCTTCAAAAAGAGGAAGGGGCAGGTTAGAGGTGTGTGAGTGTATGTGGGGTGGGGTGGGGGGTCCTAAAGAAAAAAAACAAAAAACAACCAAGACTGAAAAGAAGAGGGTTTAAGGTAGAATGGTAGATGACATGATTAAAAGTTGGTGTTTAAAAAATGCACACATCACAAGAAGAGAATATTTACGATTAGGGATGTCTTATTTCTTTAAAAGCAAGGGAAAGAGAGAGAGAGAGAGAGAGAGAGAGAGAAAGAGAGAGAGAGAGAGAGAGAGAGAGAGAGAGAGAGAGAGAGAGAGAGTAAGAACGAAAGTGAATAAGAGAGAGATGAATATTAGGTTGGTGCAAAAAATGTCGTTTTTTATCAGATATATACGCAAAAAAAAGACATTATTTTTTGCACCAACCTACTAAATAGAGAGGGATAAAGAGAGAGAAGGAAAGTGAGAGAGAGAGATAGAGTAATAGAAAGAGAGAAATAGAAAGGGATTAAAAGACAACGAGGAAGTAAGAAAAAGTGTGTGTGAGAGAGCATGGGAGCAAGAGAGATAGAGAGCAAATAGAAAATATAAGTAAAAGAGAACAAGCTCAAAAAAGCGAGAGAGAGCAAGAGAATGAACATAAGAAAAAGAGAGGGCAAATAAAAGAGGAAGAGCATGAGTAAGGAGAGAGAGAGAGTAAATAAGAGAAAAAAGAGTTGTCTTAACAAGCACATACAGATGATGATGATGATGATGATGATGATATTTGGAGCCATTCTTCAGTGGATGTTGATTACCCAACTCATAAATTGCATTTATAAAGAATAATTGTGTAAATAAGCTGTCAGAATAAACTGACGAGAGTGCAGGGGATGGGGAGATGGGATGTTCTTTTTCTTTTTTTTAAATGCATTTACATGCTTCATTTTCAAACGCCAATTCCAGCAGGTTTGATGGCCTCCATTTAAAATGGTACGTTTTGATTTGTAGCCTTCTCGGCTTTCTCATCCCAGGAACGAACGGATGAGATTGCATACGACAAAAACAAATGCAACGGCTTCATTAGGTTCAGATTACATTTTGATTAAACTTACACTATCTTCAGATAAGTAAAAGCTGCCATGAACTTGAGGAAAGCATAATACAATATGAATGAGATAAAAATAATGAGTTAGAAAAAATAAACAAGCAATAAATAGGGGCGTGAGAAGAAGATAAAAACAGTAATATTGTAAAGCAATTCAGTGTTGGTTATATTGAACAAACTAAATTACATTTGGACACTTGAATATCCCATCCAAAATTAGACAGGTTAAACTTGATTCCTTGTTCTACATATCATTTTCAGCTTTGGAATCTCCCATTAGTCAGCATTCAGCTGATAATTCTGATATAAAATAGAATCGTTCAAAGTATTGCATAGAGCAGAATGTTTCATTTTAAAATTTTCGAATCCCTCTCTTTGTAAATAGAAAAACTTTTGGGGAAGAAGTTAATTGGCCTCTTTGATTTTTTTTTTCTTTTAAAATCGTTATATTAAATTTATTTCAAATGCTTATTCTCCATTTCCTCATTTTTTCTCATTCTCACTTATTAAATAGATTATTTTAGCAAAAATTCTAGAGAATAATTTTCTAACACTTTTAGTTAAACTATGAATTTTGTACTTTGAAACAAAGATATTTTTTTCCAATATCTCTAATGATGAAATTGATATTAGTAGAAAGTGTAGAAATAGCAAACACAAACAATGGACTAAAAAAAAACAAAAAAAAAACAAGCTGGACCCTTCGATATATCAATGGGTTGTTCACATTCAGCTGAGATGACAAATCTCACAGGATTTTACATCTTATATAACATTACTAGGGATATAGAAGTTGAGATAATAAGTCTTTATATGGATGACAGCCTTCTTATAAAAAAACTCAGATGGTCTAAAATGCAAAAAATTTCAAAGTTATCCTAAAAGAAATGAAAAGAATTAAGATTAAAGTGGATATAACTTCAAATGTGAAAATAGTAAATTTTCTGGATGTAACTTTTAACTTAAGTAAAAAAAATATACAAACTCTATAAAAAAGAAAATACAAATTCATGTTCCACTCTTAAATCACTCAAAACCTATAATCCAACATAAATCTATTGGTAAAAGAATCAGCAATAACTCCTCAAAGAATTTTTTCATACTCATAAAACCTTTTATGATAAAACTCTAAAAGATGATAGTTACAAAAACACTCAACTAAATTACACTGAACCTATATCATTCAGTAATCTATTAAAAAAAAAAACGAAAGGAGAAAAATTATCTGGTTTACACCTCCTTTTAACCTAATGGTAAAAATTAATCTTAGCAAAAGATTTCTAAATCCTGTTACACTTTCCTCCTAATAATATCCTTTATAAAATTTTTAGTAAAAACATAATCAAATTAATTTACAGTTGTAGCGATAACTTAGAAAAAGTAATTAAAAGACATGATAAAATCTCAAGTGATAACATTGACCTAAATCAAAGTAAAACAAAATGTAATAAAACATGTAGTTGTATAAATAAAATCAGAATGTCCCTTTGAACAGAAGCATTTAAAATCAAGCTACAGTAACCAAGAAATATTCTACTATAAATAAATATATTGGTATTGTGGGAAATACCTTTAAGGAAAGATAAACTGGTTATAAATGTTCCTTCAATGATCCGAATTACATATCCAAAACATCACTTTCTATATATTACATAGAACTAACTAATCAAAACACCAATTGTCAAATGGGATATTTTAAAAAACAACACTTATCAATCTGTAAATTTACCTTGTTATTTATGCCTAAATGAAAAATAATGTATTATTAGATTTAAAGATAGAGATAAGCTTCTAAATAAAAAAAAACATGAGACATCAATTGTAAGCATTACAAATTACACCTTAGACATCTACATTAAATTCAACATTAATATCAAATATCTTATTTGCAACTCGTGTATTTTTAATTTATTCTCTATCATATTATTTTACATTTTATTATTCCATGAGTTATTATTTTAAGGTTTAATTAATGTTATATTCAATATTATATATATTTTATTATCATATCATTATTTATTACAGCTATTTTTATCAATTTCTTATATATGTGTGTGTGTGAGATGAGAATAATGAAAATACTATTTTGACGAGATAGAGATAAAAAAGAACCAAGTTATGTGTTCAATGTTTTATCTTTATTGTAAGACATCGAGAAGACTTACAATAAAGACGAAATGTTGATAATATATATCTGTGTGTGTATATGTATATATATATATATATATATATATATATAATATAAAGCTGAATGTCTGTGTGTATGTGGTCACGAACAGGCTCCTATATGGTTGACTATTTTAAATAACTGATTACATATAATGATAGAAGATGTATCGAGACACAGGAATGGGTATGTTTGATCTGGCAGAATGGTGGTTCATTAAAATTGTGGGGTCTGCGTTCACGCTTGGTCCACAAAGTATGGAAATAAAAAATTTAAAAATTACAAAAAAAGTTTACAAGTGTTTTTGATATAGATGTACATAAGAATACTTTGATAAGTATGTTTTAACTTAAATAGGGATGGTATAATAAAATTGTGGGATTTGCGTTCGTGCCTGGCCTCCATAGAATGGAAATAGGCACAAACTTTAATAAAGACTTTTCATATCTATCTGCATAAGTATACTTTGATAATTATGTTTCAGTTTGAAGAAATATGGTATAATAAAATTATGGGGTGTTCGTTCATGCCTGACCTCCATAGAACGGAAATATGTCACAAAGTTTAACAAGGTTTTTTAATATAGATCCACAGAATATTGTGATAAGTGTTTCAGTGTGAACAGGTATGGTATAATAAATTATGGGGTTTATCTATTTTATTTTTACTTTCATCATATTTTGCTTTGGTTTTGATACGCCCAAATTCGAAGTTATCTCTTTACAACCCTTCCTTTTCATAACCTATCATAAATCAGAGTCCATTTTCTGTAGGCTGCTTGTAAACCCAGTCAAGGACGGGTACTTTTGCTAGTACATATATATATATATATATATATATATAGTTTTCTACATAACACAATGTCATTAATCTATAGATATATATATATATATTTTTTTACTTCATTACCACATTTTTACATACTTTTAGTTAATGCATTATTATTTAATATTATATTAATATATTATATTATTCTATCATTGACTCTTATAAGTCTAATATCATTTTTTAATATTCTATTGTATATATTCCTGTTATTCTCTTTATTGCTATATATTTTTTATTAATGATTATCAACATTATGTTTTCTTAAAGAATAAAATTGATTTTAAATGACTTTATTACTCTTTGATATTAATTTTAAATTAATTTTATTTTGAACTTCCATCATAATTTACTTTTTTATATACATCTTTAAAGGAAATTAAGTCAACAAATTTTATTTTTATTCTTGAATAATAAAAACAAAAGCAAATAACTATATAATGCTAAGTAGTCAGGGATAATACCTCCCCTTCCCTTATAGCTAAATAAATATATAATGCTTATTAGCTAGAGAATATAATCACTTCCCCTCCATGTATAAATAGTGTACATGTCAAATGTTTCAGCAGCCTCGTACTGTTTTGAGTTAACCTATTTTGCTTCATGGAGTTCAGAGAATCAGCACCAACTTTTGCATGGACATATATGAAGATTTACACTTTTTTTTTTCTCATTGAAATAAACCATAGTCAGACGGAACAGCATCTGGACTATAGAGTGGATGCAATAGAACTGCTACATCATCCAATTCTTCAATCGTTTTGCTGGTATTTCTGCAGGTATGCACTTTTGCATGAAGGTTGCTAATTTAATTTTTAAAGAAACTGAAGAAACCTTTTAAGAAAGGTCACTCTCTGATTATAAGACTGTGAGTCCCAATGGCAAAAAAGTTGAAACTGTGATGAATTTCCCAATCTGGGCGGCCAGATCCCTATAAGTGTAGTGAGACGGAAGCACAAAAACTGATCATTTTTTTTCAACAACTCCAATCAATTTCAACTAAGAAAGTAAAACTTAAGAAAAAGACACGGAATGCATATGTGAGGATAAAGGAGATTCTTTAATGAAACAAAAATCATCCAACTCCCCTACCCTCCTCATGAATCATTTGGAGTAGAAAAATAAACATTTTCAGTGTTCAGAGTGATCTGTCATAAGAGAGAAAATCGATTTAAAAAAAGTCAATTTTAATAAAAAAACTGAAAACTTGTATGAAAAACTATTGATTTCAGCAGAAATCCAGTTTTTTTTCAGATTAAAATAGTTAATTCTGTGAAAAAGCAGAGAACTCACATGTGGAATAGGAATTTGTGTTGGTGCCTTGCAAAAAAACAAAAACGGTGCCTGTTTTTACTCAACATAAGCCACTACAGCCAACTGAACCAAACGAAAATGTATGTAAATGAGTAAAAGACCAACTATTATAGTTTAGTTAACCAAAATTGCTCAGAAATGCCTGGGAGCAAAGTCGCAGTTAAAGTAACAGCACAAGTGTGTAAGCATCGATGTAACACCAAGGTTTTTTGCTTAACTGTGTAAGCTGCTCCACATAGTTTCCACAATCGAAGTCCTAAAAATGAATCCAAGATCAAAGACTCAATGAGTGAGTTATTAATCATAAGAATCCAAAAGTTATAAATTTATAAAGATGGCCGACCTTATAAAAAAAAAAAATAGCCCCTTTATCATTTGAACAACATACGCTTGAATTTCTAGGGTGGCATCATCTGTTGTAGCAATGAAAATGATCCTACCCAATCACCGTTCATGGATGCAAATTTGTCAGGGTCCCCCCCTCCCCCTCCCCCCAACACATGACAATCGTGATAAAAAACAAACAGAAAAAAACAAAAACAACAGAAAAACTTACCAAGACTGTCACCATCAGGTGATGCAACAGAACTTGAATTGGGATTATTACAAGGTGGTATCGTTTCAGCTGCTCCATTTTCCTCAGTTGGAACATGGCAGTCTACATCCCAAGAACTAAAGAACCAATCCGGCTGCAAAGTTAAAAAAAATAAAATAAAATAAAATAAAAAAAATAAAAGTGGAAACGATTTAAAATTATATAATAACAAATTTGAAAAGATTAAAATTATATAATAACAAATTTGAAAAGATTAAAATCATAGGATAACAAATTTGAAAAGATTAAAATCATAGGATAACAAATTTGAAAAGATTAAAATTATAGGAAAACAAATGTGAAAAGATTAAAATTATAGGAAAACAAATTTGAAAAGATTAAAATTATAGGAAAACAAAATTGAAAAGATTAAAATACTAGGAAAAAAAATTTGAAACGATTAAAATTATAGGAAAACAAATTTGAAAAGATTAAAATTATAGGAAAACAAATTTGAAACGATTAAAATTATAGGAAAACAAATTTGAAACGATTAAAATTATAGGAAAACAAATTTGAAACGATTAAAATTATAGGAAAACAAATTTTGTAATGTTGTACACTTTTATCCAACACATTGTGGACTCAGTCGCAAAGGGGACAAAGAATGGAAAAGAACTTAAACTCACTTTTTCTTTGTAACAACATTTATTTCCTCATTGCTACATTACTGCTGTGACATCCTTCACATGATTGTCTTTTTGAGCGTCATTCATGACTTGCATGTGATCTTGAATGTTCTCCACGTCTCTAACGTGATCTTTTCTCTTTTTAGCCTTTGTTTTTTCTTTACTGGTGACGTCATTTTGCATACATTTTTATATGTGCGTCTGTGCCATGTTACACTTTGAAACAATTCAAATTATAGGATAAATTTGAAAAGATTCAAATTATAAGATAAAAAATTTGAAAGGATTCAAATTATAGGAAAAATTGATCAAATTAAAATTATAGGGAAAGGAAATAAAATTAGAATTGTAGCTTTAATTGTTGTAGCAAAATTTGGTGTTTTGTGCAAAATAAAATGAAAAATCAGATGGAATTTTCTGTTAGAAGTTCAGTTAGAATTAGAACTACAAGGAAGTTGTGAGAGAGAAGCTAGAGAGTTCCTACCACAGGGTCAATTGTTTCATTTGTGTATAAAACCTTGTTTTCCAATGATAAAGCCTATTTAAAAATAAAAATACTTACATGCAAGATAATTCTTTCAATAATTCGACACTGGTGAGACATATCTACAGCCATGCCCTGTACGTCCTCATCAGAACGACGAATTAGAGTTGGGCCAAGAACAATGGCAAGGTTACGAGCACCCATCTAGAAAAAATATCAGACAATTAGATCATATTTTGAATAATGACTAAAAAACATAAGAAAATAAAAACAACCTAGAAAATGTAAACAAGACATGTTGATCTAAAATGGAAGAAAAGAGCTCGTTTGTCTTACGGCATATATCAATGGATCAATGGATTACTTAAGGCCAAACAAATTTGTCAAATATAATTTTATAGGTCAGATTATATTTCTAGAATATAGTGCATTATTCTTATTTAGAAGGAAATTTCACAGAGGACGCCATCATTAGTCAAAAATAGGAGAACGGAGCATCCCAGTGATATCATTCTTTGACATCCTTAATCTTTGTTCTCAACATGATTAGCCCTCAACCACTGGTGTCTAGTATCTATTTGGGGAGGAAATAAAAAGATAAAATAATTTTTGAAAGATTGGATTGAAAGAAGGTGGCATTAAAGTGCTGGATTGTATACGACATAATCATATGTATATAACATAATCATATTGACAAACCAGTTATGTTAGATCATCAAAGTTAAATGCCTTATCAGGTATGAACAACATTAGTGCGTAAATAACTGTAGTTGGTTTCTGAAAATAGAGAAAAAGAAATTGTGCTTGTTCAACTCGATGAATGATAATCAATTTCATAACCACGAGGACTTTTTTTTGTCTTCACATGTCAACTGCACTAATTGCTTTTCTCCCTAAAGAATTTTCAGTGCTTTTTAGGAATAGGTATCCAGAGATTTGCAGTTAAAAATGGAAAAGCCGAATTAGGTTCTGACTTATGAAATATACAAAAATAAAAAAGATGCACACAACTATTTCTCAGTTAGAAAGATCAAGTTCCGACTTTCACATAACTTTTTCGGTACCTTTTTTACTTTTCCAACTTTTCATTTATCTTTACTAAAACGGTTATGTTAGGGTTAGATTACGGTAAAAAAAAGTCTTGTTTCTATTGTGTAAAAATAACAAAAACATTGCAGAATGCATACAAAATAAATTTTCTTTGCAAAAAAAAAAAAAAAAAAAAAAAAAGAAGCCAAATAATACATTAGCTTTTTTTGTGAAGTTTGTTAGGGTTTGGTACGTTTTGGTGTAGCCGATTCGGCATCAGATTAACACTTCCTCATTTTAGTCAAAGTTTTTTTTATATTTTAAAAATTAATTCATTAAACAAAGATATCGTTTTTCTTTGAATAAATTTGAAATAAAAGTTTTTAAAAGAAAAAAAATTTAATAAAACAAAATAAGAATGGTGTTTATGCACTTATGTTACCATGCTATTTCTAAATAGTATTTTCAAGTTAAATTGAAGTTTCACAATATTTTTTTTTATTAAATTTTTAGGGAAAAGTACAAAATACTTACAAAACATCCTCCTGTCCCCATGTTAAGAACATTATTGTTTCAGCACGGTAATATAAGTGCATAAGTATCAAAAGCACATAAAAATATCTTAAAAGTTTTAATCCTTAAAAAATTAGTTAGAAAATAATTAACCAACAAGAGTTTTGCAAAATCATGATTTTTCTTAAAAACAGTTGAAGTGATTGTTTTTCTTCATTTTTTTTTTAAAAGTTATAAAATCTTTATAAAAATGTGACTGGTGTGGTCAACGCTGAATTGTCCCTCTACTGAATCGGAAATGCCAAAATATCCCAATCCCAGTTTGTTGATACTTGCCAGTCTCAGGAGTTTCTGTTGAAACTTGGAATTAATAATGAAAATGTTAAAATTTTCTTAGGCCATTATTCTTAAAAAGTACCCAATTTATCAATGATCCAGGATTTAAAGAGTAAACAGGACTTATAAAGTGACCATTTGGAAGTATTAATAATGAACAATGTATTAGCCAGATTTCTCATATTTTTGCTGGCTAATACAGATGGCACCACTGATCCAGACATAGAATCACGTCATGTCACGAGTTTATAAGTTTGCTATGGTGCAATAAAAAAAAAGGGTGTATGGGAGAGAAGCTAACATTTTTCTGTGCTTCTCTACGAGATATTAATGAAAATGTAATGGAGATATATTTTTTACTTGAGTTATTATCAGTTAAAAATGTGCTTCACATCTCGTTGCATAGTTCTCATTAGACTCTGTCACTACTTCATACCTTTTTCATCCAAAAAACAACCACAGGGACAACTATTATGAAGGGACTCTCCTTGCTGAATCAAATAGGATTTAAACCAAACATTGCTAATCTCATAGTCTGCAATGACATCCATTCAATCAAATATACACTGCATTGTTATTAAAAGAATGGTTATGAAAAGGAAAATGAATAATACTGAACCTTGTTCACTGAGCTGTGGTCTGCTACTTTTCGGAGATGAAGTGCTAAATGACGAAAGGTTTCAAAGTGGTTTTCGGGTAATCGATGCAATAATTGCTTGAGGCTGAGCATCCGTTTTTGTGACATTTCATATTGGTTTGTGGCAATAAAACTGGGATACAATTCTGCAGAAAAAAAGAAAAACTTTTTTTTCAATTTTTGACTCAAAATGACTGATTATATTCAGTCATAAATTTATACATGTGTTAATGAGTGGAAGGAACGATAGGAAATATTCTATGAAAGGGGGGGGGAAGCAAATGATACCGATTGAAGAGATGAGAAGGAAAAAAGATTGAAAAAGGAGATAGACAATAAGATTGAAAAAGGAAAGAAACGAAAGAGAGGAATGAATTGAGAAAAAAAAGGAAAAAAAGAGTAATAAAAGAGAGAGAGACAGAGAGAGAAGAGAAAGGGATGGGAAAGAAAAAAAGAGAGGAAGAGGAGAAAAGAAAGAGACTTACCATTGGTGACCAATGGATCTGGAAGCTTCCTGAAGAATCCCTTCAGCAAACTACTTATAACATTTATATCCGACCATTTCTCATTGTCGAGGTTGATGTAATCAATCCCCTAAAAATAAAATAAAAATGATGATCAGAAATTCAGACATCCTGTGAATTTATAATCACATACACACACACACATTTTTCAATTTAAATATAGGTTTACTGAAAAATTATTCCTTCATCAAAAAACAGATTTGTTTGGTCAAAAATTAGATTGATATGCATCCAAAACAAACATCATCATCATCAGTTTAATGTCTTGGATGATTTTGAGAAGTTCGCTTCCAAACTAACCCATGTCTTCATGTATTCTTCCAATCCATTTTCATCATTTCCTCCGATACTTTCCTTGGCTTTCCCTGTGAACTGGACCTGCTACCTCAACTGTTCTACATCTACTAACTTAGGAAAACTCTTTCAACATGGCTGTACCTTAAAAGTCTACCGTTATGCACATATCTCCTTTTCCTATCGAGATTTAATCTTTCTCTGAGGTTATCAGAACTAAACTTGTCTTTAAAATACACGTAACACAGCCATCATATTATAACACTATTTCTAGTAGTGAGGAACACTGGACTGCCTTGCTAGGCAAACTCGGTGAGTCAAGTATGATCATATAGTTTATCAAAAATCCCAGATGGCCCAAGGAATGATGAAATATTTTCATTTTGGAGATATCAGAAAAATGAATATTTCAATGATAAAGAGAAATGACAATTGTTAAACAAATCTAACTGGTATCAACAGAGATTAACTACCGGCCATCTGTCTCATATTTGAAAAAATTAAAGTTCTTTTTTTGTTGATAATGGATTTTGGCAAACAAACAAAAAAATTGGAGTGATGGGGGAAATAAATTGGAGTAGATATCAATGGAAGACTTCCCAAAAAGTTGACATAACAAAAAATAATTTAAATGACACCGGAAGGGGATTGTACAAATACAGATAGCAGTCAATAACAAATTTCTTCAGGAGAAAGAGACAAAGAGATTTCAGAAAAAAGAGGGAGGCGAAGAGAAAAGGGTGATCTCAAAGAGCTGGAGGAAGAAATAGCTGACTTCATAAAAACCAGGTGTCCGGCAAAAATCATTTGTCTTTTCCTTCCAGTCAGCCAAAGGATACAAATCTCAACTTGTAAACTATTTAAAAAAGAAAAAAGAAAAAGAAATTGAGAGCTAGTCTCCAAAATTGCTAAGTGGAAGAAGTTATTTGAAAGAATTTGATTCCAGTAAAAAAAGGCTGCATCCAGAAAACAAATTGTTTTGCTTAAGTCCAGAGAATCCCCAGATTATCTAATGTCCTTTTTTAATCCTTTGTACAAACTATATATTTAATTATTTCATGCAAATAATTTTTTTTTGATAAGAAAATGATCTTCGACATTTCGTTAATTATTGGTTGCCTGATGATTTGAAAATGACTCAATTGTTTCCAGATTTGTCCTGATACACAATGCTCAGGCTGCAGCAGGGAGAACAGAACACCAGAGCATCTATGAAGGAAGAATTCTACCACCACATCGGACAACCAATCGCCAGCTAAGAGACTTGCCTGGTAGGGTCACAGACTAGCTAGGTATGTTAAAGGTATTGCCATACAGACTTAGGGTTGTTGCCCAATTTGTGCACTCAGGGCATTAGAGTGGTAAATTCTAGTGACCAGTGAGTGTTTGGTTATATTTTGAGGGGTCCAGTTTGGTTATATTTTGAAGGTTCCAGTTTGGTTATATTTTGAGGGGTCCAGTACTAGACAAAGCTAAAGGTGTTGCCACTGAGACTTAGGGTTAGTGCACATCTTCTTGCCTGTGTGTAAGGCCTGTACCTATATTACAATATCAACATAACATTGTTTTTCTCCATGCAACACATATCCTTAACCTTAAATATCAGATTTCAGTCTATATATCATCACATTGCATATAACTGCCCAATAGATTTTTCCTTTAGTTGACAATGGCAACACTCTGCTGGTTAGTAATGGCAGAAGTTCCTTGAACGTTACTCCATCCAATTCTAATTCTTGCAATCACATTAACACTTGCTCCACCCTGTACTCCAATAGTACCAAGAAGGTAACAAAACTTTACAATAGCTTTGTCATCCAGATATACCTTCTCCACATCGGAGAATCCATCTTTATTGTCTTACACTTCTTGCACACAAACTGGTAATTATTTTGCAACCGACAACTAGCCACTGCATTTCTTGTGCATCCAATGCTTACAACAAAAAATTGCACCAGACTCTCTCTTTACAAACTGAGCAAGAGAACTTTCCTCTTTTTGGAGCTTTCCAATGCTCTACCATTTTAAATTACACCTAAAATACCGATCACAATTTGCCGAGAAAGAATTACAACTTCGATACATATTCCTTACAATGCGATGATCATCAGGAGGAGCCACTTCACAGTTCTACTCAGCAGCTCATGCATTAGTGTTAGCTACTTTTCTGTCGAAGACTAATCATTTCTTTTCAACCAGATAAAGTATGATGCCTTCTCTGCTGCGTCTTGCATGTCCCTCATAAAATTATTTAACCCTCTGTAGTCATACAACAAAAATGATTTCACAATATATTGAATCGCTTTCACTCAGTTACGATGAATTTGCAGCACTGGTGTCCTCTTAACAGAAATAACCCCAACTAACCCAGCAAGCAGCAAAATTCCACCTCTTTACTGTAAAAGTCTCCAGATGCAGGAAAGTTTTCTACTTTAATAGTTTTTTTCCCCTCGGTTTTTCCACTGCACTAATAGTACTAACATGCAGAAATTTCATTGTAATGTGAACAGACATCTTGCTGCTCAACTTCCTACTTGGGTCTTTAATTCACAGTCATCCCTTACATCTCAGTGGCTACGTGCTTTCTTTTCGGATGATTAAAGTATGTATAAGTGATGTGATGCTGTGTTTAAGATGAGACGAGAACACATACGGAGCCCACACATGACAATTCGACAGAAATACATGAATTATTTGAAAAATAGAGAAAATCAAAAGAGGACTCATCAAACAAAAACATTTTGTGCCATTCAATAATGTTTCTCTCTTTCTCTCTCTCTCTCTCTCTATATATATATATATATATAAACACACATCTCAGACTATCTATGACCCGTTGATCATAACTACTACTATTTGTTTCATATATATATATATATATATATATATATATATATATATATATATATATAATTATGTTTCAAAATTATTTGAGACGAGGGTCAAGAATTTTGATTATTTAAAATACGGTAACATCCAACGCTTTTTAGGTGCATCAAACTTCAGAATTATTATTTTAAACTGGTTTTCTTGATCCATGAGGGTTGTTATTTTTATGATAATTTTGTTTTAAAAGTGAAAAGGAATAGATTAACATAAAATTGGCCTCAATTTTGATTGTTTATTTAAAATAATTCTGTAGACGTAAATCCATTACGAATTTTGAAGTGGAAGAATCATTTTACATTAGATTTATATTGTTAAAATGTTTTTCATTAATAATGAGAGTATGACCCCAATGATTTTGACGATCATGTTTATAAATTACGATTACGATAATCAACCAATGAGAAGCCTCCAACCTTATTATAAAAATATAAAATTTTGGATTCAAATCAGTTCGCTGACAACCTCCGTCTAAAAACGACTGAATCGTGACTGCATTGATTCTTCACCGCCATCTTTGTTATTAAGAATTACTTAACACTCGAGATCGTGACTGCCATCGATTCTTTGCCGATTTGATTTACTACCGCCATCTTTGTTCAACATAATGTCGCAACACTTAACATATATTGTGAACAGAATGGCCCTCTAAAACGTTTTTCAAAACTTAATTTTTTGCAATACAAAAATTTGATATATTGAAATAAATGAAATTATAAAAATGAAAAAAAAAACAAAAAAACAACAAAACAAAGCAACAAAAAAAAGAAAAAGAAAAAGAAACAAAAGAGCAAGAGGAAGATGAAGAGAAATATAAAAGGAAAAAGGAGAAAATAAAGGAAAAAAAAAGATAAACAAAAAAAAATAACAAAAAAAAAGACAAGAAAGAAAAAAAGCAAAAAAAAAAAAAAAAGCAAAACAAAAAAAACAAAAAGACAACAAAAGAACAGAAAATTCTTACTCTATTAAGTTCTTCTTGCATTGTAGAAATGGCCAATTTATTACCAGGAACCCTGTAGACACCAACAACCTCAAGTCCTCGGGCTTCTACAATTCTTGTACACAGATCCACTATGAAAGGAACACCCTATCAAACAAAAAGAGAACAATATATAAAACAATGATTTTTGCAAACATAAATTTTCCGAAACAAAGACTAAAGGGAAAAAAAATCTGTAAATTTGGATAAATTCAGATGGGTACACGATTTAAAATGATATAAAGATTTGATTTTGTGTCACATTTTTTCTGGTCCTTATGTACTTTCCCTAACAACTGAGCTGCTAATGTTGTGGCCTTTTCTTCTTTATTACAAATTCAGGTTTCTAACTTCTTTGTTCCTCGTTCTCATTTTCTCGCACACCTTTCTCATTTTCTCGTAGATTTTTTTTTTCACTTCTAAGATTATAAAATTTTTCCCAAATCTCTTATTATAAAACTTTGTTTTTTAAACTTTGCATAGTTTCTTGACATGGTTATTAAATGTAGAACAGTTGAGGTAGCAGATTCAGTTCAGGGAAAAAAGCTAATGATGTGAGGAAGTGATAAAAATGGACTTAAGAAAAAGAAGAATAAAGAACTGTGCAGAGATTGATTGATTTGGAAGTCAATTTCTTAAAGCAATCCAATGCATGTGAAATGGATGTTGTTGTTGATGATGATGATCATCATCATCATCATGACACACTGCATATTACAAATTGATGTTTCTCACTTTTTCTTATGCCATCCACTTTTGTTATTAGCAAATCTTTTCACGTTTTTTATCACAAATTTATTGTTTGTATAATTCATGTTTGCATCGTTACTTGTTAAAATCTGACAAATATATGACAACCAAGATTCAGTGTGTCTTCCTGGTGGTTTCTTGGAGGGTCTTAAAAATGAGGGTGAAAAGAAAGAGAGGGGGAGGGAGAGAGAGAAAAAGAAATCGGAGAAAGAGGAGTGGTGTGAGAAAAGGAGGATGTGAGAGGGGGGAAACGATGAGTGAAAGCGGAAAAGAGAGAGAGAAGAGGGAAAGAAAGAAGGAAGGAGAGAGAAAGAGAGAATAACATACCTCTTTATATGGGGATTGTATGCAAATGTGAAGTGGAATTCCAAAACATCCGCTTGGTTTTGCCAGAACTGGTGCAGCGTTGTTGCCTTTCTTTTTAAATCTGTCAAGTTTTCCCTTCCAACTTTTTGTCTTAGCACCTTCTTCTGAAAAAGTGGAAATCAGCTTTTGTTACACGCACACATATGTAAATGTGTACACATACAAACATATATATATATATATATGAGTATACACAGGTATAAGGTACATATGCATATATAGACATGCATACGCAAAAACAAACATGTATATGCATATACAAAACACATGTGCATGCATAAAATGTTTGCACATAAATGTATGTATGCACATGCATACACACATATACATGTACCTTTTAAATCATCTTGCCTTTTTTCCTGTCCCTGATAACACCAAAAAGTGTTTAAAGACTTTAAAATGCTGAAGAAATTTTAAAAATGTCTTTAATGATAGAAACTCTTACAAAAAAAAAAAAAAATACATACATATATAGTCATCCATGGATAGATGAGCACCCATTCCAAGCCAAATATTGAACCTGATATGGTATACAACCATCTAGTTAATAATTGGCAGTTTTAACCACTTAACCATGGAACAGACACTATTGGTAAATGATATCTTGACAGTACTTCATTTTTTATTTTATTTACAAATACTTGTGTGTGTATGTGTATTATATATATATTATGTTGTCAGGTCATGTCATATGCTACTGGTACCATGTGACCTAATACTACCTGCCCCTCATGGTCGGGTCACCAGCGACTAAACTAGTACCTCCACCAGACTTGTTTAGTGAGGAGGGTGACTAGTCTCTCTGAAGGATTAAAAACAAGACCTTCCAAAGGGCAAATAAACCCTTTTTCAGGGTCAACGGCCAACTAGCACCGTGTGTGTTTGTGTATATGTATGTGTGTGTTGGGGTGGAGAGGGCTCCCGTAAGCCGTGGTGAAGGCAACCTTTCTAGAAGAAGCAAATCTCTGATTTAAAAAAAACACAAAGCGGGAGACCAGTACCCGCATTAAGCCGGTCTGCAGTTTAACTTGTTTTTTTTTTTTTTTTTTTTTTTTTTTTTTTTACAAAGGCATCACCACATTATCAAGGCCCAGAGGCCACTCAAGGATAAGGGTTAAAGAGTGTACAGTAGAAGTTGGTCAATATAGTAATCATTAGTAATGAAAATTTGGTAAATTTAATAACTTATATGGAACGGCTCATCAAGAACTTATTTACTTTAGACTTGAACAAAACCATATTGTAGTCAGCCGGAAAGCAGGAAAACGGAAGACAATTCCACAGGCGTGCAGTTCTAAGAAAGAAGCTTTGTTCATGGAATCTACGTTTAGGTTTAGGCACAGATAAAGAGTGGGGGAAATTATTGATAGTGTTTACAGCTAGACGAGTGTTTCTTGTGAAAGTTTGGCGAGGGGGGACCATAGATTGAAGCTCAGTTGAACACTTTCCATGAAAATAACGATACATCAGAGACAAACTCGCAACATCTCTTCTGTGAGATAGAGGTTGCAAGGAGGAGAAAAGGACATCTCCTACGAGGCTACGAAGTCTATTTTGAACTCTATCAAGGCAGGACAAGTTCTTTCTAGCAGCTCCTGCCCAGATGTGGCAACAGTATTCCATCCTTGGACGTACCTGGCTCTTATATAGATAGAGAATAGCATCAGCAGTGAGATATCTACTGGATCGATAGAAAGATCCCACCATTTTTCCAGCGGCCTTGGCAACAGATTTGATATACGTGTTCCATTTAAGATCAGGAGTAATGGTCAAGCCCAGAAGCTTGTCAAAACTTGAGGCCTCCTGAAGACGAGAGCCATTCATTTCAATTGATGACAAATGTGGATTAGAATGTTGATGATGTAAAGAGAGAAGCTTGGTTTTAGATGCATTAAAAGTAACCAGCCACTCCTTTCCCCATTGTACTACGTGCTCAAGATCAGAGGAGAGAGAATTGGAGAGAACTTGCTCGTTTACTGTCTTAGATGTGGTACCATAAATGGTAGTGTCGTCAGCATAAATGTCTACAAATGATGTAAGGATATGATTTGGAAGATCATTAATGTAGATCAGGAAAAGAGTTGGGCCCAGGATGGATCCCTGAGGGACACCGGCATTAATATTGTGAGCTTCTGATTTTTGCCCCTCAACTACTACTCTTATGAATCTATCAGAAAGAAATGATTTAATAATTGAGAAGACTTTTCCAGCTATACCATAGCTAGCGATCTTATGAAGTAAACCTTTATGCCATACCCTATCAAAGGCTTTAGATATGTCAAGAGCAATTGCCCTAGAAAGATTGCCACCGTCGAGAGATTTGCTAATCCTATGCGATATAACTGTAAGGACATCTGCTGTAGATCTAGCAGAACGGAAACCATATTGAGTGTCACTAAGAAGGTTATTTTTGTTGAGATGTTTGATTACTTCTGTATTTAATACAGATTCTAGCAACTTACTCATGACGCACAGGAGACTTATTGGCCTGTACTGAGAGGGGGATGAGCGATCACCTGAATTCTTAAATACAGGGCATACTGATGAGATTTTCCAGGGAGATGGGAAACTATTCTCCTTAAGACAACGTTTAAACAGTTTTGTAAGTATGGGCGCTAGTTCAGGTTGAAGTTTTTTGAGTACTATGATTGGAATACCATCAGGGCCAGTTGCTTTACTGGAATCAAGGTTTTTGATTAGTTTGGCAACATCACGTACAGATATACGTATATCACATAGCGTGTTTTCTGATACAAGAGGAAATATTGGGGGTTGGCGGTCTTGGTCGCAAAGGGTAGAATTAGCTGCAAAGTTCTTGACAAAGAGTTTGGCTTTGTCTGATGCTGACGAGATTACCTCAGATCCATTGATAATAGTTGGGATGGAGCACACGCTTCTGTTCAGGATTCTGTTTGCTATTTGCCAAAACTGGTGGGAACCAAGCCGCTGCTCAGCTACTTTGGACTTAACAGATTGAGCATACAACTTTCTTGCGTTCCTTATTACTTTCTTACAATGGTTGCTGGCAGTCCTGAAAACGGCTTTAGTTTCCATACATCTATTACGTTTGAAGCAGTGGAAAAAGTGATTTCTGTGCGCAATGGCAGCAGCACATTCTGGAGAGAACCATGGCTGGCTGTTAGGTTTTTGCTGAAACTTTTTAGAGGGTATGAAATGGTCAATACCTACAATTAACCATTCAGTTAGGTCTAATACTATAGAGGACACATCCTTTTTAAACATGGAATGCAGAGGTAGATCAGATATAAATGTACGGAAGCTATCCCAGTCAGCCTTAGTGTATCGATATACTGTACGATGAAGAGGTACGTCTGGGGACTTATTACATTTCATTTTTATCTTAATTGATACAACAGAGTGGTCGGAAGATCCAAGAGGCGACAGAACAGAAACTGAACATAGTTCAGGGCAAGTTGTGAGAAAAAGGTCTAGTAGGCTCGCATACTGGCCGTCATTATCGGGCACACGGGTAGGTTCCTGAACAATCTGAGTGAGGTCATAGGCAATGGAGAAATCATGACAGAACCTCCCCTCATCATCGGTCTTGTTTGAGTGGGTCAACCATTCGACGTTGTGAACATTGAAGTCTCCACATACGTGAATGTTAGCTGCAGGATAAGTAGAAAGGACTTGGTCAATTTTCTCAGATATGCTTTGAAAGATAGTAACTCCGCTGTTGTGGGGGCGATAGAGAGTAAATATAAATGCAGTAGTGTGAGCTAAAGCAACCCGGAAGCACATATAAGGTAAGTTAGGATCTTCCCTGGAGATGTCCCTCCCACATGGAAAGCTATCTTTAATATAGGCACATATTCCATGCCCATGGCGATCTTGGGGGTCAGATTTAGAAGTTAAGTTAGAGTATCCTGTAATTGCAAACTCATCAAGGGAAATAGCCTGTCCAATGCCAGTTTCACTTAAAAATAAAAGGTCTGGTTTAGTCTCCTGTAATTGGGTTTCAACCTCTGGAAGGTTAGAACGTAGACCCCTGATGTTGGAGAAGGAGACATGGTAGTAGGGGTCTACGTTGTTGCTGGCTATCTTGCTCTTGTTGGATCTCAACATTTTGAACCGAGAGAGAGACTTAGCTGTCGTACAAAGCTAAGATTATAACATCATCTGTGTATAGATACTCCCTCAGGCATTTGTTTATAAAAATGGTCCTGTGGCCATGGAAAAGTTGTGACGTGTGGAGGCTTGAAATGCTGGAAGCATGTAATAATTGATTTCAATGACTGTCTTCAGTGTCATGCCTGCTTGAGCGTGTGAATTCACCGGTAGGACTAAAAAAAAAGTTATTTTTGGGCTCATGGACTTTAAGTGTCTGACAAGACATCGCAATCATATATATTATATATAATCTGAGGTTATTATTTTCCAGAGGTTAAGTAACCAATGAAGTTTAACAAGGTTAATACAAGTAGAGCAGGCTATACTCTTTATTTATCTTTACATAAGCAGTAATATGTTGCTACACAGTCATGAGTATACTTCGGTCAGCTAATTACTAGTAAAAACAATTAAAGAGTATATATATATATATATATATATATAAACAATGATCGGTTAGCTCGCTAGACCAAACACCATATGAATATATATAAAAAAACTCAGCAGCACAAATGCCATGCATTTTAGCCTAATGATTCCCTATGAGAATGAAATGTAGACAACACTGTATAGTTTAATTGCATAAATATATTTTCATAACATATATATATATATATATATATATATATATATATATTACTCTGCAAAACAGAAATTAGAAAAGGAATATACAAGTCAAATTATCTAAAATATTGCATCAGATAGACCCCAAAAATGTCCTTGTAAATTATTTAAACATTATTTCAGAATTTATAGTTTATTCTTAACTGAATATCTGTGTCTGAGAATGTCTCAAATAAAAATCTTTGTGCAACACATGCCAGTTTATAAAAGATTAAACTGAATATTTCTTTTGTTAATTTTTGATGATGACATGGCATAAATTTTATTTGGAAAATTTGTTTTAGTCAAACATTAAACATAAATATTAAATTTATCAAATTTACACAAATATGAAATTTATTGTAAAGATAAAAAAAATCTATGTTGAAAATTATAATCCTAATATTTAATTGTATAAATATTGAACATTCACACCAAGAATATTTTTATATTTTGTGAAATAATAGATTTCATACAATACTATTTTTAAACATTTCTTAAATACCAGAGGAAAAAAATGGATCACCTGTAGTTGAGAGTGAACCAAAGGATCTTTTTACATTGGCCAACATACTGAGAGGTATATCTTTGCTATGGCTTCACCAAATATTGAACCCTTGCTTCTCAGATTGTTAGCAAACACTAAGCATTATGGCAATATAATGTCTTCTTATCCCACTCTCCATATTTTGTAATAGTTCAAACAATACAATTTAAATGGATGTTTCTGTATAGTTATGTGTCTACTATTTTTTTCAGCATAAAGCAAAAGATTAAAAATGTTTTGCTCAATTTTTAACTGAATTAAATAATATTTTATTCGAATATGGTACTTACCCCCCCCCCTCCCACAAAGGTTGTTTAATGCGCATAATCAAGAGTGCATTAGGACAGGCTCTAAAAGTTTTGCTTCCTTCCAAAGAAAAAACTTTTTAAAAAATTTAACTTAGTTTTTGTTCTGTACCTGAGGAGGTATTTATCCAACTTGAATCTACCATGTTTGCATATATATATATATATATATATATATATATATATATATTAAATGAAAGATGAGGAATAAAAGTTATATATAACTTTATTATATCATCAAAACAATGAAGAAAAGTTAAGGGGAAAATTAAGAAAAAAAACCTCTTTAAGCCATGACAGTTTGAAGCTAAATGCTTATCAGAAAAGAAAGGGCCAGAATTATACAAAATGCAAATGTAAAAAAAAAAAACTGGCAATGACATTTAGATATAACATGAGAATTTTTCTATATTTGCATAATTCTGGCACTTCTTTGAAATGCCATGGCCTAAAGAAGGTTTTTTAAAATTTTCCCCTTAACTTTCCCATATTTTTCTGATTATATAATAAAGTTATATATAACTTTTATTCCTCATCTTTCATTTAATATTATTGGTTGCTCCTCTTAATAGTGTTGAGCTTTGATTTGTTAAAGATTTACTCTTTGGTAACACACACACACACACACACACCCATCTTGAATGCCTACTGGGGAGAACTTAAATGCCTACTAGACACTATCCTCGAGCGTCTAAGGTCTCTCTGTACAAGGGTTTGTCAGAACAATCTGGCATGAGGATACTTTTTCCTAAAAGTAAACCCTGACCAAATATTCAAAATCACATAGTATTCGCTGCACAAATAAGATCTCCTCACTACGGCTACCACACAGCTTTCCGAGGAATGGTGCACCTTCTCCAAGTGATATTACCTCAAGTAATAGCACGAAGCTGGATACTCCACCAGACTAGATAAATTCTTGTCTTGGAATCCAGTAAGACCAAGAGACCAAAATAAAAGATATACTACAACGTATAAAAATGGTTAATTGGGGAGAGAAAAATTATGTTCTCAATTTCTTTACTAACTCAGTGTTTAAGAGATAAAGAACTTTAATGGAACATTCAAATATTTATGTATCTCATATAGACTTCAAGTGTAAGTTCCAGGTCGTGGGCCCCTTGATTTCTGAGAACTTTGACTGAAGTAAAATAAAACAAAAAAAAAATATATATATATATATATATCATTGGTGTCCATTGATCAAGAACCTATATATATATATATGTAGTTGTTTGTGAAAAAATTTTAATCAAATTATATTGTCAAATTTTTAATATTTGATCCTAATTGATAATAGTAAAAAAAAAAATAATTGTAATTTGTAATTAATGAAGGAGCAATGAAATCCACTAAGATACTTGAATATTTATTTTTGAAGAACACAAGAGAGATAACCAAGGATAATTTCACATAACTTTCCTTTAATTTATTTTGGTTAGTAAGGAAAAAAATGTCTCCATTACAACAATTTTCATAGCTGGAATAAGTATTTTCAGAAAAAAAAAAAGAAGATTAGTGCCAATAACTTAGCAAAAGAAAAGGAAAGGAAAAAACAAAAAATAAACTAGTTCTAATCAATTTATGATATGTCAGATGAATTTCTATTTGGGTCTGATTTTGAAAACCCAACAAGATAATGTTATATATATAAAAAAATCTAAATGTCTAATGGATTCAGCTTTTAATGTTCTTCTTAAAGAAATATTCAAATTCACGCATTATTCCTAACCAGTCACAGCGCACACAACCAAAAGACCATGAAGAAAGAATAACGAAATGAATGTCGATAAAACTTACCGTTAGTTTTTCGTCTACGCGAGTTAGGGGAATGCGTAATTTTTGGTCGAAAAGACAGGCCAGATAGTTTTTTGGAAGTCTTAGGGGGCATTTGCGGAGAGCTTTTGGTATTCGGTGCAGGTGTGACTTCGGTATCACCAATTTTAAACTGAAAAGAAAAACATTAAACAAATCTATATCTATCGTAATAACAGACAAATATATATATATATATATATATATATATATATATATATATATATAAAAAAAATTCAATTCCGACATTTAGACCTGTACTGATTGTTTATCAAGACAAAATGGCTGTAAAATTAAAATAATGAATTACTTGACATTACTTTTAGTCTGAATTAAAATCAGTTTGTTTGCTTTAGAAACAGCTTTACTAACATTCTTGGATCTGAAAAGTAAAAAAAATGACATAACAAAATAATATATATATATATATATATATATATATATCCACAACATAACCTAACAATATATATATTTGTGCATATGTATGTGTGTATTAGTGCATATATGAAAGACGAAAAAAAAAAAAACCCAAAAAGAATTCATCAAAATAAATGGGGGAGGGCCGAATGAGCTAACATCAAATCGGGACTGTAAATTGGTTCTGAAAATTGGGGATCGATTTACTAGAATGTTGTATGTGAAACTGAACCCCCTTCCAAATCTTTAAATACTGATTTAAAAAAATTTTTTTTTGTATAATTTGGTAGCTTAGTGTCCAATAATCTACAGAAATAGTTAAAAGGAGATGAATAGGAAAAAATTGTAAGAGGGGGTGCCGATTATTCAGGTGCACCTACATATTTTGAAAAAAATATTTTCTTTGTTCAAGTTGTGCGCGATTAAAAAAAAATATTTTTCGTGCCCAAAATTATTCATGCAGTATAAAGTATTATTATCATTATTATGATTTTGTTTGTATTATTCATTGCAAGTTGGAAGTGTTTAAAAAAACAAAACAAAAAAAACGAAGCAAATATGTTTTTCTAATCTCAAAAAAAACAAAAAAAAAAAAAACAAAAAAAACAAACTACTTGATGAATTTAGATATAAAAAAAAAAAAACTGAGTTTTTTTATGACCCAACCGAACATAGTTTACATCCTAAAAAGAAATCAAAATCTACTTTTTTTTTGGCTAATACATTTCAATGGCCTTTAAAAGAAGGAATTGTTTTTTTAATAATAATTAAAATTTAACATTTTAGTGTGGAAGATCACTTTCCTATATAAATTTCACATAAAATGAGACCCCACTTTTTGGTGATGGAGCAAGACATGTAATGGTTAGCATTTTTTCATGTTTGGTGGCGGGGTGGAGGCAGAAATGGAAAATGGGTGAAGGTGGAGTCATAAATTCAAAACATTTTAAAAATACATAGAAACACTTCAAAACATGTGTGCGTGGGGAGAGTTTTCATTTTCTTTTTAAGATTTGCTTTGAAAAAGGTCTCACTGTTAAATATTACTTAATCAGTTAATTATTATTTCCTAATATTTGTAAGGTTGTTAGCACACACATATGAAAACAAAAAACTAGGGTGGACCTGTACAATGCACACTCTCTCTCCTTGTATTTTTTTCTTTTCGTTTTTTTTTTCAATAGATTACACCCGTCTTATACAATAAATTTTTCATTTAATCTAAGGACAATGATCTTTATTATCCAATGTATTTCATATTATTTTTACTGATTGCCATGTTTTTTTTCATGTGCGCGTGCATTCAATTTTTGCGCGCGTGCATGAAACTGCATATTGTTTTCACCGGTCGCCACATTTATTTTCACGTGCACATGCATTCAATCTTTGCGCGTTTATACATTAATTCTGTATACTTACTATTCCATAGCTACAACATATACTGACCCAACGGGTCTAGTTTTTTATAGAATTTATACTTAATCATGGGCATGGTCAGAATGAAATTTTCTCGGAGCAATTAACAGTGAAGTGTTAGCAATTAAAAGAATCTGTTGATCAATTGTAAAAGTCGCTTTTAGTCAGAGACTAAAAATGTCAGATCTCTCGGCTTATTATAGGAATTATTATAGGAATGGCCATAATGGAATGCTTTTCGACCAAATCATGCACATGACCATCACATCCAGTCTACTGTCAGTTTTACATGCTGGCATGTGTGGAAGGTTTTAAGAAATTGATTTCCAAAGTAACCTAGCTCTGGCTAGGTCTTTATTTATCCCACTTTTCCCCAAGCCCATTTTTATCACTTCCTCTCATTCCCAAATTATTAATAGGGGAAAAATGAATGTAGAAATTCATACATCTTCTACTAAGAGTTTGAACCTATCACAAAATAACATGCAATATCAAACATTTAGGCTTGTAAGGAATCAAGGGGTGAAGATTCCATGAACAGTGTTTGGTGTGGAATATCAAGTGGTGCAGACAGTGAAAACAAAAAAAACTAATAAAAAAGATATTTAAAATATGTTTATCTTAAGTAAATGAGGGTGAGAGTGATTAAATTGCGGCAAAGTGGCAGGGTTGTGGGCAAGGAGGCCCTCATTTTTTTTTTTTATTTACATCTCTGGTTGCTTACCTTCCTGACACCCACAGCCAAGAAATAAGTCGGTAGATATGAGTAGTTTTTTTAATGGAACTGAAAGCGTGTTTTTTCAGCAGGTTTTGTGCAGGCAGACTTGTTCAGCTGATCTATGTAGAGTAGGGGGGGGGCGCATGCGTGTGTGTGTTGGGGGAGGAATAGATGGGGGGGGGGGTATCTATTTACTCACCTCCACATGAAAGCAAGATATGGCATGAGGGCAAATAATCAACGTAATGCAAAGTACATATGGTATTTTTCATACGGGATGGGTGGAGGGGCATGGGATCACTTTAAACTTAATGCAAGGGACAAAGAGCCACTGTAATGTGCGAGATACCTAGTTAATACTCACTGTATTAAGAAGGAAAAATTAAATGGTTGGAGGCACACACAGTTCTAAGTTAATATGGGGAGGGGTGAGCATAGTTCTATCCAATGATGGGGGTGTGCACAATTCTTACTTAATGCTAAAATGGACATGGTTCTTACTTAATGGTGGCGGGAGGGTGGCATAATTTTTACTTAAGAGAGGAGAGCAGTGTTCTTACTTAATGCTGGGCATTTCTAAAGAAGAGATCAGAACATGAGGCACAACTAAATAGGGGGCAGGACACGAGGCACATCTCATGAGGGGGGCAGGACATAAATAGAGATATAAAGGAAAAAAAAAAAAAAAATATGTTTAGTTAATATCTTGGCTTCTTCATAAATTAATCCAATGATTTAAAAGAGAATAAAAGGAAAAAATGAGAAAGTTCTGTATGGGGAAGAATAGGATGAGCAAAAAAGATAAGGAAACAAAAAAAAATAAAATAAAGGAATATTTTAGGTTAATATCCATGCATCTTCATAAATTAATCCAATGATTCAATAAAAATGAAATTATGATAAAAGTGCAGAATAGTTAACACTCAGGAACTCATACCCCACCTTCACAAAAAATAAATATTTATACAGTGGAACCTCGGTGGCTCAAGGATATGTTTTTTTTATGTTACGATATGGAATACAATGTTTTGCTGGTCCCTGGTTATGGTATTTGCCTCACCTTACAGTGTTATTTATATAATGTGTATTATATACTGTACTGTATTTTGTTACTAATTTTTAATATGTACTGTATAAAATTTTGCTTAGGCCCCACCATAGGGTGATTTCAACTTACGATCCCAACCCTAGAACAGATTAATGTCGTATCCTGGGGTTCTGCTGTTTAAATTTATGTAAAATGCATTAGAATAAAATTCTCTACCGCAGCAGCAGAGTTTTAACACATGGAAACGATTTGTAAAAGTTTTCTACGATCTAAAAGTTTTACAAATCATTTATACATGTTAAAACTACAATGGTTCAGTCATTTTGTTTAGTTAACAAGTTCTCAAGTGCTATTCTGTACTCTTACTGTGTAAAAAATTTCATAGATCTTTTGGAAGCATAAAAAATCTGCAAATTTGGTAGAGAATTACATTCTAATGCGTTTTATATAAATTATGCATTGCTAACTTTATTTTTGTGGGGGGGGCAGAGTTTATGAGTTCTTGAGCATTAGTTATTCTGCACTTTTGTTAAAATTGCTTAGCAATTAGCATGAACATAAAAATAACATTGCACGAGAAAACAATAACGTACCACATCATCCAATTCACCATTGGTTTTGATGGCCTGAATCCAGGACATCATGTTATCAGAGTCATCAGCCTGGAATAAAAATTCTGACCCATTCTGCGTGGTCAGACGAAAGACATATTTCTTTTTGGTGTAGTCGGTGGCCACATCAACCGACGAACCTTTAATAGAGACTGGTTGTTCCATCTCGGTAAGGAACTGGGTCTAGAAAAAAACAGGAATTACAGATGTTAATAACGAAGAATCTGCAAAGTATGTAGGTTTAAATTATTCCTATTTTCAGTTTGGTATGTACTTAGTTTGTCTGTCCATTCCACTTTTTCTCAGAAACTACTGAACCGATCTTGTTGAAATTTTGCATGAACCTTATGTTATGATAATGTGCAGCAAATGAACTACAAGCTATTTTTTTATATTTTAAGAAAAGAAAATGTGAAACATCTTTCTGCAGTGAAGCGAATTGGTCAAAGGTTCGAAGGCGAACGCTCGGTAAAAAGGAAATCTGGGTCTGGTCGCCCTAGAGTATCCATTTTTGCTCGATTGTTAACATTCATTTATGTGTTTCTACCAGCATTTGTTTTATTTTTGATTTTGAGCAGTTGTCAATGGTCCTTCTTCAGGGGTTATTGGGCAGCCATATTTAAAATTCTAACTCAAAGAGGAGACACAAGCTTTAAAATAAGTTTAAACACAAATAAACTTATCCAGGTAGGTAGAAATGTCTAGCCTTTGGTAACATTTGTTGCATATTTGTTTTTCATTCCTTTCTTTTTGTTTTGTTAATTACTGTGACGATATGTCTGAATCGAGAATTCCAATTGGAATTTATCCCAGAGTACGCATCGTGCTATAAGAAAGGGAAAATATGATATGTCGATCGTGGAATGTTACCACTCCAAAAGGCAAGTTAATCGAAGTTTCCTTGATCAGTACCGTCATGAAATAACCTGGAGCACAATTTTATAAGATAAGAAATGACCGGACATAACAAATTATATATGTATTTATATATACGTCAACTATTTTATCATGCAACACATATTAAAACATAGAATGCAATATTCTGATGGTTAAAAAAAACAAAAAAACGGGATGAATGAAAGAAGTCATCAAATTAAGTCTTTCTTTTCTCTCCTTTTTTTTATATCATATTTTTTTTTATATCATATTTTTTTATATATCATATTTTTTTATATATCATATTTTTTTATATCATATTTTTTTATATCATATTTTTTTTATATCATATTTTTTTTATATCATATTTTTTTTATATCATATTTTTTTTATATCATATTTTTTTATATCATATTTTTTTTATATCATATTTTTTTTTATATCATATAGAATAATATTTGATTGTCTGAAAACAAATGTCTGAAGAATTTAGTTCGGCTGTTCATGGGAGTGGGCAAGGGTTGGGATGAAAGATGGTGGGGGTGGGGGGTTAATAATCACAGAATATTTAGCTGTTGGAAAAGGTATAATCCGAACAAAGTGAAAGATCCAACAGAGATAAATTATTCAAGAGAAGTAATTGTCCAATTCCAAGCTTCCTGAGGTTAAATAATATATATATATATATATATATATATATATATATATATATATATATGAAACATTAATACAAGCGGATATGTTGCATATTCATCAATAAAATATTACTTATTAAACTTACACCTGCATTACCCTCCTTCCGTTTATCCTGAAGATAAAGTTCGCAACCTTTTAAGAGTACCAAATAGGTTTTCCAGGAACGATCACTGGATCTCTGAAAAAGAGCATAAGAAAAAAAATCATGCAATAACATTTGTTTTTTCTTGTAAACAAAGCAAAAATGTTTTTAATATATCAATGATCAATTTAGTGAGGATTGTATAAAAAAAGCAGGGCTAGCCGGTGTTGCCCAGGGGTTCTAATTTACACAAATTACATACATTAACTATATAAGAAAAGTGAATGTGTATTTATTCTGCTTGTTTCAATAATCATGTATACAAATTTAAATATTATGAACAAGGCTTAATCTTAATAATTACTTATATAATAATAAAAACGAAAGGAAAGAATTTTTTTCACTTTTAATATAGACACAAAAATATTCCTAATTGTTATTGTTAGAATGAAGAGAAAGACGGGGATGTTTCTCTTTTTTTCTCATAGATTAGTTTTAATGAGTTCAATTAAATTTTAAAAGGAATTACAAAACTGTTTAAACGTTGTCTTAAGGAGAATTGCTTCCCATCACCCTGGAAAATCTCATCAGTATGCCCTGTATTTAACAATTCAGGTGATCGTTCATCCCCCTCTCAGTACAGGCCAATAAGTCTCCTGTGCGTCATGAGTAAGTTGCTGGAATCTGTGTTAAATAGAGAAGTAATCAACCATCTCAGCAAAAATAACCTTCTTAGTGTCACACAATATGGTTTCCGTTCTGCTAGATCTACAGCAGATGTGTTTACAGTTATATCTCATAGGATTAGCGAATCTCTCGACAGAGGCAACCTTTCTAGGGCAATTGCTCTTGACATATCAAAGGCCTTTGATAGGGTATGGCATAAAGGTTTACTTCACAAGATCTCCAGCTATGGTATAGCTGGAAATGTCTTCTCAATTATTAAATCATTTCTCTCTGATGGGTTCATAAGAGTAGTAGTTGATGGGCAAAAATCAGAAGCTCACAGTATAAATGCTGGAGTCCCTCAGGGGCCCATCCTGGGCCCAACTCTTTTCCTGATCTACATTAATGATCTTCCAAATCACATCCTTACATCATTCGTAGACATTTTTGCTGACGACACTACCATCTATGGTAGCACATCTAAACAGTAAACGACCAAGTTCTCTCCGATTCTCTCTCCTCTGATCTTGATCACGTTGTACAATGGGGAAAGGAGTGTCTGGTTACTTTTAATGCATCTAAATCCAAGCTTCTATCTTTACATCATCAACGTTCTGATCCCCATCTGGCATCAATTAAAATGAATGGCTCTCGTCTTGGGGAGGCCTCAAGTTTTGACAGGCTTCTGGGCTTGACCTTTACTCCTGATCTTAAATGGAATACGTACATCAAATCTGTTGCCAAGGCCGCTGGAAAAATGGTCGGATCCTATCGATCCAGTAGATATCTCACTGCTGATGCAATTCTCTATCTATATAAGAGCCAGATACATCCAAGGATGGAATACTGTTGCCACATATGGGCAGGAGCTGCTAGAAAAGACTTGTCCTGCCTTGATAGGGTTCAAAATAGACTTCGTGACCTGGTGGGAGATGTCCTTTTCTCTTTGCTGCAACCTCTATCTCACAGAAGAGATGTTGCGAGTTTGTCTCTGCTTTATCGTTATTTTCATGGAAAGTGTTTGACTGAGCTTCAATCTATGGTCCCCCCTCGCCAAACTTTCACAAGAAACACTCGACTAGCTGAAAACATTATCAATAATTTTCCCCACTCTTTATCTGTGCCTAAACCTAAACATAGATTCCATGATCAAAGCTTCTTTCTTAGAACTGCACGCCTGTGGAATTGTCTTCCGTTTTCCTGCTTTCCAGCTGTCTATAATATGGTTGTCTTCAAGTCCAACGTGAACAAGTTTCTGATGAGCCGTTCCACTTTACAAATTTACCGAACTTCCATTACTATCGATTACTATATTATCCTTTTGACTACTCTACACTTTTTAACCCTTATCCTTGAGTGGCCCATCGGCCTTGATAAGTGGGGACGCCTATGTAAAAAAAAAAAAAAAAAAATTAAATTGCAGAACAATAGAACTTGGATGAAGACTGGTAGTAGAAAAGGAAAAGTAAAACTAAACAATCTGCAATGTTTTTAACATTTAAACTTAAAAAGTTATTTGGGGACAAAATCAGCAATAAAAATACTTATATATATGGTGAGGTTTGAACTCACAAACTGTATTTGTGAGAAGCTAACCGATTGATCTATCATGATTAGTAAACAGCGATGCTTTTAACTAAATAAATGTGAGCCAATTGTTTTTTTCTTCAAAAATTAATCTATTTAAATATTGTTTTAAACTATAATTATATGAAATTATTGAATTTATGGCATATCAACCCTTTTAGGTTAATTACAAACACAAAAGCATTTGAAATTTTTTATATACATAAAATATTTAATAAATATTTTATGTATATAAATTATTCGGAGATTAATTTCTAACAAAATGTGCACATCTTGAAAAAAAAAAAATCTGTAGTTGATAAAATAATGGATTCGGTTTATTTTATTGGATTTTTTCATAATAAGTCCAGTCTTTAAGAAGGATTTTTCAAGAAAGATTTTTTCATATAAGCCCAGTCTTCAAGAAAGAGACTATAAGTTTCACTCTGATGTTATCAAATTCTTCATCGTGCCAACATCGCAATATCTTTGTCGCATGGCAGTAAAAGTCAACACATTCAATCATAAAATGTCTTGGCATATATTAGACATGACAAATTTTGCACCATGATGGCTCCATCTACTCAAGCAGAAAAAAATTAAATGACTTTTGTATGGCAAATAAAATGTCATCTTTTCTTTTTAAATTCCTATGGCCCTGTTTCCATTCGAGTTCTATTGTTTATAATTTGTTGGAGATGTTATTGCTACAGCAAACCTACCATTTCTTGCAAATATGTGGCTGTTTATCTTAATGTCTTTACACGGAATCATAGATTTATTGTTGAGGAGTTTTCTTTTGAACAATTTTGGTTTTTGGATTAGCCTTATCTCCATAATTCCCATGTAACTTGGAATCAAACAAAGTATGATTTCTTTGGTGTCTGACAATGGTTAATAGTTTAATGATCAATGGCTATTTCCATTTTTTCTAATGTTGTTAATATCGATAATGAGTCTGACGAAAATAACAAATTTTTTCCTTTTACTTTGTGAGCCGATATGAAGTGCTAATGATGTTGTTGAACGGGTTAATTCTTGTATATAACTACTACACACAATTATATCCATGTCCTTAGCTTCATCTGTAATTATAGCCGTACAAAAATCCAAGATGTTATCAGGTTAATACAAAAGTTTTGGCTCATTTGTAGAAGATGATTTGAAAACATTGAAATTTATTTTATGTATATTCTTATTACTTAAACATATCATCATGATTTTTTATAACGTTTTTCTTTTAGATTATTAAAGCATCATTCATATTTTTCTGAAATATTCTCACTCGTGTTGACCTGGAAACGACTTTTGTTGACAGAAAGTCATCATCATGCACTACAGATGAAAAATCTAAAAGAATTTGGTTGGGAAATCTTGTCTCATCTTTAACATTCTTCTGACCTAGCTCAATTAGATTATCATTTAATCCGAGGAATACAAAGTTATTTAGATTGCCTTAACATCACATGAGGAGATTGAACATTAGTTAGATTCATATTTCACATCAAAAACTAAAGAATTTTTACAAGAAAAGCATTTATAAACTCGTTGACAGGTGGAATTAAGTTATGGAGAGCAAAAATAACTATTTTTATGAATAAAGATTTTCAAAAACCGTTTTTTTTGGTTATCAAGATGAAATTTTAAAATCGGCAAAACATTTTGCACAAACCAAATATTTTGTTTTTCCTGGAAAATAAAAGGATGTGTGAGTTTTACTGTATTTTTTTTTCAATTTCCAGACTTACATTTTTTTGTTTGATTTCCTAGTTTGGGATTGAGGATTTGAGTTGAATGTTTCTTTAATTATTGATTCCATTTGAAGGCCAATACGTTTTATGGTATTTTCTTTCCTCTGGTAGGAATTTAAATAACACCTGATCGTTTTGCCCCTCATAGCTAAAAGCTAAAAACTCTGCTACTGGATCCAGGAAGAACCATTTTGCCGTTTTAGTGCTTACTATTAGTTTTCTGAAGTGACAGAGTCCTTCCATCCAGAGATGATGACGTAGCACTGATGTCATCTGCCCATAAATGCTATCAAGTTGAATTCCTCTCCTGACCTACTCGCCTCAACAGTAAAGTGTCCTTAGTGTATCTGCTACATGTTGCTGTTGAAGACAGTAAGTTAGAAGTTCTTTATATTTTGGTCTGACTATAATGATATGAAAACAGGTTAGGGAGGTCGTTTTATATGTGGGTGGGAAGTGAGAGATGAAGATTCTATTTATTATAATTTTACCTTTCCGTCAATTATGGAACTTTTACAGGACAAGTTGCCTTCCTTTGGGCTTTCAAATTGAGGACTTGGGGGCTGGGGTGGAAGCTCTGTTTTGGCTGGGTAATGATGATGGTGTTGTTGCTGTTGATGATGATGATGCTGCTGCTGTTGCTGTTCTTCTGCTATGGACGGTGGTGGTGTGTTCTGTGGAAGAAACAAATAAAAAGAGAAACTTATTAAGTAAACTAGAAAAGAATTCTTTTTTTTTTTTTTTTGAGGGGTGTGTGAGTATAAAGAAACCAAATGGAAAAGAGAGGACAACACGAGTAGGAGGGGTGAAGGTTGAAGAAAAGATTTAGTTGGTTTATTTTACCAGCATATCAACCCTTTTGGGTTATTTAATGCTGAAGAATTGATTTTGTTTTGTTTATTTATTGTTTGTTATTTTTCCAGATTTTGTTGATACTGAAACTTAAGTAGAAGTAATGCTCTTTGGTGGGCATTAGTTATATATTGCGTTTTTTAGAGGGTTTTTTTAAAACTATATTTTGTTGTATAACTTTGTTTCTTTTAGAAATTCTAAAAGGTTTTTGAGATCAACTTTATAAAAAATGTCTTTAAGATTGTTTTCTGGATAGTATTTTATTTGTGTTTGATTGAAATCTATGCAGTTGGTTAAGATATGTTTCCCTGTATAGGGTTCTTGACATGGGGTACAGCTTGGTGCTTTTTTTGCTTTTTAGTAGATATGAATGGGTGGCAGCAGTTAAGGTCCTATTTGGAGTCTTATTATTATTATTACTTCTTTTCTTGTCATTTTCCTGTTGGAGACTTTAATTTCTGCCCATTCTTGGAGGGTGGGCTGGATAAAGTTTGTTGTTTTTGCAAGAGTATTATAGCTCTGCCATTTGGATATAATACAGTTATTAATTAGCGATTTGTAGTTGGTGTAGGGTACTTTTGTGTTGCTTGAATTCATTTTGAGTGTTTTGCTGCTGTATCTACTTTTTTGTTTCCTGTTAGTCCGACATGGCTGGGTATCCAGAAGAACATAATGTCTTTGTTTTGCGTAATGAAATTGATTCTTTGTAGGAGATTGATAATCAGAGGATTGTTTAGGTTTTTGTTTTTTAGCAGTTAACACTGATAGTGAGTCTGAGAATATGATGTATTTAGTTGAGTTCAATGGTAAGGTCTAAGGCTAAATCTATGGTTGTGGCTTCAGCACTGAAGATTGATGTGTTGCCTGGTAGGCGTTTTTAGGATATGATGTTATTACAAATGGTTGCACTACCGACTTTATTTTTGTCTTTAGATCCATCAGTATATATGTGTGTCCAATTTTAATGTTGCTCTAATACGTCTATGAAAATTGTGGTGTGTGTGTGTTGGATTTCGAGCATTTTGATAGGTTAAGAATGATTATAGGTTGTTTTAGTGACCAGGGAGGATGTTCAGGGAACTTTGATTTATGTATGTTGTTTTTGCCTATTTGACAGTTTTCTAGTGAATCCAAATTTTTAATCTAAAAGCTTTTGTTATTTTTCCCATGATGAAGAGAGTTTGGTATTCAGGATGGAAACACAATTGTAAGTTGGGTTTGAGAAAAGCTTGATATAATATTGTAGTGCAAGTTTTTCCTGCTTTAGGTGGAGTGGACATTCATAGGCTTCCACATATGAACTGTTCACTGCAGAGGTGCTATAAGCTCCCAGTGTTAGTCTGAGTCCTTGATTATGGATGATTTCTAATATTTTGAAGCAGGATTTCCTGGCTGTTCCATAGACAAAACAGGCATAGTCTAGTTTTCATTAGATGTTCTGTAGTTTTATTAGAACTTATTGGTCTGCTCCCCAATTAGTGTTTTTAATCAATCTAATTAGTTGAATTTATTTATTGCGTTTAACTCTCAGATATTTTATGTGAGGTTTATAGATTAGTTTTTTGTCAAAGACAATGCTTAAGAATTTATGTTCTTCAACTACTGGTATTACTGGATTATTGAGTTTAAGAGAGGGACGCAAATGTAGTTTTCGTTGCTGGAAAAAGTGTATACATTTGGTTTTAGTTAAGGAAAATTTGAAGCCATTTTTATTAGCCAACTCACTGGACGTTCTATGATATAGATGTGTTTTGATCTGTAAGATTAGAAAATCGTCAACATATAGAAAGGGGTCTACTTCAGGGTTTAAAGTTTTTGTTATACTGTTCATTTAAATGTTGAATAGTGTGGCTGATAGTACACTTCCCTGTAGGATGCCCATCTCCTACTTGTAGAGTTCAGAGAGAGTTTTTCCATACATAACTTTGAAGAAACAGTTGGATAAGAAATTTTTAATGAATGTTGGTAGTCAGCCTTTGAGGCCAAAGTTGTATAGACCTCACATTATATTATATTTCCATGTGGTGTCAAATGCTTTCTCAAGATCAAAGAAAATTGCAGTTAGATGTTCTTTTCTAATGAAGGCAATTCTGATAAGTGTTTCAAAGCAAACTAGATGATCTATGGCGCTACATCTTAAAAATCTGTAAAATTGTAAATTGTTAGTTTCAAGTATCCATGTTAATCTGTTGTTTACCATTCTCTCTAAAGTCTTACAGAGACAACTGGTTAGGGAAATAGGTCTGTAGTTGGAGAAATTAGACAAGTCTTTCTCAGTTTGGGTATTGGAATGACATTGGCTTGTTTTCAGGACCTACGTATGTTCCCACTGGACCAGAGGTTGTTGAAAATGTTTAGTAGAAGTTTTTTTTTTTTGAAGGATCTGGCAGTTGTTTAAAGAATTCATAGTGTATATTGTCAGGTCTTACTGCAGTGTTGTGAGATTGGCTGAGGGAGTCTGACAATTCAGTCAGAGTAAAAGGTAAATTGTATGTTTCAGTGTTTTTGGAGTGGAAGTCGAGGTTTACTTTTCCATCTTTTCTTTTGATGCTCTGGAATTTTTGGTTTTGATTTGTTGCAGAGAAGTTTGGGGTGAAATTTTGAGCAAATGTGTTAGTTATTTCTTTGGGATCGGTTATTTTTCCATTGTTGTTGGATAGATGCTTGAGACGGGTGTTTTTTTGTATTTTCCCCTAGAGATCTTTCTAATCATGTTCCATACAGTTTTTGTTTTAGTGTTAGAGTTAATCTTGGATATAAATTCTCTCCATGAGAAATGTTTTGATTGTTTGATGATTTGCCGTGCTTTAGCCCTGCATTTTTGAAGGAATTCAAGTTTTCTTACTTTGTTTGGATTTATTTCTGTTGTTTTGTTGTCCAGATTTTAGTATTTTTCTTTTAGGCTATTTTGAAATTCTGGCCATTCTTTAATGTTTAATGTAATTCGTTTGTTTATCAGTTCCTTACATTGATCATATATTTCATTACGTTGGCATCGTTTAGTTGTCTTTTTTGTCGTCTCAGCATATGTGTTGTCTTTCAAGTACGTATCAACTATTTTTCTGGCTTCTGAGAATGCTATGTCCTTGTTGTACTTCCATTCTTTTTCTTTTTTTTATGTTTTACATATTTTAGAGAATGCCGAATGATCTCTGCAGGAAGAACATTTCACCTCATTTATGCATTCTTCTTCGGTGTGGTCTGACGCTCTGTTACCGCATTTTCCACATATTCTTTTTCCTTTACAGACTTCTTTGTGATGTCCATATTTTTGGCAGTTGAAACACTTTAACGAAGCTGGAATATATTGGTCTATTTTTACGTTTAAGTAGCCAATCTTGATTTCTTTGGGTATTGTGTGTTGAAAGTTAATATATATGTATTTGTGGTTATTTTTATTGCGTCTTTTTATGTTGATACGGATGTGGTTGATTACTCCTTGTTTTTCCAATTCAGTTTTTAGTTCTTCCTTTGTTGCTAATGATAGCTTATAGCTTTGAATTACTGCTTTTGAAGTCTTTCATGGGGAAAGACTTTGCACTTATACTCATGGAAATTCTCCATTTTAAGTAGAGATTGGACATCTTTGTAGTTTATTATTTTGACTAGTAGGTTTCCGCCCTGTTTTTTTTTTTTTTTTTTTTTTTTTAAATTATTTTTGGTTTACTTTTTGTTGATAATATCTTTTCTGTTAGAAAAGGTGATAAGTTTCCAATTTTTTTCTTCTCTATTAGCTTGATAACTAGGAATCTGGGGAAGTTTTTTTTGCATATAAATGGTACGGTTTTCCTAGTTTTGGATCTTTTTTCATCATCTGAGCTAGAGAGGACAGAGTCACTAGAATGGTTTCTTAAAAGGCTTTTGAGGGAGAAGTATTTGTTTTTTTCAGCCATGTATTTTAAGGTTTATTTTTCATCAACCACGCTGTGGAGTGTTGAGTTCTGCTCTTTTCAATTGATCGATCCTTGCCACCGCCTTCTAGTACTTACTTGATTTGCCTATTTTTGATTGTGAGGAAAAAAGATGTTGAAGTCCCTTTGAATTTTATTCTTTGTTGTGGTAGTTGGCATTTTGGGTGTAAGTGCTAGGGCTTGGCGTGACTGGCTAATTAGTCGGATCGAACCTCTCCAACCGCCTATCTAGCCAAAGTGATGTGTTGCGATGCCTAGACTTCTATACACTCAGATCTAGGTCAGATCAATCACTAGGATCATGTTTTAAAGCATTACAGGGAGCAATCCACGGCTAACTGGTTGCCTCATTGAGAGATTTTTTACCCTCTGCAGGGAAGCAGTCGGCTTATTCTAATGCAGTACTGACAGGGCGAAAAAAACAAAACAAAAAAAAACTTATACTTCAAATTGTTTACATTTTTCTATATTTATTCATGGGTTGCGATTTACAAATTTTGTACAATAAGGTAGAGATAAGGATAAAGATTTGTAGTGGATTTTGTTGTTTTTATTCCTGGCCCTGCAGAACATGATTTAACTCCGCGAAGGAAAAGGGTTATAATATTCTTGGTTGGTGTGTTTTAAGTTAGGAAGTCAGTAGGGAAGTGAGGGTTGAAAAAGAAAAAAAGGGAGGGAGGACTTGTTTTTGTTTTGGGCTTTGCTGAACATGAATTAGTTGTGCAAAGAGTTAAAAAAACAAAAAGGTGTTAGTGTAGGTGCATTTAAGTCAGGAAGCCATTTTCAGACATCTTGATCTGGTTGCACCAGTTGAAGAAAAGAGAGTGTGTGTAAATTAAGAGAGAGAGAGAGAGAGAGAGAGAGAGAGAGAGAGAGAGAGAGAGAGAGAGAGAGAGAGAATAATGAGTAGAGAAAGTGGGGTGGGGGTAAAAACTTTAATGAGTAGGGCCAGTCATGAGCAGGGTGGAATGCCTAAGTGAGAATATGGAGGGAATGAATGAAGATAATTTAGAGCAAAGAAAGATTATGTACATAAAGAGAAAAAGTGTATAGAAAGGTTTGTAGATATAAGGTAAAAAAAAATAAAGAAAGAAAAAAAGTGTATAGAAAGGTTTGTAGATATAAGGTAAAAAGTAAAGAAAGAAAAAAGTGTATAGAAAGGTTTGTAGATATAAGGTAAAAAAAAATAAAGAAAGAAAAAAAGTGTATAGAAAGGTTTGTAGATATAAGGTAAAAAATAAAGAAAGAAAAAAGTGTATAGAAAGGTTTGTAGATATAAGGTAAAAAATAAAGAAAGAAAAAAGTGTATAGAAAGGTTTGTAGATATAAGGTAAAAAAAAATAAATAAAGAAAAAAAGTGTATAGAAAGGTTTGTAGATATAAGGTAAAAAATAAATAAAGAAAAAAGTTTATAGAAAGGTTTGTAGATATAAGGTAAAAAAAAATAAAGAAAGAAAAAGTGTATAGAATGGTTTGTAGATATAAGGTAAAAAAAATAAAGAAAGAAAAAAAGTGTATAGAAAGGTTTGTAGATATAAGGTAAAAAAAAATAAAGAAAGAAAAAAAGTGTATAGAAAGGTTTGTAGATATAAGGTAAAAAAAAATAAAGAAAGAAAAAAAAGTGTATAGAAAGGTTTGTAGATATAAGGTAAAAAGTAAAGAAAGAAAAAAGTGTATAGAAAGGTTTGTAGATATAAGGTAAAAAAAAATAAATAAAGAAAAAAAGTGTATAGAAAGGTTTGTAGATATAAGGTAAAAAGTAAAGAAAGAAAAAAGTGTATAGAAAGGTTTGTAGATATAAGGTAAAAAAAAATAAATAAAGAAAAAAAGTGTATAGAAAGGTTTGTAGATATAAGGTAAAAAATAAAGAAAGAAAAAAGTGTATAGAAAGGTTTGTAGATATAAGGTAAAAAAAAATAAATAAAGAAAAAAGTTTATAGAAAGGTTTGTAGATATAAGGTAAAAAAAAATAAAGAAAGAAAAAGTGTATAGAATGATTTGTAGATATAAGGTAAAAAAAAAGAAAGAAAGAAAAAAGTTTATAGAAAGGTTTGTAGATATAAGGTAAAAAATAAATAAAGAAAAAAGTGTATAGAAAGGTTTGTAGATATAAGGTAAAAATAAAGAAAGAAAAAAGAGAAAAAAGAGAGAGAGAGAGAGAGAAAAAAAGGAGTACAACTCACTTTTTCTTCCATCAAAGTGGCCGGTTTTGTTTTTTTTGCATGTATGATTTGTGAATGGCCACCTGGCGGTTGAATGTGCCTGAAATGAGCAAATGAACAGCGAAAGTTTTAATAAGTGGAACCAACAGAGATACATGACAATTTAAATAATAGAACAAACCAATTCTTCACAATCTTATATATATATATTTTATAGTACAAAACATGTGCAGACATACACACAGACACACACATCTGAAAAGTTTGTTCCCTGATATATGCTTCCTTTGAGTTTTTCTTCAGATTGATTTACAAATAAAATCCTGGAATTTTGATTCTTTGAACATTCTTCACGACTGTAACTATCTTCTTTTGGAGTGAATTAATGAACATGGTTTTAATTTTGTTGTTTTTACAATAACAATATACATAACAAAACATCCTCTACAATTCTGCATATATTTACATATAAATGAACCCTCCAATTTCAATAAGAAAGAGAGAGATTTTAAAAGAAACATGTAACACAGACTTTTCCAGGATATCATGGAATTTCAGGTAGTCCTGCTATCTTCTTATATATAAATTAAAGCTAGATTTTCCCCTATGACCTGTATAGTTTCGTAGACCAAATGTGCACATAAAATTTTGCTTAGTAGACATGAATTATTTTTTGGCAAGCACTTCCAGAAAAAAAAAAAAAAAATACTGTTCCTATTTACTTGCCTTCCCACAAGAGCAGAGTTAGACACAAGGTCAGTTTTTAATGTGGGGGGAAATCCACCTCCCCAAAAAGTTGCACTCTGGATAGGAACAAAAATAAAAATTGCGTTGTTCAAATCGACTTATTTCCATATTTTATCCAATCAGCCTTTCACTCTTTGATTAATAATTTTAGTAAAAGTGACTACTCCTCCTCCCCCAGTAGAGTTTAGTGAACAATTTCAAATAGAACAAAAAGTGGTGAGAAAAAAAAGAAGAAAAACAATCGATATATACTTATTACTATAACCAATAAACGTTACTTTTCTACCTATCTGGATTATTTTGTTGTAAGTATTTTGCTGCCTTTATTCTTTTCATTTCAATTAAGAAGTTCAATCATTATATATATATATATATATATATATATATATATATATAGAGAGAGAGAGAGAGAGAGAGAGATAACATTAGATGGAAAATAAAAAATGGTGGACATTGAATTCACAAACTATTTAAAAAACTTAATATTTTTTGTTTTTGTCATTTTCTCCTTTAAATATGGTAAAAAAAAAATTCAGGATTCAACTGTAAGGAAAAATGAGAGAGAAATGGGCATCATTGATGATCTGATGCTGTCTGAATGTCGGCATGGATCACTAAAATTAAGAAACTCATCGTCAATTTTATGTCTTTGAAGCATGTCGTCATACAACAGTTTTGCACTTTTTTTTTTTTTTTTTTTACACAGTCCTGTGCACATCATTGTTGCACTCGTCAAGATTTGTCAAGCTACATAGGTTAGGCACTAAAGAGCAGACAAAGATGGATTGAATTGTATCATCGTCCTCATTTCCACATTCAGAGTCCATGTAATGGCACAATTGAAATGTTTATATCAGTTATTTTTTAAAACATGAATTTGAATGCCACACAATTTATATCGATCAAATAGTAAAGTGCTTCAACAAGCCTACGTGTATATTATTTGAATTATTCAAACTTTTTATCCTGAATGTTATTCTCACAATGTCTTAGTTGGTATAACTGCCAACCATCTTGAGGTGTTTCTTGTCAAATTTGGGAATCTTTCTATTTAACTGAAATCTGAATGTAATTTCGAGCAGAAATTTTTATTTAATCTACGGGGGTAGTATGCTCTTGTTCTATCAACCATAAAAGTCAGAAGTTACATCAACTGAAACGTTGTGAGAATAACAGTCAAGATGAGAACAGTTGTCGAACAATCCAAACAAAATAAAGTATCAACCCTCATCTCAAAAATTAAGAAATAGGCATACGTGATGTTGTTGACCATTGGAAATCGATGATGTGAATATTACTTACATTTGATCCAAAGCATGGGTTGAGGTGTTGAGCCTGTCAGCAGGATGCTGAACAGGAGAACCAATTTCCGTACGATCCTTCAGTGTGGCCATCAAGTAGGATGTGCGTCGCTGCAACTTGACTGCATCATGTTCCGGTGTTGTTGCTGGAATGCATAAAAGTTGGTGATCAGAGATAAACAGACAGAACAATCATGAAATATTATTACAGTATTTTGAACATACTTTTTAAAAAAATATTTTGAACATACTTTTTAAAAAAATATTTTGAACATACTTTTTTAAAAAATATTTTGAACATACTTTTTTAAAAAAATATTTTGAACATACTTTTTTAAAAAATATTTTGAACATACTTTTTTAAAAAATATTTTGAACATACTTTTTTAAAAAATATTTTGAACATACTTTTTTAAAAAATATTTTGAACATACTTTTTAAAAAAATATTTTGAACATACTTTTTTAAAAAATATTTTGAACATACTTTTTTAAAAAATATTTTGAACATACTTTTTTAAAAAATATTTTGAACATACTTTTTTAAAAAATATTTTGAACATACTTTTTAAAAAAATATTTTGAACATACTTTTTAAAAAAATATTTTGAACATACTTTTGGAAAAATATTTAAGCATGAAACATAAAATTGAAAAAAAAAAAAAATTTAAATATCTTCCTTAAAAAAAAAAAAAAAAGGAAAATTATTTCTCTTAAAAAATTGTTAAACAGTATAAGTATAATTAGAACAAAAAATTTGAATGAGATTTTCTCTCTTCAAATATTGAATAGAAATAAAGGGTTTTCAAGCAAAAGGTGTTGTCTATCCTCAAGGAAATCAAATGGACTCATCCAAGAGTTACTTAAAGAATAATCATTACAATTTTGTCATTTATTTCGATTCTCCAAACTACTGTTCTTATCTGGAGTATTATTTTCACAACGTTTCAGTTGATGTAAACTCTAAACGTCTTTGGATGTATCTTGTCAAACTTGGAAATCTGCACAGAATTTCAAACAAAAGCCTTTATTTAATCCACAGGGGTAGCATGCTCTCGTTCAATCAGCCATGACTGGGTAGGAATCATAAGTAATTCACAATTGTATTTTGGATCTGTTACATCATGCAACAACCCATGTTGCAGTGGATAGAGTATTTGATAAAATTCAGTTGAAGAGGAGATTGAAGGTTCAATCTTCAGTGTGGGCGACCCATCAAAAATGCAATTGCAAATTACTTGGGACTTCTAAAAATTCAGAATCTATATCAGTTCTTATACCCTTTTTTGCAACTGGTAGCAACATATTCAGTGTTAAGTAATAATTAGTTCAAATTGAGTTTTTTGGAGGTTGAAGGTGCAATCCTCATTACAGGTGATGCTAAGAATACAATTACGAATTACTCAAGATTTCTATGACGCCATAACTGATGGAACGAGAGCAAGCTATTCTTGTAGATTAAATAAAGAGTTCTGTTTAAAATTTGTACAGATTCCACAGTTCGATGAAATGCATTTCAAGAAGATCAGAGATGACAGTAGTTGAAATGTTGTGAAAATAACATTAAAAATAAGAATGACCATCAAAATTATAAATTTTCATCTTAAAATTCCAAAACATAATTTTATAGGAGAAAATTTCATCCATTCACTGATGATAATATTTGGGGAGCTTTGCCACATGCTTGAGAACAGAAGTTATCTCAGATCGATTGTTCTGCTGCGTTATCACGTGTGGTTTAGCAAGTTATCCTGAAGTACTTGCTGAATGCATCTTCAGAACAGGAGTTTTTACAGGAAAACGTTGCTGTCATCCCACATACAATGGCAGGAATTCCTAAATGGTCACCCATCATGTATTGAACAGATTCAACTTTGCTGATCTAACACGAACCTAATTATGCTGTTTAATAATGCTCATTTGTACTAACATCTTCCATTGTATTTAACTTCTGGTTGCCAGCGTTCTAATTAATACTGAATTCAAAGTTTTAATAAAAGTGAATCCAGATACTTATGTGATGGTCGTATTATAACATTTGACTGCCGAACCAGATTTATTAGGATTTACAAGAATAATATATATATATATATATATATATATATATATATATATATATATATATATATATATATCTCCACTATCAGATTTATTTGATAGTTTATTTTCTCCAAATGTAAACATACATTTTTTTTGAGGAAATTAATTTTATTTTTAAGGGAAGAGTGAAAAAGGAGGAGCTTATAAAAAAGAAGGAGCTGATAAATGATAAAAAAAAACAGAAGTCAAATCAAGAAGGAGCAAAAAAAAAAAAAAAAAAAAAATCAGGAGTTTAAAAAAAAAAAAGCAGGAATTACATCATACCTTAGAATTATTTAGTTGGCACAAATCTGACAATGTTATATATACAATGTTACAATTATATAATTTGTTAATTTATTAGGTATGTTATTACTCATGTAAATCTTATTGATAATGATATTTTATTTTAGAAAAAAATACCTATAAATTAACTAATTATAGTGTTGTGGCGTACAAATCACCCCTATTTGAGAACTAAGTGGAATCAACCAGTTCTATGAATATCATTAGTTTCAGAGACTAAAGGGAGACATTTAACGACATGCTATGAACACGTTCCTCTCATACCACTTTAGTGGTTCCTGTATTCTTTATGATAAATACATATTATATTTATACACTTTACACTACTTGTGGTTTCTTTCATTTGTGTCCCCTAGCTACAACAATAGCTTACAATAACTGAATGACAAATATTCGGGCAAGGACTCACTCTAAAAACAAAAAAAAAAAAAAGCACTTTGAAAACAACATTTGACGACCAAAATGATCCAAGAAAAAAGAATATGCGAAACTTTGAAATAATTTTTTCCTACACTCAGGGGAAATTCGAAGCTTCAAAAGTATTTATTTTTCAAAAGTTCGGTGAAGACCGGGAAAAACTACTTGTCTATGTTGAAAAAAAAAAAAAAAAAAAAAAATGTGAACATAAGAATCCACAAACACAGGATAAAGAACACTTCGAAAAAAAGGACATCAATTCTTGCCAAAAAAAAAAAGGATTAAACAAAGACGTCATCAAAAAGCCTTATCTTGCTTTTAAAATAGCTACAAAAAGCGTAAACTACGAGTTGAAACAGAACTCCAGACAATTGCGTTTAGAATTATTACTGAATTAGCGAGACCAAGTTTCAGTAAGTACAAAAAAAAAAAAAAAAAAAAAAAAAAAAAACGCAACTTTTTTTCCATCTCTTTAAATACAAGTAATGTTGAACAAAAAGCTTTGTTCTAAAAAGCATGTTTTGCTTTTATGGTTGGAAAAAAAAAAAAAAAAAAAATACTCACGCAAATACAAGTAAATGAATGATAGTATTTTTTATTTTATAGGCTAAAGCGAGTATTCACAAAAAAAAAATGTCGCTTTTAATTCGATTAAAATAAACTTTTCATTGGTCAACGAGACTGCATGTCGAAGAAGAAAAAAAAAACATTTTGCTAAGTACAACAAAGAAAGGGTTAACAAGAAAAGGACATTTCTTTTTCGTACAGAAATCAAAAAGAATAGCCAATATTAAATAAATGCTATAAACTCTCTTTCACAGATAAGTGACTAATTAAGGAAAAAAAGAGGAAAAAAATGTGTAGGATCAACAAGGAATTGAACCCAGTACCTACACATTACGAAAATTGAAAAATGACAAATGAAATTTACTGCTTTCTGTATAAACGCCGAATTATTTTCTCAGGAAAATTGCCACACAAGGAAATAGATATACGAAAGAAATATTCGTTAAATAACCAGGTACGAGTTTGTAAAAGTTTTTTTTTCTATAGAGTAGGTACTATATAGGAAAGGAAAATCAACGAATAGTGTTGTTTCTGAAAAAACTCATTTTGTCATATTAAGTAATTTCAAATCGTACAAAAAAAACAAACAAACAAACAAACAAAAAAAAAATGGACGATTTTGCAAAACAGATTTTGTGAAATGGTGAAATTCCAAGAACGTCAACAATTAGAACTTGAAAAAAGGTTCCAAGAAAGAAAGAAATGAATGAACAAATATTGAAATTGAAAAAATTACATTTAGAGCAACAAAACCGATCAGACAAAAAAAAAAAATGGATTTGATAATGCAACTTTTAGTGAATAAGGACGGCGGAGAAGAAGCCAGCACGGCCTTTTCCCAAAATACGATCTGGTCAGGTATTGATACATTTCACTATGCTCCTGAGGAAGACCTAACGTTTGAGGCATATTTCAGAAGATTTGAAGACCTTTTTAAGATTGATTGCAGTGCATGAATGGATCAAAAGGTTCTTTAGGAAGTTAGGTACATCCAAACATAAATTCGTGAACTATATTTTACCAAGAAAAAACAACAATTGTCGTTTGACGAGGCAGTCAAACTGTTAATGGAGTTATACTGCCCAAAAAGAAGCCTTTTTCATAAAATATGGAAATGCATGAATTTTACACATAAGGAGAGTCAGGACTATACGACTTTTGCATCTATAGTTAATAAGCACAGTGACGATTTCAAATTGTCGTCATCAACGGTGGACAATTTCAAATGGTTAATATTCACACAAAGTTTGCTAAAAGACACCCATATAAGTAGCATTACAAGTTGATTTTTTCTTTTTAGATAATTGTTATTTTATCAACTTGCATGAAAAGAGCTATCTAAAAGATGCTTAAAACCGTTTGAATGCAAATACCATCAGTAGTTCAAAAGTTATGAGAATTTTAAGTGCCAAAATTTAGGCTTTTCCGTGGACATTTTTCTTTAGAAAAAGTGGGCTAAATTACGAACCTCAACATTTCAAGAAATCTGGTAATTTCGCCACCATTTAATTTTTCAAGCTAGTCTCATAAAACTTGGCACTCTTATGTAAAATTGTGTGCTCTTTCTGATTATGCAGTCAAATTTGATGTATCTCTTTACCATAAGCGATGAATTATCAATTAAGATGTACAAATTTCAATTTTTTTTAACTGGCGCATGGTATCATACAGTAGGTGTCTATTTATGAACAAAACTATGTATTATAGTGGTATTTAAATATAGCTTTATTGAGAATAGGCATTTTCCTGACTCCTTGCCACAGGAGAGCTTAATCTTGGGTGTAGCCATTGAATGCCTAAAGAGTATTCATGGCCGGTATTTACTACTCCTCTCAAAGAAAAAAAAAATGAGTAAATATGAATTAATCTCAGAAATAAATTGAAGAAAATTTTTCATATAGATTTTGGATTTCTGTAAAAGATGGAAATTCCCATAGTCGACCAGAACTTATGCATTTTGGGAGCAGTCCAATTTTCAATTTTATAAATCCTCTCTATCTGGCCCAAAGTATACACCTATTTTCTGAGATGCAACCATAAATCGTACTCTACATGAATCCTAGGTGTAACTTTCACAGTACCAAGATACTAGGAATCCTGATAAGCAACAACTATATATTCACCAGTTGATGGTAATTTTCGTCATTTCTATTCTGTTGTTTTACTGAAAATTCAATTATGTAAACAAAGAAATAAAATGATAATTTTTTACCTTGTTTCCACCTTAACATTTAAAATGATTACTTTTATAGGTTTTAGGGTATGCTGAAAACGAATATCACATTAAAATTTTCTGCAAATAAGTAGTTTCCGGATATTAAGCAATGTCATTTCTTATGTTATTGCTGATGGCCATCTTGGTATGCGCAAGTGCACAAACGCAACCCCGAGAAACTATACACAACGCACATACCAAGATGGCCACCAGCAATAACGTAAGAAATGACATTGCTTAATATCCGGAAAGCTACTTATTTGTGGAAAATTTAATTGCGATATTCATTTTCAGCATACCGAAAACCCTAAAAGGTTGTCATTTTAAAGAAAAATGTTAAGGTGGAAACAAGGTAAAAATTTACAAAATGCATCACAATGAAATTTTTTATCTAACCGCATTATTATTATTATTATTTAGATATCCTCAGTTAAAAAAAAAAAAAAGGGTTTGTTTTACAGATTCGAAAAAAAAATGGTCTTGACAATGAGTTAAAAATAAATTCAACTTTTACAATATCTTTTTTATTTAATTGTTAGGTGAAAGTACAGAATAGTTAACAAAACACCCTTCCTTCCCCATGTTAAGAATGCGTTTCTAAATAATAACGTTATTATTTCAGCATGGTGGCATGAGTGCACAAGTACCTTTTATTTGTTACTAGCGGGGATACCCGGCGTTGCCCGGGTGTTTAGAGGTGTGTGTGTGTGTGTTGGGGGGGGGGAGGAATCAAAATGAAAGAATAAGTGAAGTAATAAACCTGACGAATGCCAGAGGAATTTGTTGGCCGAAACGTTGTGAATAAACAATCCAATAAAAAAGATGAAAAAAAAAAAAAAAAAAACAACAACTAATAAAGATGAGACTAGTAGTCCGAAATAAAAATAAATTAATAAGTAATAAACCTGTTTAAATATTATATAAAAAAAAACAATGTTAAAACTTCTTTAAAAAAATCGGACCCCCCCCCAACAAAAAAAAAAAACGACCGTGATGCAAACGAATGATGTTAAAATCTTAAAAAATCTGAAAAATAAAAACAAAAAAAAAAAAAAACACGAAAAATGGCACAAATAACCCTGTTTCAAGATAGTATTGTTTGATGGAAATTAATTTTGAAAAACTTGAAAATAAGTTTTTAAATTGACAAACTCAGAATAAAAAATGATTAATTATGATAATTAACTAATTAGATGAAAACAGTTTTCTATTTTTAAGAGAATGCTTTAGTCAGCTCAGCGCATCATGTTAGCATTAGTTCTTAGCAAGCCATTTATCTGTGTATTTCTATAAAAGATAACATTTTAAAGAAATTCCTGCACAATTAATAATTATCAAATATTTACATATTATACATAAAAATAATTCTGAAACTATTATCTATATGAAAATGGATGATATATGTTGATTTATCTTATCAATTTTGAAATATTCTTCGTCAACTTTAAAAAAAATCAAACACCAGTAGAGATGGACTTCTATGTTTATATAGCCTGTAAAATTTCAGCAATATCCAATCAAATTTAACCCCGTGCATATGTATCCAAATAACGCATAAAATGTAAACAATAAAAAGTTTCCCTTTTTTGCTGCCGTCATTTTTTACCGTTTTTTTATTTTTAACTTGGAGCATAAAAAAATTGTACGCATAAAGGAAAAATACATTAACATTAATTGTACGCATAAAGGAAAAATACATTAACATTATTGGAATGCTTATTTTCTTTTCTTTCCATCAATGTAATTCTTTTAAAAATTGACCAACAAATAAAAAAGATATGACTTGTTGTAGCACATTAGGTATGCAATATTGCCGATGTTCACAAAAATACAGCATGCACTTGTAATGCTCTAAATAAATTGGAATTAGAACCTGATTTGACGCTTCAGAAACTGAGGATTGTCAGCAATTCGTGGCAATGAAGCAAGATTCCTGAAACATAGAGGAAGCAGGTATCCCTCACATTAAAAAAAATATGCTTGAAAAATAAAGGACACTCACCCGCCAGCAATTACCAACCAAGAGGATGTCTTCAAGTCCAACATAAACAAATTCCTGATAAACCGCCCCTTAAGTAAGACACTTTATCAAATCTCCATTACTAACGATTACTACGATATTATCCCACTGATTACTGTACATGCAATAACCCTTATCCCCGAGTGGCTTCTGGGCCTTGATTAGTGGTGACTACCATGTAAAAAAAAAAAAAAAAGGCAAAAAGAACCCTTCACAAAATTATCAGAATAGACAAAATCCTAGGATCCCTTGCAGCAAATGTGGAGAACTGCATGGGTACAATGCATGTCAGTACCAAAGGAAAATAACATGTGACCTATGCAAGCGAGCAGGGCACAAGGCCTCATATTGTAGAGCAAAAGTAGCAAAAAGAGCTATGTAAAAACTGCAAAAATGAGCCTTTCACCAACAGAACATAATGAAATATGTTACGGTCAGAATCAGAAATAAAGAAGTGAAACTGCAGCTCGATTCACGGTCGGATTTATCAATTATAAATTTTCACATGTGGAAGCGAATAGGAAAGCTCACGATGACAAAAACGGATAAAGTCGCAAGATCGGTAACTGGTGAAAAAATAAATTTTGAGGGTGAGATAGTTATTAATGTGTCACTGAAAAGAACGACAAAAAAGCTAAAAGTGTTCATTCTAAGGAACACAACAAACTTATTCGGGACCGATTGGATTCAGGAATTCGAATTATGGGACTCGCCAATGAGTGATATTTGTCATAAAGTCGAAAACCTAATGGCTGAAGCCGAAAAACTCAAAAAGATTGTAAAAAATCTTTCCCTAGTGTTTTCTCTGAAAAGCTTGGATGCTGCACAAAAATAAAAGCGAGATTCAAATTGCTGGATGAAACAAAACCAATATTCAAAAAGCCATGGAGCGTACTGTTTGCTTCGAGGGAAAAAATTGAAAAAGATTTGAAAAAACTAGTTAACACTCGGATTTTGACCCCTATTAACTATAGTGAGTGGGCAGCCCCCACCGTTTGCATGAAAAAAAAAAATCTAAAGAGATTAGGGTATACGCAGACTTTTCGACCGGATTGAATGCGGCGCTCAAGGGGCATCACTACCCACTACCAAACCTGATGAAATATTCGTTAAGTTAAATGGCGGAAAATATTTTTCCAAAATAGACTTAAGCGAGGCGTACCTACAAATACCAGTAGAGGAAGATTTTGGATTTCGTAATAGGCTATCTGGACGATATTCTTATGCGTAGTTAAAATGTTGAACAAAATAGATATCATGTATTTAAAGTGTTTGACGGAGTAAAAGAATGCGACTTCACATTGAAGGAAGCAAAATGCGAAGTTTTTGGAATGAATTAAATACCTGGGTCATACCATAGATAAGGACGGAAGGAAACTTGATCCAGACAGGTCCACAGCTATAAAAGACATGCCAGAACCTCATAATGTAACTAGATTGCAGAGTTTTTTACGGCTCGCGAACTATTATCAGACGTTCATTAACAACATGCATGAATTGTGTGTGCCATTGAATGTACGATTAAAGAAGTACAAAAAATGGGACTGCACGCTTGAGTGCCGGGCAGTGTTGAAGAAATTAAAAGATGTATTAACGTCAGATTTATCCCCGACTCATTTGAATCCGAAACAAGAGATTATTGTTGCAACTGATGATGAGTTCTTATGGGATTGGGGCATGCATTCTACACAAGATGCTTGATGGGTCCACTAAGCCGATCGCCCATGCGTCAAGAACTTTAGTGCCTCCCGAGAAGAATTACTCCCAAATCTAAAAGGAAGCACTGGGGATCATACTCGGTGTTACAAACTTCCACCGATTTTTACACGGTCGTAAATTTAAATTACAAATTGACCATAAGCTGCTTATAACCATCTTTGGCTCTAAAAAAGGTCTGCCAATGTACACAGCCAACAGACGGCAAAGATGGAGGACCATTCTACCGAATTACGATTTCAGTATGGAATTTCTTACATCTGTGAAGTTAAGTCACGTAGACGGATTTTCACGATTAATCACGAAATCAAGGGAACCGCTTGAAAACACAGTAATAGCGTCACTACAAAGTGAAAAGGACTCTACACAAATACTATGTAATATGATCAAGGAACTACCAGTCACTTTGGAAGATATAATAAGGGAGGCTGAAGAAGATAGTTTCATCAAAGAAATGAAACAAAAAATTCAATCAGATGAATCAGCAGCGGAGGCTTATTTTATGTGCAATGAGGTACTGTTGTACCGAGAAAGAGCTACACTACCAAAGAAAATTTTAAAGGATTTCCATATGGGGCACCCTGGGGCTATGCGAATGAAGAGCCTCATGAGGTCCTACGTTTACTGGAAGAGTATGGACACTGATATAGAAAGCATGGTAAAGTCATGTTAGGGATGCGCATTGGCTGCAAAAACGCCCCCAATACAATTTAGCCCGTGGCCTAAAGCGAACCACCCATGGCAAAGAATACACATAGATTACGCAGGCCCACTGGATGGAAACTATTATTTAATAGTGGTAGACAGTTTTTCAAAATGGCCTGAGGTATTTCAATGTAAAAGTTCAACGACAGATTTTACAATCAATGCTCTTCAGGAATTGTATGCTAAGTTTGGTGTGGTTGATTGTCTAGACAATGGCATACAATTCACTTCAGCAGATTTTAAAAGTTTCTGCGAGGATTTCCAGGTGAACCACATAACGACGCCAACCTATCATCCCCGATCGAACGGTTAGGCAGAGAGGTTTGTAGAGAGGAGGAAAGAAGCAAGACCAAACAGGCAGGAAAAAGAGAATGGAAAGAACACCAAGACGAAGAAATTGAGCCTCCAACTCAGATCCCCCATGAGGAGGCTCAGCCTACCCCTCCCGTATTCAACACCCCCGAAATAAAGGAGCAAAGTGAAGCTCCGGTTACAGAAGCTTCAGCTATAGAAGCAGAGATGGCAGAGAAGAAGCAAGACAAGCAAGAGGTGGCCCCCAGAAAGGAAAAAACAAGAAAGTTTCCTTTCTGGCCGGGGGAGCACCTCTGTGAAGTGACGGCAGAAGATACGACCGGCGACCTCAACGGACGACAGAAGAAGTTCCTGAGGAGCCTCGTCAACCTCTCAAAGGTTAGAGGTCACCAATCCCCGGAACTTCAGAAATGCCGCACAGCTCATTACATTCATGAGACCAAATAGGGGAGGGAGAGCAAAGGCCTTGTGGAGGATGTTGGAGGCTGGAAAAACTACCTTCAAGGGATTGCGTATAATTGACGGGGAGCACCCATCGCTTGGGCAGATTGCTCAAAAATGTGAAGGGAGGGTCCCCATTTACGTTCACCCATCGTTTTATAGGGCATTAAAAGTGACGTTCCCCTTGGACGTCAGGGGCCTGGCACGAGATGGACGGCTTACGTCTGATCTGCTCAAGGGCAGTCTCAGTCAGACATTTGATGGACTTACTCCCGAAGATTTCAAACCCATCTGTGACGAATACTACTAGTTAGGGAATAATGGCCACGAGCTTGAACCTAACGAGTTTTAATGCTGAGGGATCTCGTGGCCCTTGAGGTAGACGTAGCTGCATTGCAGGAGACCCACTTTGTTGGGGCCGGGGATTGCTGTGTGCTGGTAAACGACTTTGACATTTACTCAGCATATGGCAATCTCCGTAGCTGTGGGGTTTCTGTTCTAGTGAGTCGCACCCTGTCTGCGACAGTTACCATTGTCCACGCGGACACTTGTGGGAGGTTGGTCGTGGTCGATGTTGCCGTTAAAAGCGGCGAGTTCCGGATCGTGGCAGTTTATGCACCTAACGTCTGCAGCGAGAGGGTTTCCTTTTTTCGGCGGGTGGAGGTGTTTCTCTCTTCGGGTCCAGAGCGGATAGTGTTAATGGGGGACTGGAATGCCATCCTGGACCCCAAAATAGATAAGGTCGGGGAGGATAGAGGGTCGGAGAGGTGTGAAAGCAGCCTGTCTGACCTGATGGCCTCGTGCGATCTTGTCGACAGATTCCGTCTGGATCACCCGGGGAGGGAGATGTGGACGTAGCAAAATCATATGGCCTCCCGTCCTACTTGGATAGGATGTTAGTTAGAAGAGGCGACATAGATTTCTTATCTTGTCCCATGTTCCACTGGCTAGGTCATTCAGACCACAAACTAGTTATGGCCCGTTTGAAGTTAGGTAATAGGCCTAGGTTGGCTGGCTACTGGAAGTTGAACGCCTCCTTGTTGGAGTTGGAAGACTTCCGGCAGCAGCTGACAACACTAATTCAGCAGGAGTTAGTGGGGGCGGTTACCAGGAGTAGCTGGTGGGTTAGACTTAAGGCTACCATTAGGCGTCCAATATAGCCAATGCCTCGTGTTAACTAGGGCTTGGACCAAAAGGCACCTAAAGGATAGGATGACCCGGGCGGTGGCATGGGGGGGGGGATCCCCCAGAGCTAGCGCTAGTTAAGGGGGACCTGGATCGCTTGGCTAGGAAGCGATATGCGGGTCAAGTAGTTAGATCTAGGTTAAAAAGAGTCTCCAACGAAGCTGTAAATGTTGACGTTGTTGAGCGTGGGGCCGCCCTAAGACGTGGCTCGGACGGGTACATTCAGGAGGTGAAAAACCTGGAAGGGCACACTCTCGTATCGACAGAAGAGATTTGCAACAGGTTTCGACAGCATTTGGAGGAGTGCTTCACTGAACTACCCAGACTCCGCGGCCAGGAGTTTGGCAGCTATTTAGCTGGATCACCCCGCCTTACTGCAGCCTGAGCGGCTAGCTGCGAGGGGATGGTTACGGAGCGTGAGATCATTACTGCATTGAAGCAGGTTGGCTATAACAAATCTCCAGGACTCGATGGTCTGCCCTACGGACTGTTCTTGAGGTTGATGCCCATGTTTGTGACCCTTCTGAAAGGCGTGTTTAACCAATGGTTTGCACAGGGCTCGATTCCTAGGCAGGTTACCAAAGGAGTGGTCACGCTTCTGAAGAAGGGAGAACGGCATTGATGGGGGGAATCTAGATGACTATAGGCTCATCACTCTGCTAAACACAGAGTTGAAGATTTTGTCCTGCGTTCTTGCAAACCGACTGCACGTCAGTGACTTGGTCGAGCCGGATCAGAACTATGCTGTGAAGGGTCGATCAATTCAAAACAACTTGCACTTGGTGCGCACGATCATAGAGGGTTTAGAAGCTGGCACGGAAGCCGCACTGATCAATTTAGATCAGTCCAAGTTGTTCGATAGGGTCTACCATGGTTTCTTGGAATCTGTTATAGAGCCCGCTGGTTTTGGTCCGGACTTCCGCAAGTGGGTCTCTGTTCTGTATCGTGATCCTGCGGTAGTGCTCCAAGTACATTTAGGTTGTCGGAGCCCTTTGGGGTTTCTCGGTCGGCGCACAAGGGTTGTCCACTGTCGCCTCTGTTATATATCCTGGCATTGGAGCCCTTCCTTTGTAAATTAAGGGACAAGGCGACGAGACCAGTCCTGCGCGGCATAGCTCTACCTGGCGGCAAATTTGCCAGGGTGTCCACGTACGCTGATGATATCACCGTTTTTGTTGCGCGACGAAGCGATATTAGAGCAGTGATGGAGGCAATCGCTGAGTATGAAGTTGTCACAGGGACCGTAGTCAATCGTTGGCCTGCGGTTGGGCACCTGGACCGGGGTATCTCGCTTCCAGGTGTGTTCGGCTGGACGGATGGCCAGGTTAAGATCCTTGGAGTGTGGTTCGGAGGAAATTGTCCTTGAAGGGTCGTGTGGAGGCATGTGCTACTTATGTGTTTCCGCTGATTCTTTACTGCTTGTCTGTTCTTCTCTTGCTTGCGGACCGCTGTAAGGCTTTAGAGCGCCTCCTGTTTAAACTTCTGTGAAAGGGAGGAAAGCCGTATGTCTGTAGACAGGTCTGTACACAGAAACTTGGCAAGGGAGGCTTAGGAATGCCTGAATTACGGAGTCATAAGCACGCCGAAAGATTGGCGTTCCTGAGTCGGACACTGTTAGAGGAAACACACTGGGTACCAACTGTGGAGCAAGCCTTCCCACGGCTCATATCCACCCCTGCCACTGAATGTCGCAGAAGACCGGCGGGGGAATCGTGTTTCCTCACCGAATGCCAAGCCACCCTTAGGGCATTGCCAGGGTCCAGTGACCTTGCGCGGTCTAGGAGGAGGCTATATGAGGATTTAGTGGTGGACACCGCAAACGATCTGCTGGTGGAGCGGCTACATCTGTCGAGGGGGGAAGTTCTCTCGCTGTGGAGTTGAGCGCCAGCCAGTAGCCATATCAACAATTCAGAGTTTTCAATCCATGGAGGCTAGTCCGGGACACGCTGCCATTCTTTGGCAGACTAGCCAGGGACTACAGGGATAGAGAATATTATCATTCCCCCTGTCCACGCTGCAATGATGAAGAGGAGGAGGAGACGAGAGAACATGCGTTCTTTCATTGCAGCGACGTTCGGAGTCTCTGGGAGTATGTTGGAGAGGTAACGGCTCGCATTGAATATGCAAAAAAATATTATATAATAATATGAAAGGATTAATTGACATGTACAGAGTGACCCCCCCCCCAAAAAAAAAAACGGGCCCCAATTCTAATTAGGCCCCATTTCTTAGTGTTTTGTTCGAATGAAATGAAACTTTGGTCATAATTAATTTATTATATTCAAAACATCACATCAAAACACTAGGGTATTTGGCCTTTTTTCCTCCGTTCTACAGCATATGTTCTAGATGGCCTCCATTTAGCTTTTGTTTTTTTGGGGTCACCCTGTACTAGAGTATCTGATTATTTTTCCAAATTAATTTTTAAGACTTTAAGCTGTTGATTAGAAAATAAGTTTTGTATTGGAAATGTTAGTGATAACTCTTATGTTTAAAAAACAAATGAAAGCTGGATCTACTGTTATTGGAAAATTCTGATTTTAAAAGAAACAAACCAAGCATGTTGGGCCCCCTCCGTGAGTGAAAAATTTACTTTCACCATGACTTATGTTTGTGCAAAATTAAAAGAAAAAAAATCCAAGGTGTGGTTATTGAGAAAAGTGTGAACAGACAAACAGAAGTAAATTACTAGATCCAACCCTTCCTTGTTGGGGGACCAATAAAGTCTTTTTTGTTTTTGTTTTAGATGAAAACGGGCACTTCTACACTATTGGGACGAAATTTTGGAAATTGTAATACTGAATTTCACATGAAAACAATGGTATCTACATATTCCACATATTTTTAAGATGATTATATCCAAAAATTACAAAAATCGATAAGGTAAAAAAATTTGATGAAAACGATCGTAAAACACAAGAGAGTTCAAAGTGGAGATAATTTTCAGTTTTGATTTAAACAAGATGGCGGCAATTTTTCACCTGCTAACATGATTAAAGTTGTTTTGTTTAATAAATCAGTAATATTCAGGCGATTTCGACTGCATAATTTGGAAGCTACGATTGTAATTTATTTGACAGTTGAAACTTGTTTTTGTATCGGAGAACTTCATTAATTGACTACAAAATCTTGTCCCAATTCTGTAGAAACGCCAAAAATGGATTATTTATATTATTTGGACTACTATTCTCATTTTGGTTCTTATTTTCGCATTTCGGCTCATCAAGAAAGTCAGATGGAGAATCAAAGTGACATTTATTGGCATAAGGCTCAAACTGGCATCCATTTGACAAAAAACTCTTGATTGAATTGAGCAATATTTATATAATAAAATATCCATTAACAACCAATCAAAATGCAGTCTCCAAGCCTGCTTATATATTGAATCTCTATATGAACAGAATTCATTGTCATAGTTTAATGAGTTGCTGATTTCTTCCATCATGACATCATTTTGTCTGAGAGATGAAACTCTTAGGAAGAGGGGATGTGTTGGAAATAGGGATGTAAAGACTTTTATACGGCACGATCACATTGGATGCATAAGTTCCTGGCACGATCACATTGGATGCATAAGTTCCTAGCAGATCACCAATGTTGAACCTGTTCAGTACTAAAATGGGTGACCATTTGGAGATACTAGGTGCTGTATGAGCTCTCCGCTTATCTTGGCATTGTTTCCAGTTCTTCTGAACTTCTTGCCACTAGAATCGGGCAATGCTAGATCAAGAGAAAGGTGGTTAAAAATTTTGCAACCCTTCTACACAATTACATACACACAGCTACCCTTACAGAGGGTATCCATTGCCTCTCAAGGAGTCATGAAGTTTTAGTTTTAGCTCAACTACTAAATTTCAATAGTTACATTAGTTGAAATAGGGTGAAAATAACTACTATGCGAATAGTTATAGGAGTAATCAAAAATACAATCTTGATGTCTTATGCCAAACTGACATCAGTTTCAGATATCGTGCCAGTTTCATGCTTTATCCTAGAGTACAGGTTTCCTCATGTTGATTTTATGATTATATTGATGTCGTGGCTGTTGAGTTTTATAGACTAGTTTTGTCTGATTGTTGTGGATTTCTTCCTTAATTTTTAATTTGCAAATATTAATTAAATGATAATGTCAGACAGTGTTTTTTAAAAATGAAATTGAAACAAATTTATTTAACATAATAATGGCATATCCAATATAGAATATTGCCAAAGAAATTGTTTTTTATACAATAGTGGCAGAGAAAAGGTGCGTTGCAATTCGGACTTCGGTTTAGCAACAGGTTATGGGGAAGTATGTATTGCTTTGTAAGAAAAAATTAAATTAAACAGTGTTTATTAAAAATAAAATTGAAATATATTAGTAATTAAGATCATAATAATGGCATATCCAATATACAATATTTACAAAACTAAAAAGAAAAAAAAAGAAAGAAAACCTAAAAAAAATCAAATGAATATGGTGGGTTAATTTGTTCTGTCACTGCTTGAACAATCAGATAAAACTAGTGGATGAAATTTGGCAATCATTTTAGGAGCTAATGTCTTCAATATAACATTCTATTTATATCAGCGACTGCTATAGGATTTAGATTCTACTCAGAAGATAGCACGTGAGTCATATATATATATATATATATATATATGGTGTATTAATATTCTGAAGATCAAAGCAGAGAAGTGGTCTATAAAAAAAAAAAAATAAAGGGGAGGGTGTCTTACCATCAGTTTTCTTTCGAAGAATAACAACATCCGACCCCCCATAATTCGCACTGGAGAAAAAGTCATCCTTGCTGTCTGTACAACTGGACATGCCGAGCAAGCTGCTATCAGCTACAAACAAAGAGAAGAAAATGTCTTTTAATTAAATGCTTTTAATCCATTTTTAAGCATCATTGACCAACTTACAAAATACCAGATCCTAATTTCTGTGAATTACATAGATTATAGAAAAAAATATAAGTAAACAATCGAACCTTTTAATTTAAAATGTGTAAATTGATTTTTCAACAAAATCAAAGTAAAAATAATTATGTACTAGATGAGATTCAAACTGTAAACTCATCTCCACATACGGCCAAGTAACTGACTGAAAGTACTGGGAAACTATGCAAAATTGGTATTAAATACATATTTCAAAGTGTCTGATTTCCGATCTTTTCCTATTTTCCGCTTATCCTTCTTCAGAGTCGAATGTCAGTCAGCCAAACACAACAAAAGAAAAAGTAGAAAGAAAGCGAATAGAACAAACCAAGACTTGTTTTCTACCATTTTCACCCATAAATACAAAGAAATATCTGTTATTAAATTAGTAGCCAGTGATATGGATATAGTATTAGGACTTCCGGTTGTGGGGGTGAGAACTTCTCCGACTTCCCTAACTTAAAACAAATAAAAATAAAATGCTGATCAGGATTAAATATGAAAATCAATAAAATCAATTGAAAATAACTTTTTGTTTTAACAACAAGGCCCAATATTTGCTGGAAAACACTGAGGAAACAGATTTTATGTAGTTTGCAGATAAAAAAAATATCATGGAGGCTAGGAGGAAAATCGAGTTTACTTTATATAAAACTAGGAGAATATTCATCCCAACATTGGAATGATTACTAGTTAGTGTGTAAGAAGTGTGAGGCAATGGAAATAGATGAAAACTGAAGTAATATCAGATCCTAATTTCTGTAAATTACATGTATTAATAAATAATAATAATGATAATAATAAATAATGATGATGATGATGATGATGATGATGATAATAATAATAATAATAATCATAATAATAATAATAATAATAATAATAAAAAAAGGTAGACACCATTTGTTTAATATGATAAGTTGAAATATATAAGTTAATTTTGGGAGAAAAATCAAAGTAAAAATAATTAGCCCCAGGGGTGAGGTTTGAATTCACAACCTTTGTCTTTAACTGCAGCAGGCTGATTACTCCACAGCAACTGATACAAAATTGCAATGTTGTTAAATACATAGCCCACACATCACCTTTCTAACCTGTCTATACTCAAATATATGTCAAAGGAGTGGGAGAACAATAATGAAATGACGTCATCTTATTTCCTCCCAGTACTATAGATGGCAGACGTAGTAGATAACAATGATAGTAAATACTCCTTCACCCTTCTCTATTCATGACTAATAAAACAATAAGACATTGATCATGATTAAATATTAAAATTAACAAAATCGATAGAAAATATAAATTTTCTGTTTTTTAAGAACATGGGCCAATATTTGGCATATAGATTTAAGAAAATAAATTGTTTTATCAAATTTTAGTTGAGAAGACTATTCTGTTTAATAAAAATTATAATTATATAAAATATATATAAACTATGATTTTACTTCATATACAAGATGTTGGATATGTGAACCAGCTCAAACGAATTTTTTTATTTTGCCTTTTGTGATATATTAGGTATAGTTCAAGGAATTCAAGGATAAATCAAAAAAATGATATACCAATTGGAGGGAAGTCAAATGGAAGGTTAATTACAGAGATATTTGTAGTTGGTTTGAAAAATGAAGTTTGATTGTGATTCATGGTTTAGCGAGAATACAAATGTCGACAGAGACGGCTGTATAACACAAGTTCTCTCCTAAAGCTAATCAAACTGTCAGTAACTTCTGATCACCTAGTATGATATTACACTGAGAAAAGCCTAAAGAAAAAAATCACTACTGTGTTTGATTTTATGTCAGGAGAATCCTTCCTAACAAATTCAAGGTCAAGGAGGATGGAAAGACTGAGGAGGAAATACACTAACCAGGCCTCCATGAGATGAGTGTAAAGAGAACCTTAGAGAAGCTTGCTGCCACCCAAATTCCAGTGAAGATCAATGATTGCTGCCAGCGAGAAGTCAATGGAAAGTGGCTGTTGCCATAAAACAAATTCATTTGCAAAGATTATCGAAAGAGGTGAAGAACATTAGAAATTTGTTATCACCCAGATTCCAAGGTACATCACCGGTTGTTGTCAGTAAGTAATCTATGATGATGGCCTGAGCGAGAACTCCAAATAATAAACTGATCTAATTAGTCTAAACCGAATAAATTTAAAGTAAAATCAAAACATAATTGAAATAAATAAAAAATTTTTCAAACAACTTCAAACCTTTTTTATTCAGATAATCTTCTGAATCCTCGCATAAACAAGCTCCCCTTTTTTCATTCGGGCTCCCCATTCTACTACTACCACTCCTACTCTTTCTTCCACCTTCACTTTACTCGCAACAACCACTCATATTCTCTACTTAACAATCACCCTCTCTCTTTTATCAGCCTCTACCTCACTTTTCTCCCTATTTAGCCCCCACCCCCACCCCTCTAACTGCTTTCTCATCTCAATTCCCCAGACCTGAAATTATATTCTTCAGAAAAAAAAAGATTCATTGGACACTACCTTACCATCTGGTTGTAATTGGTCTCATTGTATAAATATAGAATCAATTTTGACATAAGCAGGCTTAGTCATAATTTTAAATGTTTGTCCGTTCTATTTACTATGCAGATATTAATCATGTTATTTACATTAACATTACCATTATTTATCTAATATATAGAATTAAGTCAGTTGTATTCTCAACTTGCCATCAATAGCTTCTGTCCCACAAAATTAGTATTTCATAATGAATAGCCATTTTATTTTGTTAAACGTTAGTCCATGTTGTTAAGAACAATAACATTTAATTTAATTCCTCTAAGAAAATAATCTATCCGGTTGGATATATCTTTGTATAGATGCCATTTTTTTCTTTATTAATTTGTACATGTTCAATACAGAATTGTATTTCATTGAAATAAAACTATAAAATTTAGGGGGGAAAAATGGCATATTTTGAAAATAAGAAATACAAAAAAAATTGAAAGTACCATGCAATGCTAAGTATTTAAACAGTATCCTTTCATTTAAGCAAATAGTTAACAGAATTTATCTACTTGATAATACCACCTTTTAATAATTAAAAAAAAAAAATTTTCTGATGATTTTTGTGTCATAATAATAATGAATATAAAATGAATTTTCCATAACTATCATTAACATGTTCGATTTTATGTTGAATCATCTTCAGGCGACAAAAAGAAATGAACAAAAGTTGGAGAAAAAAAAAAGAATTTTTAAAAAAGTGAGAATGCCAAAAGTAACGTCAAAACAACAAAATGATGCAGTTCCGGAAAAATGTTTACATCTTAAATTTGGGGATACCAAAACTAGTATCAAAGGATAAATTGTATTAACGTTGATTATATATATATATATACACACACACACCTACATACACATATATACAGTGTAACCCGGATATAAAATACCCCCTCCCCCGGTCCCTAAACTCTTATATCCGGATAGCAAGGTACATCATCACAGATTAATTTAGGACCAGAGAAAAGCTCTTATATTCGGGTCTCTTACATCCGAGTTACATTGTGTGTGTGTGTGTGTGTATATATATATATATATATATATATACACACACACATTTATAAAAAGAGAAAATACGAAAGACTAGAATTTTCAAATGAGAGGTTGCATTATGCTTCCTTAAAAATACTCTAAAGAAACGAAAATTTGAGGAACATTGATATTGTTAAAAGTTCACAAAAATTTTCACTAAGTGCTTCTCCACCTTCTTTATACCTCTGTGCATAAAACATAAGTTTAACAGCTGCATTCTAAAAATTTTAATGATCGCGTCATTAGTTTATAAGTGAATAATACAAAAAAATATATAAATAGACTAAATTTTATAAAATAGAGATTAAAAAAAATAAGATAAAAATGGTAATATAGGGTTTGGGATCTCTGTTAGGATATTTATTTATTTATAACAATAATAAATAAAAATAAAAAAACTTAATACTTTACTGCAGTTTCACAGTAGTTCATGTGGTCAGAAATATATTCTTACCCCACACGTCTATACAAGCTCTAATTAGACAGACTCAAATTTAACGTTAATTTTTCAATTAAGATATACCCAACTAATTATTTCTGTCTTCTCCATTCTGGACCGTACAAATTCCCATGAATTGTGAACAAAAGACAAAAGCAAACAAAAAAACAACATAAATATCTTCTGATCTATTCAAGTAGTAGCAAAATCCCACCCATTCACTGTATAAATTCCTGAATGCTAGAAAATTTTCTATTCTAATACACCAAAATGCTTGCCTTTGGAATTTCCTACTTACTCGGTTTCCCCAAAACTATACAAACATGCAAAAAATTAAATGTAATGCAAAAAAAAAAAATTGTTGCTCTACTCTGCCCAGGTCCTCTCCTAAATCTAACCCATATCACAGTAGTTCCTTACGTTTCAGTGGCAACATGCCTTGCTTGGGATATCATCATCTTCATCGGTGTCAATTTTTATTTTTTTAATTTTATTTTTTACATGCTGGCATGCGTGCAACAGTTTTAAGAAATTTGCTTTGAAACTAACCTATCTCGGGTCAGGTCTTTATTCCTCTTTCTCTTGTTCATTCCAATCACTTCCTCACATATTTTTCTTAGTTTTTCCCTTTTAACTGGATCTGCTAACTTGACTTCTACTCAATCTGACTCAACAATACTTCTACATGATTTCAACGTGGCCATACTATCAAGGGCTCCTGTTCTGAATAGATCTTCCTATACTGTCTAGATTTATTCTTCTTCTGAGCTCATCAGAATTCTTTAAGACTCACATTACACATTCATCGCATCATTCTCATATCATTTCTCTCCATGCAATGCATATCCTCAACCCTCACTGGCCAGGCTCCACTTTCATAAATCATCAGACTGCATACACATACTTGATAGACTCTTTCCCATGTCAACAGTGATAACACTATGCTAGTTAGTTATCGCAGAAGTTCCCTGGTTGGCAACACTTTATAAATCTAGCTCCTATCACAGTAGCCACTTACATTTTAGTAGCAATGTTTTACTTGAGGATGAATAAAAGTTAAAAAAATTTTTAAGTTAAAAAAAAAAAGTTTATCGAAAATAAGAATGAAATAATCAACCTATTTTTAGTGCTGACAGACATAAACAAGCTTATATTTGTGGTTGATATTTGTTATTTCAGAGAATAGGGAGTGAGGGTAATTAAACCTCGACTCCTGGACGCCTTAGATGGTCACTTAACGAATCCAATTTACTTGACTCCAAAACAAAATTGGACAAGAGCGTCTCTTGATAGCCAAACTTAAAGATGGCTATTTTTAGATGTTCTATTATTTTAAGAATTATTGTTTCTTTTTTTGTCAATGATACTTCAAGAGAAAGGGAACCATTTAATATTGCTGCCAATAAGGCCAGAATTTGGTAGCACAAACCAGACAGTTTAATGTGCGAAAACAAGTACTTATTTACTCCCTTCCAGGTGGTCAGACACAAGGTCAGATGTGAGTTTTCTGTGGAACTAACTGAATTTGAACCTGCCACACCCAAATTTTCAGTTTGTGCTGTTAACCCCTCTCACCTGTGTGAAATGCATGAAAATGAGTAGCTATAATGAAATTTCATTCAATTTCGACTTGTGATAATTCGTTTTTTTTTTTTGATAAATTTTAGATATAATCGAACTTCGATATTTTTCTTCATAAATGTACAATTATTTCTCTTGTCTCATTAATAGCCTTTTTCCCTCAAGAAGTTACTATTTTCATCAAGGCTTGATTTTTGTAATGTAAACATTTTTAAGCATAATACGTACAATATTCTGCATAGCTACACATATAAAAAGATTGTCCCATGTTAAAGAAAAAAAGTCACTCATCAATTATGGTTTTAAGTTGTTTTTCACACAATTTTTTAATTTAATTTTTGCCTTATCAAATTGTGTTGCCATTTGTTTTTAAACGATCCAAATCTGCATATTTTTTAATTTCCTATTAAAAAATATAACTTCATCTATAATGTTATGAATCATGTTAAGAAGATTCAATGTGTTAGCTGTTAAAATGAATCTTAATGAACACTTGTACTTCCATGTCAATTTGTATCTTGTTTTTGAGAGGTCATGACTTGATCTAATAATTATTTCGATTAATTTTTATTTACCGCAATTTTTCCAATTATTTGAAGAACATAGAATTTTCAACAAACTGTTAACCAACATAATTCTACTAAAATAAACTTGGGACTATTGTTTGTTTTGCAAAGGTCGATGTGGCGACATTAATTTTTTTAAAGATATGATGAAAATAGCATTTTGCTAAGGACAGCTAACTATAAAAGGATCTGTTCATTGGTCAATCAGTCGCATTTTATTCACTGAATGGGCAGATTGAATACATTCATTTTTTTTTAAATTATTTTTTTCTAGCTGGGGATGGGATATCCTACCGGATGTCAGACATTCACTCACTATCTCAGTATTCCAATCTAGAGATCTTTTTAAGATTCTAATTGTCCCTTTAAGTACAATTGCTTGCATCTCTCTTGCACTTGGTTCACAGAGTATATCTATCGGGTAGCTTGAAATTTTTTTCATGAGTTCGGTTGCTCCTATTACTGGAATAATAGAGATCCTCCTAAGATTCCAATTTCTTTTCATGTCATACATAAGACTTTGGTATTTCATTATCTTTTTCTTCTCAGCTCTGTTTAACCAAGCATCATTGGTGACACTAACTTCTACTAAGGTTGCTTCTTCCTCTTTCTTGTCCCATATCACTATGTCAAGTTTAAAAATCCAGTTTTCTAGGTACGTGGCTGTAAGAATTGCATAGTCATGGTGGATGGTGTAAGACTTATTTCCAACTGTTCTCTCTGGTAAACATGTTTCCAGGACTAGCTGCAGCTTTCGATATTCAAATGCATCTAAATAGCAATTCTTATTTCAAGTCAATTTTGAAAATTATCACCTAAAAACCATTATGAGGGGCATTCCAAAAGTGTGGCCAATGAATAAGGGATCTCTCGAGCTCCTCACATTTTGGGTCCTTGTATCAGACTTGTCCTATACTCATGGGGAGATACACAGAGCCAGGTTGATGCAGATATCTAAACGTCAGCCAGCCTGCCAACTTGATTGACAGGTGAAGGTTGCAATCCAAAATTATTTATGTAATCAGGTGCACAGGTACAAAGGTGAAGACTACCTCACCGACAACAAAATTTGAAAACCAAAATAACATTCCAAATTGCCTTGTGCAAAAATGTATCACTCTCTCTCTCTCTCTCTCTTCCTTTTCATCCACTCTACTCTCTCTCTCTTGCAAAGACAGAAGAATTGTATTGTACAGTTTAATTGTATTGTACAGTTTTAATTGTATTGTACAGTTTTGCTGTGAGCATCAACTAGGATAGGTGTATGGAGTTTGGATCTGATCACAGTCGGTGTCGAATGGATCTCAAAGGGTTTCAGTTAAATATGCTCCTTAATTATGTAAATAAAATTCGATTTTTATAACAAAAAAATGTCTCTTTGTTCACTATTTGATACAGCGTTCAATTTTAGTACAGTAGTTCCTACCATCAATGCCAATGGAGCCCTGCCAGTAATGACACCAATTAAAGGCCAGAAGAAGAGACCACCAACACACACAGCAAACATTGTATCAACAATTTAGTTTAAAGGGAATATCCCTATTATTTCGTGTTCAACACTCGGGGAGCACGTTGCCAAGGACCCAGAGACGTCCTCATGATACAAATAAACCGAGTAACTCTCTCCGGCAAATGATTGTGCTACAAAAGTAAAACCTTTTTTTTTTTTTTTTTTATTCCACACGAATAGATAAGAAATTGCAAATTGCATTGTTATGATACTAAACTTATACATTTATGACTTGAAAGTTTCATCTCTCTGTTGCAGATACTGATAGTGTGAGACAACCCCTGTTATGAATGCAAGTCAGAAGTAGAGATGCATCATTGAATTTCTGACAAAAATGCACTGTGAATGGTGGTGACTATGTAGAAAATTAAATTCTGGTGCACAAAAGGTTGCTCATTTAATGGCACCACACTCCTCCTTGTAGTTCTTCCATTTTTTTAGTTAAAAAAATACGTTTTACTTTTGGAATGACCCTTGTAGGGTGGCTTCCATTATCGGCACTCAGTGCCAAATACCCCCCCCCTCCAAAGTAGGATGCCTCAAATAACAGGAATGCATTTGCTCCATTTCCTTTTCCGTGCAACGGGGGATACAATGCATGGAAAGCCTCTGAGAGGTGGTGATAAATTCATTTAAATACGCATAAACCAAAAGGCAAATTTGTTGATTTTGTGATATTTTCGTTAATTAGAAAGAAGTTACATTCTAACCCTAACTTTCAGTTATTCTATTTGTTTTCCGAGTTCCTCAAAAGTTTAGACTTTTGTAAAATTTTCTATCAAGTTATATTTTATGCTATTACATTATTAATTTCAATAAATTATATAACACGTATACAACGTTGTGGCCTTGAAAAGCCTATAATAAATTAGGCAACACGGTGGTAAATTTACAAAAATGTGTAGTTTCAAAAGTACAGAATCGTATATGCTACAGAAAGACTGCTTGTCCTTCGACGTAGGTTCCTCTCTGCATGTGATGCCTAGAAAAGTCTACATAGTCACAAAATAAAGTAGATCAACACCATCCCATAACACAAACTCATATCTCTTAATGGAAAAGAATATGAAAGATTCTGGAAATATTGTTCCATTATACAACTAGTACATAGTGATTCTTCGAGTTGATAAAAAGACGGCTTGCAATTGCCAGATGATAATCGACTTCCTCTATTAGTAATCAGAAACGGGTGATCAGATTAAATATAAATTCAATAAATTCAAATGAAAATAAATGTTTTTGTTTTTTAGAACACAGACCAATATTTGTCCAATTTGATTTTCAAAACAGACTTTTTTTGTGTCTTTTGTCTCTTAAAGTTATTTGCATCACAAATATAGATTTGTGGCTTTATATCAGATTTTAAAATATTTTTGTTGAACTCTTATGATTAGTTTGTGTTTAGAAGTGACTTAAATTTTTATCATTTATTTTGTGTGGTGTTACATTATAGCAGGTTCTATTTAAAAATTATTTTATTTACTTTTTATGATAAAAAAGCACACACGCACTACTATTATTAGATAAAAGATATAATCTCTTTGTTTCTTTGAGAACATGCATACAAACGAACCTTTTGATAAAACCGTAATAGCGGAGAGACATTCCACAAGTCAAACCTTTCATTTTCGACTAGATTAGGTCATTTAATGCATTAAAAATGACTTTAAATAGCAACTGACCTGATCAACGTACTGGGGTAGCAGGGTGGACGGGACAGAGAGGAAGAAAGCTGAGGATAAAGAAAGCCACCCGACTAGACAGCTGGATAGGTGATCATGGCAACACCAAGCATACAGCAGGAACTCTTTTGTTTTAAAGATTAAGAAAAACCGGCTCAAAAATAGCAGAATAGAATCAGTGAAGCAATCTTCGAAAGAGAACCAGTTGACACTGTTATTATGCGTTTCCTCCCATTTTTTTGTTTTTGTCAGAGGGAGGCAAATCATGCTTTACTGTTTCCGGCAGTAGTGATTACATCCTAATCAACGTTTGGGTTAGAAATCACATACTACAATCGTAAAGAAGACAAGCATATCTTATGAGGTAGAGTTGAACTTTTAGTGTTATCTTTTGGGATTTTTTTTAGATGAGGATTGATAATTTGGATGTTATTCTAAAAACGTTTCGGCTGATGTAACCTCTGATCTTCTTCAGGTACACCAGCTTGAACTCCAGAAAACCGAACTCTTATTTAATTCATGTGATTTTTATACCGTCAGCAATAATTGGTTAGAAGTTTGAAATAGTTGATCCAATTACATTCTTAGTATTGTGTACTGAGGATTGAACCTCCAACCTCTGCATAATAATATTTGAATAATTATTAACATACTTTATCTGTTGCACTACGGATCCACATTATATTACGAATTCAGTCCAAATTCATGACAGATTTCAGAGTTTCACAAGATGTACCTGAGAAAGATTGGAGGTTAAATCAGCTGAAACGTAAAATAACATCAATGATGTCAATAGTAATCAGAATAAGCCATATAAATTTTTTACAAATGTCTCAAAATACATTGCTTGAGTTTTCTCTAAAAGCAGTTAGTAGTGACTGCAGGGGGGGGGTGCCTTACTAGTTCAATATTTCCTTAAAAGTTATCTCTTAACCAGAATAAAGACAGTGCACGTATTGACCATAAGTCTGTCAATCTAATTATATTGACCATAAGTCTGTCAATCTAATTATATTGACCATAAGTCTGTCAATCAAATTATATTGACCACAAGTCTGTCAATCTAATTATATTGACCACAAGTCTGTCAATCTAATTATATTGACCATAAGTCTGTCAATCTAATTATATCTGTTGGTAGTAAAAATAGTTTAGGTTTCTTTCAATTTGTTTACATTTTGACCAGATGATGCGTGAGGGAAAGCGAAAAATAGTATTCAAAGAGAAGGATGGATGAAGGACAGAGAGTATGGCTCGGACAAGAATAGAGGGAGTTTCTGACATATTCTTGAATTTATCCAGCTATAATCATACTGACATGCTGTTTCACATAAACTTGAAAAATTTAAGTACTAAATGAGTGAGATATCCTTAAAAAAAGAAATATAAAAAATGTGTTTGTAAAAAGACCTCCCATTTTTTTTTAATTTGTTCATCAAGAAAGATGATGCAGACGTCCACGCTTTATTAAAAGCACAACTCCTGTGAAAATTTAGAGGATGACTTGCATCTCTAGTAAATTGAGCATTCTGTCAGCTAATAGTTGATCTACAAACAAATAAACTGAAAAGCACATAAGAAAGCCAGTTTAAATTAAGACAGAGATGCTCAAATGAGAAAGTTCATTCTCTGATCGGCTGCTAATCCTTAAGTGGATAACTATTATCTAAATACTATTTTATTCAAGAAATATTTACATATGAACTATTAGAGTGTTTTATGCCAATAAGTGTCAACTTGATTGTGCATGTTAGTACAGTCAAAAAAGCAGGAAACAGGGAGGAAATTCCAAAATCTAGCAGTTCAAGAGAAAAAAAACCTTTAGAGTAGAAAGTTTTCTGGCATCTAAAGATCTCGACAGTGAAGGGGTGGGATTTTGCTACTTGTTGGAGGTATTTATGTTGCGGAAGAATACGTTCCTTTTAGCCTGATTGATTGCCATATGTGCTGAATAGTTTCCAACAAATGGATATTAGTTTTAAGGGGATGGTATAATTTGGTTTTAAACGGAACAAAATAATCCGCCTAATGAGTATATGTACGTCGAACACGTTGCATACCTTGCCTTCGTGATGTGGAATCACAATAAGTGACAATTTGATTATGCACGCATATTTATACTTGGCAACAAAAAGTATGACATGTTCGGAAGTGAACTTGTTTAAGTTCACTCCTCAACATGTCATACTTTTTATTCCTACAAGCTCATTACCTACTTTCATATGTCGAATTCAACATTTTTTCTGACAAACTAATTATACCCGTTTGATATCTTTAATACCTCACGACTCATATAAATTTAAATATTTTTCTTATTAAATTCTTTCAAAAAATGTGTTGTAACTAGTGTTGGGACGATTCCAACATTTTCTCTAATTTCGATACAATTATTGATTCTGTTCTCAATTCCAGATTCAAATTACTAATTTAGATTCTAAAATCACCTAAAACGGTAGAATTTTATTAGTGGTGCATTTAGTGGAGAATCCTCATTTATTTGCAATTTTCTTTTTAAAATGACAAACTTCTGCTTTCCCTTTACGTATTACCACCAAGATTTTGATTAATTCAGTAGATTTTAATCTATATTTTTCACTTATGCCATTTTTTTTTTCTCACGCTATTTTTACCGATTTACTATCATTATGTATAGTTTTAATTTATCAGCAGCACAAACAATAGAAAATGCAGTTTTTAACAACAAAAATATTTTTTTTAAATCATTTTGGATTTGGAAATTATGCTCAAATTGTTCCGATTTTTTTCAATTCCAGTTAATTATCCCAGCATAAGTTAATATATTCAGCAAAATTTACCTGATAATCTGCATTTGATGAGTAACCACTTATCAAGGTCAAAAGCCACTTGAGAATGAATAGATTCTCAGTTGGATGATGAACATTATGAAAGGATTGAAAACAATCAATGGAATGAACAAAATTTTATTACTTATGAGGACGATTATAAGAAGTGTTTGCTGATATTGGAGTTTAAGATAACTATGTTGTAGTTCACAGGGAAAGAGTCATGTAATAATGTGTTCCACAAATGGGAAATTTTTCTGGAAAGATACTTTATTCATGGAAAATCCGTTTGATACTACACACATGAGGAAAGAAAAGTTCTTTGCTGTTGCGGTAGAAAGAGGAGTTCTAGCTATCTAATGATACACTTTAGAACTCCTAGCTATCTAATGATACACTATAAAACATGCTGATAAGAATTCTTTATGAGAACGTTTATAAAATGTGATAATGAATAATGTTTAAACTCTATGAAATGCATGCACATGTAGAGGACGTGGAGGAATATTTGTGGATACTTGGTTTGAAGAGTTTAAAATTTATTAAATACGTTTTGAATATATTTAATTTTACCCATTAATAACTAAATCTAATCGATATAATTTATTAATTATTAAGCTTATGTTAAACAATTAAAACAACTTCATAAGTATGAAACAATATATTTTTTTTACTAAAATTGCATATTGAAACATTTGGCCTATAGAATTCAAGAATTCTTTCAGTTTATTAACTCAAATAGTTTCCAGCATTATATAAAATAGAAAACCAAAAAATATGCAATTTTTGTTATAATAATAAAAATAATGATTTTATTTATTTAAAATTGCATTTTTTTTTCAATTTCTATAATATAAATATTCATAAGTATATATGATGCGTCATGAGATGTTCACACATTTTATTCAAATACGTGTCACCAAGGACATAACACATCGTCCAGTGTTGACTTATACCTTGATGAACATTGTCTACCTCAATGGGAGACCCCACCCCTCACTCCTGCTTCCGGGATTAATACGAACAAATTGAGGAGAAAAAATATTTTTAAAAAAAATCTTACTTAGAATAAGTTTCAAATTTTGAAAGTCTCAACACATAGAAAAAAAAAGTTTTATTTATTTATTTTTCTATTTTAAGTAAAATACATACATGTTTCCTAAAATATAAATCTTTATATATAATTAATATTATGCTATTATTATTTTAATATTTCATCATCTTGTCTCATGCTGAGGTTAGATGTTTTGTGAATGACTTAACTTCTCTCATCTGTTGCCATTTTGCTTGTGTCACCCGATAGGATCAGGTAATCATCAACTAGTCCTTTCTATGTTTTACCGTGTGGCTTTGGGCCATTGACCTCAATATGGAACACACTTTAAAGTGTTTCAGATGATTGACAACGAATGATGGAGCTGTATCTTGTGCAAGGCAATTTATCATGAGGGCGTTACACACACACACACATATACTAACAGGCCACCCAGTGTTGCTCGGTCAGAAGATACACCACTTAAATATATTTTAATTCATGCAGATTACATATTTATTATTATATAGACAATCCTCTATCTGTATTAAACCTAATATATAGTAGATCAAACTATATATATATATATATATATATATATATATATATATATATATATATATATATATATATATATATATATATATATATGACTTGGGTGCCATCAGCTAGAATCAAAACCAAAACATTCAACTCTTCACCCTCATTTCTTAGCCTCTAAGCCACGCCCATATATATATATATATATATATATATATATATATATATATATATATATAAATTCACCTGTCATCCCTTTTAAAACACAGAATCGCTCCATCATCAGAGACAACAAGCCAGCAAGCAAGATCCACAGTTTTCTAATTATATATATATATATATATATATATATATATATACATATATATATATATATATGGAAAAAGTGAATATAAATATTCGTCTATATCAAGAAAAAATAAATAAAAATCATGATTGTAGATTGATTTTCTGTCGTAACTAGAATGTATTTTTACGATATATTTTAGAAACATTTAATCCAGCTTGCACAAATGCAATTACGTTTCAGCAACCTAATGTTGGAGTCAAGAAATATTACACAATCAATACTTATAAAGTTTAATTCAGTACTGAGCACTTTTAAAAAAATATATTGGTTTTAAGTTCATTTTATAAATACATATTAACTCGTTTAATTTATATATAATAAAAAATATTAGGCTATATCCCAGATTTTATTAACTTCATTGATCATTTTTTTCTTTTTATGAAAATCTTTTTACAGACTATTTCATTCACATAACATCCAACACCCGAATCTTTAATCTATGGGCTCTTCAGAAACCAAAAAAGTTCTTTAGAAAAAAATACATAAGGTAGTAAAACAAAAACCACCAAAAAATGTTTTTGTTGTGAAAAGATGATTAGGTAAAAATTTATAAAATCTTGATCATCAGTTAGGGCGAATATCGGTTCATATTTATAAAAAAAATAAAATCATCAATCAATTTCACCGATTTAATATTAGTAATATTAATAGTAATTAATATTAATGTTTAGGCTTGATCAATATTATATTTTCATTTGACAAAAATAACAAAAATGTCAGATTTAACCTCACAGTCAGAAGCCGTGAAATATTCGGATATTCACTTGTGAAAAACACTTTTGCTCCTTCCTTTTATTGTTAAATGACTTTCAACCAGAGAGAGAGTAAAGAGAGTGAGGAGAGAGAGAGAGAGTAAAGAATCGGTTTTTAAGCATTTAATAGAATCATACTTTCATATCTGCCGCCACTGGACAAACATCTGTCATATTTAGAGAAAGCGTTTCACTCAGGCTATAATTATTTTTTACTCTGATTTTCTAGTTTCTTTTTTTTTTTTTATACATGGGGGGGGGGTCACCACTTATCAAGGCCCGGAGGCCACTCAGGGATAAGGGTTATTGCGTGTATAGTAATCAATGAGATAGTATTGTAGTAATCATTAGTATTGGGGGTTTTGATAGAATGTCTTACTTAAGGGGGCGGTTTGTCAGGAGTTTGTTTATGTTGGACTTGAAGATGTCCAAGTTGTAGTCAGGTGGGAAACAGGCAAGCGGCAGAGAGTTCCACTGGTGTGCAGTTCTAAGAAAGAAGCTTTGCTCATGGATTTAGGCACAGATAAAGAGTGGGTAAAATTATTGACAGTAGTTTCAGCCAGACGGGTGTTTCTCGTGAAAGATTGGCGAGGGGGGCGAGGGATTGGAGCTCAGACGAGCACCTGCCATGGAAATAATGATAAAACAAAGACATGCTCGCAACGTCTCTTCTGTGGGAGAGAGGTTGCAGGGAAGAGAAAAGGGCATCCCCCACTAAACCACAGAGTCTATTTTGTCAAGGCAGGATAGGCTGTTTTTAGCAGCTTCTGCCCAGATGTGGCAGCAGTACTCCATCCTTGGACATACTTGGCTTTTATACAGATGGAGAATTGCATCAGTAGTGAGATATCTTCTGGAGCAGTAGAAGGATCTCACCATTTTCCCAGCATCCCTGGCAACAGATTTGATGTACGTGTTCCATTTCAGATCAGGAGTAAAGGTCAAACCCAGAAGCTTGTCAAAACATGGAGCCTCTCCAAGACGAGAGCCATCCATTTCAATTGATGCCAGATGGAGATCAGAGCATTAATGATGTAAAAGAAGCTTAGTTTTGGATGCATTAAAAGTGACCAGCCACCTCTTTCCCCACTGTACCACGTGCTCAAGATCAGAGGAGAGAGAATTAGAGAGAACTTTGTCATTTACGGCCTTTGATGTGTTGTCATCAGCATAGATGTCAACGAATGATTTAAGTATGTGTTTTGGGAGATCATTTATGTAGATCAGGAAGAGAGTTGGGTCCAGGATGGACCCCTGGGGGACTCCAGCATTAATACTGTGGGCCTTTGATTTCTGCCCATCAACCACTACACTTATGAACCTATCAGAGAGAAATGATTTAATGATTGAGAAAACATTTCCAGTAATACCGTAGCTGGAAATCTTGTGAAGTAGGCCCTTATGCCATACCTTATCGAAGGCCTTCGATATGTCAAGAGTAATTGCCCTAGAAAGGAAGCCTTTGTCAAGAGATTCGCTTATCCTATGCGATATAACCGTTAACACATCTGCTGTGGATCTTGCAGAGCGGAAACCATATTGCATGTCACTAAGAAGGTTGTTTCTGTTGAGGTGGTTGACTACTTCCTTATTTAATATGGATTCCAACAACTTACTCATGACACACAGGAGACTTATTGGTCTGTACTAAGATGGGAAAGGACTTTTTCACCTGAATTCTTAACTACAGGGCATACTGATGAGGTTTTCCAGGGTGTTGGAAAGCACTTCTCCTTAAGGCAACGCTTAAACAGTTTTGTAAGTATGGGGGCAAGTTCTGGTTGGAGCTTTTTTAGCATTATAACTGGAATGCCATCAGGGCCAGTTGCTTTACTGGAATCAAGGTTCTTGATTAGCTTGGCAACCTCAAGCACAGATATTTGTATGTTGCATAGCGGGTTGTCTGTTATAGGAGGAAATACAGGGAGTTGATGGTCATTGTCGCATAGGGTAGAATTAGCTGCAAAGTTCTTGGCGAAATAGTCTGCCTTATTGATGCTGACGAGATTACCTCAGGTCCATTGATGATAGTTGGGATAGAACTCACATTCTGTTCAAGATCCTGTTTGCTATTTGCCAGAACTGGTGGGAACCAAGCCGCTGCTCAGCTACTTTGGATTTAACAGACTGAGCATATAGCTCTCTTGCATGTTTTATTACTCTTTTACAGTGGTTGCTGGCAGTCCTGAAAGCAGCTTTAGTCTCAGTACATCTATTACGTTGGTAGCTATGGAAAAAGTGATTTCTGCGTGCGATGGCAGCAGCACATTCAGGGGAGAACCATGGCTGGCTGTTAGGGTTTTGTTGGAATTTTTTTGGATGGTATGAATCGGTCTATGCCTATAATTAACCATTCGGTCATGTCTGATACTATAGAGGACACCTCCTTTTTAAACATGGCATGCAGAGGTAGGTCAGATATGAATGTACGGAAGCTATCCCAGTCAGCCATAGATATACAGTACGGTGGAGAGGTACGTCTGAAGATATTACATTTCGTTTTTATCTTAACTGCTACAACAGAGTGGTCAGAGGATCCCAGAGGAGATAGAACAGAACATGAACACAGCTCAGGGGAAGTTGTGAGGAAAAGGTCTAGAAAGCTTGCATATTGACCGGGTGTATCGGGCACACGGGTGAGTTCGTGACCAATCTGAGTGAGGTCATAGGCAATGGCAAAATCATGACAAAACCTCCCCCTGGTCATCGGTTTTATTTGAGTGGGTCAGCCATTTCACATTATGGACATTGAAGTCACCGCAAATGTGAATGTTAGTCGAAGGATGAGCAGACAGGATGTGGTCAATTTTCTCAGATATGCTCTTAAAGATAGTAACCCCACTGTTGTGGGGGCGATAGAGGGCAAATATAAATGCAGTGGTGTAAGCTAGTGCAACCCGAAAGCACATATAAGGTAAATTAGGGTCTTCTCTGGAGATATACCTACCACATCGAAAGCCATCTTTAATGTAGGCACATATTCCATGCCCATGGCCATCTTGGGGGTCAGATTTAGATGTTAAATTAGAGTATCCTTTAATTATGAATTCGTCTAGAGAAGTGGTTGGCCCTATGCCAGTTTCACTTAGAAAGAATATGTCCGGTTTCGTCTCCTGTAATTGTGTTTCAACCTTTGGAAGGTTGGAACATAGACCCCTGATGTTGGAGAAGGAGACCTGGTAGTAGGGGTCTACGTTGGTGGATGGGGGTTCTAGGTTTGTGTTTCTTTTTTGAAGATTTGTCATGATTGAGGTTTTGGGGTTTGTGGAGCGGGTCGGTAGACTTGGTTGGAGCAGGACAGAGAGGGAAAATAAGAGAAAAAGACAAGAAATTTTTTTTTTTTTTTGTGGCACATGATAAGGTAAAGCCGTAACAATTACCCACTAGTATGGCATCGAGAGGCCCTACCGGAAACTACTGTATGGTCCAGAATCCATTCACCAAATGGCAATACAGCAGTCCTGGTACTTTGTACCTGCTGATAGGACAGCCTCCTTAGTGGTTAATCCAAGGTTCGGGTCCCTGACTATCAGGCGGGTAACATCAACCCAGATGAAACGTTTACCTCCAGCACCCTTACTAGTGACAAGACCACAAG